>NW_027551569.1:10284051-10389050 GCF_008692635.1 Crocuta crocuta
TGGCTCAGTTGGTTAAATGTCCAACCACTCTTGATTTATGCTGAGGGGGGGGGACGGGCGGGTGGGGGGGGGGGGGGGGGGGGGGTGGGGGGTGAGCCTGGCCCCAGCCTCTGTGTTTGGGAGGAAGGAAGAGAAGCAGGAAGGAATGGTGAGTGGGCTGCCCCAGGGGTCAGCGTTGGGTGGGCACTTCCTGGCTTGGCTTGGGGTCAGATTATCATAAAGCGGTGAAGTCATCTGCATCCCCTCCCCCCCAGTCCATTCCGAATCCTAAAAGGGAGCCTCTACAGTGCAGTGAATTTTGCAGGTAGATAAACTGCTCCCAATGGAAGTCTTCCTGTGGATAAACTTAAATAGATCTTGGATTCTGCTCCAACTCCTACCGCTCCTGTCACTCAATGGTTGTGGGGCCCAGTTTTTATACAAAGGGGCTGTTGAGCGTATGTAGTGCATGGGGTTTTGGGTGAAGAAGCCCGAAAAGTGCTTGGCCCAGGCCTGACAGGCTGAGAAGGTCAGTTAGTTTTGCCATCGCTCTCCTGTAGACCCCGTGTGTCCTTTCACGAGGACAAAGCCGGTGGACACCAGGAGACCTGGCGAGAAAGTTTGGTTTGTATAACACAGAACCAGCACTCTTGGAGGAATGGATCCTGAGCAGGAAGAGCCTGGGGATCGAAGGGGGCCCAGTGCTTCTGCTCCTCACTGCTGCACTGTCACATGGAATAGCCTCTCTGAGCCTCAGTTTCCTTATTAAAGTTTTTTTTTCCTAGGAGAGAGAGAGGGAGACAGCGTGAGCAGGGGAGGGGCAGAGAGAGAGGGAGACACAGAATCCGAAGCAGGCTCCAGGCTCTGAGCTGGCAGTCAGCACAGAGCCCGATGCGGGGCTCGAACCCACGAACCGCAAGATCATCACCTAAGCGAAAGTCGGACGCTTAACCGACTAAGCCACCCAGGCACCCCCTCAGTTTCCTTATTAGTAAAGCTGGCTAAAAAGAATTCCCAACCTGTAGGACATTTTTGAGGGCTCAAAGAAATAATATAATCACTTCCACACTGTNGTATCACCTCACTTAATTCTTGAAACCACTTTAGACCTCGGGTGTTTGCAGATATCTGAACTCATCAAATTGTACACATTGAATGTGTGCAGTTCTTTGTATGTTGATTATACCTCAATGAAGCTCTTAAAAAAACACTTTAAGGGGGCTCCTGGGTGGCTCAGTCAGTTAGGCATCTGACTCTAGATCTCAGCTCAGGTCATGATCTCATGGTTTGTGGAATAAAGCCCCACATCAGGCTGTGTGCACACAGTGCAGAGCCTGCTTCAGATTCTTTCTCTCCCTCTCTCTGCCCCTCCCCCGCTCTCAAAATAAACTTTAAAAAAATTTTTAGGAGGTAGGTATGATTTTTTTATCCCCATTTTGCAGTTGAAGAAAGGGTGGCTTAACAGAGAATTTAAGTAAATTGTCCCAGGCCACATAGCGAGTCATAGCAGAAGTAGGATTCAGACGGAGTGCAAGCAGGGGAGGGGCAGAGAGAGACACAGAATCCGAAGCAGACTCCAGGCTCTGAGCTATCAGCGCAGAGCCCGACACGGGGCTGGAACTCATGAACCATGAGATCATGACCTGAGCTGAAGTTGGACACTCAACTGACTGAACCACCCAGGCGTCTCCCTAGAAGTGTCTTTGAACTGCAAACCACTGTTTAAAGATCAGTTGTCATTACAATCAGTGGCATAGCTGGATGGGCCGTGGCGTGGTCTTTGTATACTAAGTGAGGGCACGTGGATCAGCTCCGAAACTACCGCCTGGCACTCAATCAGCACTCCGTCACTCTGCTACCCTTGCCCTTGTGTCCAAGAGAGGACACGATGGAAAAGAAGGAACGTCAGTCCTACTACGTACAGAGCTATTGTGGGTGTGTCAAGGTCAGATAATAAAATAATAAAGAACCAGACCACAGAGCTGCAAGCAACTGCACCTGACCTGCACAGGACAAATCCAAGGAAGCAAGGAAGCCAAGTCCTGAAATTGGGTCCCCTCTACCTTTAGTAACACAGGAAGCACAGATAGTTCCCCTGATGTCTCATAGGCCTGGCGGAGCCGCCCTCTGGGGCTCCCACTGACCTCACGCAGGCGCCATCCCTTAACCCAGGAAACACGCACCGTCCTTCTAAAGGCCTGACCCATGTCAGGAGACTCCTGTCTCATGGCCATGGGCAAGAGGTTAACAGCCGTCAACTATGCAAAGCTGAGCCATTTTAAAAGGTCTCTTTGGGTAGAGACCTGGGAAGCCCGAAACTAAAATAGGAAGTATTTTATTATCATTTGGGCCTGGAGGTTTTCTAGTCATTCTGGTGCTCTTAGTTACTTTATTTTTATTTTAATTAATTAATTAATTAATTTAGAGAGCATGCAAGGGAGAGGGGCAGAGAGAGAGGGAGAGAGAATCTCAAGTAAGCTCCATAGTCAGTGCAGAGCCCTGATACATGGCTCTATCCCAAGATCCTGAGACTATGTCCTGAGCCAAAATTGAGACTTAGACACTTAACTGACTGAGCCACCCAGGCTCCCATTTTTGTTTTTTGGTGTTTTCCCCCCCTAGTCATCTTATGGAGGTGATCTTTTATGACTCTTATATTTAATGATCCTTGGCCGAACTCCAGACATACATAATGGCCTGCCCACCTGATCTCTCCGCTGGGGTATGGAGTGGTGACCTCACACTCGGTCGGTCTAACAGCACGATGCTCAGATAGTCCCCGCATCTCCAGTAATGACAATGCTATGCTCCTATCTGCTCAGGCCAAAAACCGCTTGCCGTTATCCTTAACTCCTCTTTCATACCCCTTCTGACCCATCAGCAAAGCCACATTGATTTTTAAAATTGGGGCCATCTTTATTTTTTCCTTTGAGTTAAAAAAAAGTTGGGTTTTTTTTTTTCACATTTATTCATTTTTGAGAGAGAGAGAGCATGAGCTGGGGAGGGGCAGAGAGAGGGAGACAGAGAATGTGAAGCAGGCTCCAGGCTCTGAGCTGTCAGCACAGAGCCCGACACCTGGCTGGAACTCACAAACCGTGAGATCATGACCTGAGCCAAAGCTGGGCACTTAACTGACTGAGCCACCCAAGCACCCCTCCTTTAAGCTTTTTAATAAAATAATCTGATGCTGCAGGAAAAGTTCAGGGGTTGGGGCCGCTGCCTCTTTGGTCTGTGTGGGGCCACCTTTTACCATACCCACTATCACCTCCCTTGTCTCCACCTGCTGTTATCTCTTTCCAGAACACTGAAGAGCCTCCTTGTCTGTCTCTGCCCTTGTTCTTTGCAGCCCATTGTGAGCCTGGCAGCCCCAGTGTTTCTGTCCTGAGTCAGACCACACCACTCCTCTGCTGAAAACCCCTAACCGGCTCCCTTGTGACTCAAAGTAAAAGCCTCAGTCCTTCTTTGACCTGAGGGTCNTACCTCCTAGCCTGAAATTCTCATTCCTGCTACATTGTTTCCTCTGCCAGAATGTTCTCCTCCCATAGCAGTATGCTGGTTTCCTCAGTTCCTTCAGATCTTTATTTCAAACATCGCCTTGTGAAAGCCACTTGGTGTGGCCACTCTGAAATGTGACCCCGACCCCCCACCCTGCCTTTTTTCCTTCTTAGCATTGATCCCTTTTTAATGCTATAATGTATTTTACTTATTTATCTTGTTTGTGTGTTTCCCTTGTTAGAAGATAAGATGTATGAAGGGATTTTTGTCTATTTCGCTCACTTTTGTACCTCCAGTGCCTTGAACACATAGTAGACACATGTTTAAATATTTGGTGAGTAAATGAATGAATGGAAAAATAAACAAGGGACACAACACTAGCTGTGGATCCTTTAGCAAATCATTTGGCTTCTCTAGGCTTCGGTTTCCTTGGATGTAAGACTGAGTCTGCACTAGATGGTTCTGAGCTTCCCTGAAGCTGACATGCAGACATCCCTGGGTTAACATCTAGAACGGGAAGCAGCCGTTTGGCAAGAAAGAGTCTGAAAATTTGGGTTCAAGCCTTCAAGCCCAGGTTGAGAACACTTGTCTGGGTCTTAGTTTCCACAACAAATAGAGAGAGCTCCACCCAGTGGCCAGTAAGGTTACTTTCGGCACTTAACGTGTAAAAGTACCAAAGTCATTAAAAAAAGAAAAAGAAAAAAAGAAAAAATTTGCCTCCATATCCCTCAATGCCACACGGTGGTGCAGTTGTCTACCACTGTCTCTAAGAGGGCGTTGCTGTGCCAAGTCCATGACTAAAGAGCCTGCCTACTGTAAAATATATTTTTCACGGACAATTGTGAGAGCTGCTCACTCATCACATCTCTCTGGTTTGTTTCAATAACAAATAACAGAAATCATTAAATAGATTTTTTTTTAAATAAGAAGGCATGACTCTCAAAAGCAAAAGGGTGTGTGGAAATTTCAGCTAAATCTTTGTCACCAACTAACGACCAAGCTGCAAAGCTGTAAAACAAAAGAAGTCTATGCCAGTGTCAGATGAAGCCACAGCTATCCTAAATTAGTTCTAAAAGTAAGTAGCTACATACCTGTCTGCACATAACCAAGAATGTTCCCTCCAGGAAGTAGGAAGGCTAGGGAAGAACTGGTCTGTTTATATTCCAGCACCTTTTTGTTTGCTTGAAACGGCCGTTAAAGACTCTGACAGATAAAACAGATTGTGAACAGTGCATGGCATTCAATCAGCCCTAAATTCATAGTAGCCATTGTCACTGTTGTTATTCGCATCATTATTATAGTCATCTTTGGGTTCTAGGTTTTCCCCTCCTCTACCAAGCATCTCTCCAACTAACAATAATGCTTTTGGCTTGAAACTTACTTCAGATTACCAAAAAAAAAAAAATTGTGGGTCTTTATTCTAATTACAAAAGTATTACACGGTTATTTTGGGTATGTGGAAAATAAAGAAAAGTAAAACGAAGTCAAGACAAATTACCGACATTCCACCACGCAGCTCAGAAATAACCAAGAAGATTTTGATGCTACCCAAATGCACACACGCACACACATTTGTGATTGTGTTGTATTGTTCGAAAACAAAATTCAACTGAGTAGATTTTACAGATCTTATTGGCTTTATCCAATGATTCACAAATTGGGTAGCATCCCACCTTGCAAACAGAAAGGAGCTCTTGGGAGCTGTGCAAAATGTTAGACTTTTACAGACAGAAGGAACAGAAACAAGGAAGTTAATTGGGCAACAAGTGGATTGGTTATAGCAAGATCACTTTCCTTCAGGGCATGGCAGGGGTCTATCAGGCAGATGCCCTCACCAGTGCTGATTAGGTAATTCCTCGTGACCAGATTAATACTCCATTTCTGGGACAGGCCGAAACTATAAATAAGTCTCAACTTGGTGACATGGGGCTTAGCATAAGTGACTCCATTTGGGGTCAGTTGTCTTGTTTTTAACAATTTAAAGGTTTTTTTCCCCACTAATTTTTCCTTTATCATTGTATTAAGCACATTTCCACATCTAAAATTTTCCTAATCATCATTTATGATTACATACTTCTTTGATTAGCAAATGAGTTCATCTTATGTTTTTTAACGTTTATTTATTTTGAGAGAGTAGAGAGTGGGGCAGGGGCAGAGAGAAAGCAGGAGAAAGAGAATCCCAAGCAGGCTCTGCACTGACAACATAGACAGCACAGATTGTGGGGCTCAGTCCCACAAACCGTAAGATGATGACCTGAGCTGAAATCAAGAGTTGGATGCAGAACCGACAGAGCCACCCAGGTGCCCCAAGTGAAGTACTACTATCCCCAGTTTCCTAAAGGGGGATCTGGGACACACTGGAAGGTTAACTTGCCTAATGGCAAACACTAAGTATGGATTCCAATTCTGTCCGAGTCTCCAAGGTCCCAGAATTAACTATCAGTCTGCTTTTTCCCTCTTCTCTTTGTTTACACCCTACCTCCATCCCTCCTACCTTCTTGTCTCCCATCCCTCCTCTTTTCTCTCTTCTCCTTCCTTTTCCCACCCTTCTCTTTTTTAGAGGGAAAAACCATAGCTGAACTCCCAGTCAGGCAGCCTCTGCAGTTTCCTCCTCGGGTGTGATGAAAGGCTGTCTCTGAGGGTGATGAGCAAAGAAGGAAGTAAATATGCTGAATATTTAGTGGGTGCTAAGCAGCATGCAAAGAGCTTTTTTTTGACTTATCTCATTTAATCCTATAAGCCTCTAGAGAAAGGAGTTCCTATTGTTATATCTATTTAACAATGAGGAAACTGAGGCTCAGACAGGCACCTTGCCCAAAGTCGCACAGTTTTAATGAACAGAGCAAAGGATAAATCATGATCTGACATGTCTGGTGCAAAGGTGCATCACGGATTGCTATTATTCTCTCCCCGCTTTATGCTATACTTTTCAGTATGGTGGAGAAAATGGTCCTTTTCTGGGTGATATTTGTCAACTGCTCCTCAAGAACTTAACAATGGTAAAATCATGGTGATTCCACCCGTCTTTCAAAGTCTTTTGCCATCTGCCCATTTTTACTTGGTCAATTCCATTTCCCACGACTCCCCTTTTCCTGTCTGTTACTGCTGTCTGTTACACTCACTTCCTTGTCCATGCTTTCTAGTCTCCACTATCAAGCTGCACACATCTTTCAATGCCCAACTTAAGCACTTCCTTATACACTCCTCATCTCTTGGTCCTAGGTGACAGAGACATTTCATCACCTCACAGCTCTGTGCCAAAGCTTTCAGTGATAGCCCTTTAATTGCTAAACGGAAGCCAGGCTTGGTATTCAAGGTAGCCATTGTCACCATATGTCTTGTGAGAGCCAGTTATGTGCTAGGTACTCTTGAGGTGCTGGGCAAAGTGTAGAGAACCAGACAGACAAGTTTCTATCCTGATGGTGAACAAACTGGACATTAAATAATTACAAATAAGCAACTAAATAATTATTCGTATGATTCAAGCAATTACAAGGTCCTCTAGAATCTGGTCTCAGCCTATTTTCAGTTCCTCCTCATCCTTTTATTCCATGCAGACAAGCCTACTCATTCCATCCCCACCTCTGTGTCTGTGCCCACACTCTCCCATTTTTCCTGGGTGCTGGTTCTTCACTGCTCCACCCTGTGCCCCTCTGGGACCAACTTTGGTTCCACCTCTTCCATGAAACTCTGCTACACAACTTTAGCCCAGAGGACCTTTCCTCATTTGAATTTCTAGCACTTCTCCATTGGACAAATATTGACTGAATGACTTCTTGAAATGTTTGATGAATGACTCTTCATGAAGTCCTAAACACATGCTTCGGTATTAAAGATTTAAATTATAAAAGGAGTTAGAGTTTTCCTACTGAGGGGGATCAGGATTTTTTTCCTCTTCTCCTCTGGGTGTGTGGTGGGGGGGGGGAGGGGAAGTGGAGCTCAAAAAAGCTACAGTAAAACGTACAAAATTACCAATGAACAAAATGACAATAAAAACTGCCCAATTACTCATAATGTTGTGGGAAACAGGCAGATGAAAAATTAAATTCCCTTACTGCCTACACCCTTTGACAAGTCTTTGAGACAGGCAGAGTGACCTCCCTCTAGGGGGTCAGCTGCTTCAATGATGACACTTTGCTAATGGCAAAATGGAATCTTAGCTTAACATTAACAGACTCCCTCCAGAATCTTCTAAGTCTACTTTAAGATATAAAAATTCCTTTGGAAACTTCCTTTATCTTTACCCCCCACCCAAGATATATGTTGACCATCATCCTTCAAGCATATGGCCCACTGATATACATCTTAAGGGTCTCATGACTGAGGTTTTTACTAGACTGTAATAAATGACCTTTTCCTAACAAAGAAAGCTTCCCCCCCCCCCCCCCCCCCCCCCCCCACGCCTGCCACTCCGCGCCNCTAACCCCCTCCGAACCTGAAGGTTAAAAAAATCAGTCACCAGTCACAACCCCAGTGCCTCTCTTTCTGTCTACGGGTCCTGTCCCCATGCTTTAATAAAGTCACCTTTTTGCACCAAAGACGTCTCAAAAATTCTTTCTTGACCATCAGCTCTGGACCCCCACCACTCGCAAACCGCATCAATAATCCTACTACTTGAAGGAGATCTGCCACTGATAGCTTTCTATCTTCCTAGTTTTTTGTTTCTATTTCTGTGTGTGTGTGTGTCTAGGAAAATTTTCTTTTTCCTCAAAGATTATCAAGAAAATCTTTTTTCTCATGGTCTCTTTTTATTATTTATTTTATTTTTACATTTATTTACTTTTTAGAGACACAGTGAGACAGAGCGTGAGCAGGGGAGGGGCAGAGAGAGAAGCACACACAGAATCCGAAGCAGGCTCCAGGCTCTGAGCAAGCGGTCAGCACAGAGCCCGACGCGGGGCTCCAATCCACGAAACGTGAGCTCGTGACCTGAGTCGAAGTCGGACATTTAACTGACTGAGCCACCCAGGCGGCCCAGTTATGGTCTCTTTTTATTTTTTATTTTTTTAATATTTTTAATTTATTTCTAGGAGAGAGAGAGAGAGAGACAGCGTGAGCAGGGGAGGATCAGAGAGAGAGGGAGACACAGACTCTGAAACAGGCTCCAGGCTCTGAGCTGGCAATCAGCACAGAGCCCGACGCGGGGCCCGAACCACGAACCGCGAGATCATGACCTAAGCGAAAGTCGGACGCTTAACCGACTAAGCTACCCAGGCGCCCCTGGTCTCTTTTTAAAACAGAGTACCTCTACCCCCACTTTCCTGCTCTTCTGCGTGAGGGTGGAATCGTTTGTTCTAGGTTGAACAAAACCTAGAGAATTTACTCAAAGACCCCCATATCTTTTCCAGTTCACTGATCCCATGTACAACAAAGAATCTGAACATTGTTTTATGGTATTTACTCAGAAGCCCTTTCTCAAGACCTATGCTAGAAAGCTCTTCAGAACAGCCCTCTTCTCCAAGACTTCCAATGTGTGGGATGCCTAGGTGTAAGGTGTAGCCATACTTTTATGCAAACCACAGAATGCGGGGTCTAAAAGAACACAGATCTTCCAGGCCCCACCTCCCCCTCCCCCTCCCCCACCCCTTGCAGGATGAACAGACTGAACTACAGTATTAAGTTGCAGCTGGGCCGGACAGGACTGAAGATACCAGATCTGGTTATCTTCAGAGATTGCTCCACTGTCCCCAGCTTGGCTAACAATCAACCTCAAATTAAAACTAAACAGAAAATACTCAGTGAAGCACCAACTCTTGCTAAGCAAATTGTATTTACTCCAGCCACTGAAAGGGAAAAGGTAACACTGTTTGGTAGAGATTAGATCTTTCGGCATTGCCTTGTTTTGAAACGTCAAAAAACTTTCTCTTTGGAAATCTGTATTACTATGATAGGATTAAAGCAAAGAGGAAATATTAGGGGCCACTTACCCCATTCTTTCCTACTGTCTGTGAAATGGAGAACAAAAGGGCGTAGGAAAAGGTTGGCCCTTGATCATGAACTGTAGCATTGGCCTGTCTGTATATTCTACTTTGGTTCTTAATCTGATTTCTAGAGGTCACAGTGATCTGAGGTGCAATTCGTTCAAGCAAAAGAAACCCACAATCTAGAAAAGCTATGTTCTTCAGAGAGGCCAAGCCCTCTCTTCACGGACAGCTTTCAAACTGGGCTTTCCAGTCGCAGTTTGAAGCCCCAGGAAGGTGGTCTCTCATTCTCTCTGAATTCTAAAAAATGCCGGTATTGGAATCGCTTCTTACAAAGGCGGGAGTTGTGTGAAAAGGGCGGGAACTGCAGTTTTAAGAGTGCTTCTTCTAAAGAACGTTCCGATGGGCCTAAAGCCCTTATAGAGATGAAAGGTTTCCTGGGTGCGAAAGGGTCTGGGAGCGGAAGCTGACCCACCTGGCTGGACTGGGGTAGAGGCACATCCGAGCGCGGGGAGACCCCCACCGCAGGAGCGAGCCAGAGAAGAAAGGGCTCGCTTTTCCTCTGCTCCCTCTCAAAAGCTCGCTTTAGGATCAAGAGCACAGGTGCTGGCCAACGGGGCCACTGCCCTACCCCAGCAAACAAAGGGCGCAGCCTCCAACAGCCTTTTTGGTCTGAATGGAGGCTCGGCCTCACCTTTCAGCGTCCACCCATCCCTCCTCATGCACCCAATGGGGCCGCAGCCTCCTGCTGCCTGGAGGTGTTGAACTCTCGCAGGAAATGGACAGGTAGCACGGACCAATGGTTGGAGCTGCCGCGGGCCAATGGGAGAGAGAAATGGGTCGACCTGGGGTTGAGAATGAGAGCCCGCAAAAGGGGGCGGGGCCGCGGGGGAGGGACACGTAGNCGGCTGCCTGGCGAGCGCCGCCGCTGCCGCCCCGCCGGGGGAGGATGGAGCGGGGGCCGCGGCCGAGGAGGAGGAGGAAGAGGAGGAGGAGGCGGCGGCGGCCCCCGGGGAGCTGGGTTCCGATGCGCCGCTGCCCTACTGGACGGCGGTGTTCGAGTACGAGGCTGCAGGCGAGGACGAGCTGACCCTGCGGCTGGGCGACGTGGTGGAGGTGCTGTCCAAGGACTCGCAGGTGTCCGGCGACGAGGGCTGGTGGACCGGGCAGCTGAACCAGCGGGTGGGCATCTTCCCCAGCAACTACGTGACCCCGCGCAGCGCCTTCTCCAGTCGTTGCCAGCACGGCGGCGAAGACCCCAGTTGCTACCCGCCCATTCAGTGTAAGGCAAAGGCGGGGCCGCAGGGCCGGGCGGAGAGGGGGGCTGGAGGCCTGGGGGTGGTCTCGGAGCGGGTGGGGGAGGAGTNGGCTTTGGTGGGTGCGATGGGTAAGGTAGAGACGCCGTAGGCCTTGCCTGGACCCTCTGGCGCTCGGGCTCCTTAACCTTCATCTGACCACCTCAGCAGCAGCGTCTGCTGTCCACATCCAGAAGCCCCAGCGTGAGAATCTCCCCCGTTTCCCGCTCCCCGCTCCCCCCAAATCTGGAAGGATGTCAGGCCGGCTGTCATAACCTTAGTCCCCAAATCAGGGACCTTCTCGACCTCTTCTGCCTCCTGTCCCCGCCCCTTCAAGGCATTTGTTAGCGAGCAGATGGGGGTGTCTCCCGCAGGGCTGGCTCTCAAGTCCCGGAAGCCTGTGTGAACTCGGGTCTGAACTGTCTTTGAAATGTCGTGTCGATTTCTGGGATCGCAATCACGTATCTCAGAAGTTGTGCCTTTAGGAGTCTCGCTGAGAAGGGTCTAGTGTGTGGAGAAGCAGGTGATGGGGTGAGAGATGATTAGAGAGGGAAAAAGATGTCCTTCCCCCGTGAAAGTGGCTAGATCCCAGTCCCTTGACACCCAGGCCGTTCAGATAATACATTTCTCCTTATTTCTCACCCTAGATCCTTGCCTATATTTGGTATTTGCCGAATCGCAAGGGGACCATGCCCATGGGTCCCTCCCAGGTCCTTTCTTCCAGTGCCCTGGTTTTCACCAGTTTCCCAGGAGCCCCCTGTTCCACACCCTGCAATGAAATTCCCTTTTTTTGGTTTTTGTTTTAAAGGGGTTAAATTCCTCTTAGGATCCCTTAATCGGTTCTGCTAGGTGGTTTTAGAAGAACGATGCAAATATTTTCTTGTGCAGTTTACACTGTTTTATATTTGAGGGTTTCCATGATTTCTTCCCTGTTAATACAGGTTTTACTAATACATATTTATTATTGTTTATTCCTTATTTTGTATACTTTGCATTTTAGTTAATTTAAAAAAATCACTACCAAGGGCCAACTTTAGGCATTTAATTTTTAAATTTCATTTGTAACATTTATCTTTCTGAAACAAACAAACCATTTATCTTTTTGGTCCTATAACTTATTTTCACCTGAAGAATCATTACTTTATTTAAGCTGTTTATAAAATACCATCACTTAATATGAAAATCGTAACTTCTTTCTTTATTTTTCTATTTTCCTTTTTTACTGGTGTTTTGACTATCAAATTGATGTTCGAATCCTTAGTTCCCTTTGTTTCTATCTCCCTCTCATTCATTTTAAAACTTCTACACTTTGATCTTTATAAGGCCTGGAGGGGACAAATGACTGACTTTAAATTGTTTTTGAGTGTTAAATCTTTTTGGCTGTGGTACTGGGAGGTTGTAGGCTAAGGGTCCTAGTGTAGTGTCTGAAATAGTGCTGAAGATGAACCTGGTCACATATTGGAAGAGATATTGGAAGAATGTCCTGGCCTATTAGATACAGTGCAGTTTTAAACATACGTCAAATTGTGAGTTTCTTTTTGGGTGACTTTTTGTGATCTTTTTACAGCTGATGTCAGAGTATGAGAGCTATGTGAGGCTCAGGAGCAGGAAGTCAGTTTAATATCTGTACTTAACATCTGTCAGAGCAGTCAAGAGTGAATATGACTTGGGCTGGAAGAACTCATCTGCAGAACACCAGATGTGTCCACAGTGTGCTACATGAGCAGCTCCTTCTCCGTTAGGTGCCCAGGACCTAATCTTTTTTTAATTAATTAATTTATTTATTTTTGAGAGACAGAGAGACAGAGCATGAGTGGGAGAGGGGCAGAGAGAGAGGAACACACAGAATCTGAAGCAGGCTCCAGGCTCTGAGCTGTCAGCACAGAGCCCGATGTGGGGCTCGAACTCATGGACCACGAGATCGTGACCTGAGCCAAAGTCGGACGCTTAACTGACCGAGCCACCCAGGGGCCCCCGGACCTAATCTTTAATGTAACAAAAGTTACCTTGGATAGACTAGATTCCTGTATGTAGAACTCAGATGATGAGAAAGTAGGAAGTACTTTGTGCTTGTTAAAAGAACTGACTTGAAGAACATTACATTTGAAGGCCCTGGTAACTTGTTTTGTTTCCTCTCACCAGGAGTTCTGAACTTGAATGGAATTAATTCTTGATAATTCAGAAAATTTAATTCCATTCAAAAACCAATTAGAGTACCTAAGGAAAGAGGGATACTGTGTTAAATACCAGGAGATAAAGAAATAAGATAAGGAGGTGCGTATAAGTCACACCTGTGGGAGATTGGCGATGTAAATATGTCATTTCAGTGCAATGCTTCGATGAAGATGAACGTGGGAAGTTGCTAACAGGTGCTCTGATGGGTGTCCTGTGTCCAGTTTAGTTAGTGCCACTCAGAAAATAAAGGTGATTCATAACCTTGTCTTCAAAGACTTGTAATAAAATCCAACCACTGACAGCTTTTCCCCAATTACACTTTTGAAATTCTCCTTTGAGGCATGAATTGTGACATTAGGTTATGAATATCAGACACTCAGTTAAGTAATAACGTTCAGTTTTAGTTTTAAATATTGCTTTTCTGGGGTGCTTGGGTGGCTTAGTCGGTTAAGCGTCCGACTTTCGCTTAGGTCATGATCTCGCGGTTCGTGGGTTCGAGCCCTGCGTCGGGCTCTGTGCTGACTGCCAGCTCAGAGCCTGGAGCCTGTTTCGGAGTCTGTGACTCCCTCTCTCTCTGACCCTCCCCTGCTCACGCTGTCTCTCTCTCTCTCTCACCTAGAAATAAATAAAACATTAAAAAAATTTTTAAAAAAATAAATACTGCTTTTCAAATTGGAAATTTTGTTTCAAGCTTTATTCAAAACAGAAGAGGAGGAAGTTACCAAATCTTATGACAAATTGAAGAAATAGTGATATTAGAAATCATCTAATATTTATATAATGCCTTTATCCCCACCAATATAGATATGAACGTTTAGCTCTCCATGGAGCTGACAAATACAAATAACCTAGGAACTCCATCTTTTTTTTAGTGAAAGAGGAAACATGTACAGTTCCAAATTTATCATCGTGAGAGATAAATAGCTCTAGGTTATTTTTAAAAAGTTTCTCTCATAGGAGGATTGTGTCTGTTTACAAGTGGGGCATAAATTAAGGTTATTACTAATTTACATTTTTTTCTTACATCCACTAGAAATATAAGGATGTATTTTCAGGTGTACTTGGGATTTTTGAATGAGTGACGTACGTACCATTCACTCACCCAAACCCACCAGAATGTGCCTATACATTTAGTTTCCAAGAATACAGTTGAGAGAGAATAACCTCTCGATTGCAAAAACAAAAGAAATAAGGTTTTGTTCCTGATATTCCTGAAAATATCCACCCACAGAAACTGAAAAATGTACTGAATGTGACTTGACCTGATTCTTACTTAAAACCAGGTCTTGACTGGAGTGGGAAAGGAGAGCCCCACATTCTCTCACCTGCAGCAGAGGTCTAGTTCCTACCCAAAGGGACTTCTTCACAGGGAGGGGAAAAGAAAGTACCCTCCCACCGCTCCCCACTCTTCCGTCTTCCATCTGCTTGCAAATTGTGCTCTGTACTTTTCTTGAAGGTTGGTCATACTGTTTCCTTAACTAGTTAGCAAGAACCCGAGAGTTTATGTTCTACCAGAGAGAGATTATTGCTTTCCCTTCCCCACAGAGGTTTTCTGTTTTCTGTGAAATGCCGTTTGAGGAGCTGTCCCTTCAGCACCCTGGTTCAGAATCACTTCTTTTAAATCCTTGTACGTTTAAATAAATATTTAACACATCCTGTGTGTTTACAACTATGCCTCAGACCAGAGAAAAGAAGGAAGGGTATAAGATGAAATACAACAGTTAATTTCCTTAAGGAAAATTCAGATATTCAATTGCAGAAATACGATGTGTAAATGCAAACTTGTTACAGAGACATCTTTTCATCAGTGTAAAAGATGTTAGAAAAAGTGAATGTTTGAGGCACCTGGCTAGCTCAGTAGAGCATGCGACTCAATCTCAGGGTCATGAGTTCACACCCCACATTGGGCATAGAGCTTACTTAAGAATAAAATCTTTAAGAGGAAAGAAAAGAAAAGAAAAAGTGAATATTCCTTCTCTCCTTGACCAAGGAGGGTCCTAACATAACTTACATATTTCTCCAAGAGTGTTTCTTTTTTCTTTCTTTCTTTTTCTTTTCTTTTTCTTTTTTTTTTTTTGAGATGGAGAGAGAAAGAGAGAGAGTGTGTGTGAGTGAGAGCGCAAGTGGGAGAGAGGATCAGAGGGACCGAGAGAATCTTAAGTAGGCTCCATGCTCAGCATGGAGCCCGATGCAGAGCTCAGTCCCATGACCCTATGATTATGACCTGAGCTGAAATCAAGAGTCGGACACTCAACCCACCGAGCCACCCAGGTGCCTCTCTCCAAGAAGATTTCTAATTGTCCCTTAATATAGCCATGTTTTTCTCATTCATATAAATGAAATAAGACAAGAATTAGTAATCAGGATTCATTTTAGGACCCAGAAACATTTAAAGTATTTTAAGCAAAAGTGATTTAGCACAGGAAATTGAGTGCTTCCAGAATTGTTGGAAGGGGAGAAGGGGCTCTTAGCTGGACCTGTGGGACCAACTCCCAGAACATTGCAGACCTGGCCCACCCGGCAAGCCACTCTAATTAGAAACGTACAGAATCAGGAGGTGACACTGAAGCTGTCAGTGTAAGGAACACCCTCTTGTAGTTAGGCAACTGCTTGGCCTTTCAACATTCCTTTCTAGGTTTCCCCAGAACTAATGACTGGACACTGACATGCAGAAAAATCCTACTTCTCCACAGCCATGCTTGCCAGGAGAGGCAGCAAGAGTATGGTGTCCATCTCTCTTCTGCCTTTCCTCTCTTGTGCATCTGATTGACAGGAGCAGAACTGTAGCAGTCAGGGAGTCTGGGAAATGTAATTCTTAGCTTTCAGGCCTCTGTACTGAAAGGTAATGTAGAGAATTTTAGCGTGGATGTTGATTGTTAGTCCGCAGGACCAGCCACACCATTGATTCTTCAAGAGGAGTGCCAGATGAGATGAAAAGCTTAAACAGCTGAAACTTTTGGGTCAAGATGGGTTCTACTTTCTGCATACCTTTTTGTAGTCCTTTGTGCAGACTGCCAGTTGCACTGTAAAATACAAATGAATGTTAGCCGTAGCTAGGATAGGAATACTCTAAATAAGGAAGAATAGACTTGTGAGCACTGCCAGCATCTGAGTGAAAGATGGAGGCATTCTGGAGCTGGCTGAGGAAGGAAGAGAGCAGCCAGCAGTGGGCAGTTCTTCTTTTGATATTACCAGAAATTCAGAAATATATCTTTGTTTTCTTAGTTTTTTGTTTGTTTAGTTTTTTAGCAAACTGATGCAAACTGATTATTTTCTCTATCTGTTTCAGGAGGTCCAATGCATTTTTTTAAAAAACGTTTCAGGTCTGAGTTTGGTTTAAGTCCCTACTGAGATAGATTTTGCCCCCATTTTACTTGACTGTCACTTACCTGCTGAGTGTTCGGCAGGCTGAGTACAGTGGTGAATAAGGCAGACAGAATCTGCCCCAGCGAATCTCTCAATCTAGCAGGACAGCAGGCACTGAACAAGTAATTAAACCTTGTTGAGTCTTGCCAAACAGAGACTGTTATGGATATGCTTGATGGGGGCCTGACCTCATTTAGGCGGGGGTTAGGAAAAGTTCCTCTAGGAGATTTTGTTTAAGCTGAGACCTGAGGGTTGAGTATGAGTCAGCCAGGTAAAGACAAAGAGACCGAAAAGACACAGCACAGGGTTTTCATGAAAGAAACATAAAATCGCACTTTACTCATATAGCAACACCTTATCTAGCTCAAGATTTATAATCACCGGTAGCTATTATTATCTATCCAAGGAAGCCTTTCCAAACAGAACAGAAGATATAATCAGGTACCCTGGGTTCAAACTCTGCATTGGAAAGAAGATGAGTGGTTGGGTGTGGCACTGGGAACATCAGAGACGGAGCTACGGAGCAGGTGACTTCTGGAGTAAGATGTCTCCTGGGAGGCTCCTTTCCCGCGTGCCTTAGTCACCAGGTCCTGGTAGAACCACATTTGGAAAATATCCTCTCAATTTATTCCACACTCTCCATCTTCACTGTTGCTGCCATTCAGACCCTGGTGTTTGCATGCCTGGGTTACTTCAGTGGCCTCCTTAGTGGTTCCTTTTGCAGTAGGCTCCTGTCCTCTGGGTTATATTCCCCATGGCTGCCAGAGTTGATGTCCTTCCCAAGTCACAGTCTAACAGCACTCCTCTACTTAAAAATGCACGAGTCCTATCATTCACAGCGTGAAGTTCAAGCCTCTCAGAATGACTTTTAAAACACTTCACAACCTAAGTGACCCCAACAACACCTTGAGCCCCATTTCCTATCCTAACGCATATAATCCAGCTACACTGGACTCCCTGAAGTTTTTAATATGCCATATCCTCTCATGCCCCATGTTCTTGCTCATGACCTTCCCTTTGCTTGGATTGTCCTTCTCCCACCCCTGATCTTTACTGCCTGATGAGATCCTTCCACTCATTCTTTTTTTTTTTTTTTAAGATTTTATTTTTAAGTAAGCTCTACACCCAGTAAGGGGTTCGAACTCACAACCCCGAGATCAAGAGTTGCATGTTCTACCGACTGAGCCAGCCAGGTGCTCCCCTCTAGCAGACTCATTCTTTAGGGCGCATTCCCATTGTTGCCTTCCCTGAGAATCCTTTCCCACTCACCCTCTTAATCCCTGTCCTGCAGTGAGAGTTGGGTGGTTTTCCTGATCTGATTATACTGCTATGAAGACCCTTTCCAGGCACTATGGTTTGGTTGTTGTGTGTCTGCCTTGTCACCGGATTATATGTTCCTCACCATCTAGTACCCAGTAAAATGATCTCCTTCTATGTTCCCTTCAGTTAGAATGGTTTGTTGTGGTATGACATTCTGTATGATGTCCCAAGTAGAAATTATTACATGAGTACTTATTGAATGCCTGCTATGTGCTAGTCATTAAGAATAATCCAGTAGGTTAACATTTCCTGCCCTTTTGCAGTTTACCTTATAGTGGGGAGATGAAAAAGCCAAGGGAACAGACAGCTTGCTGTGTTAATCCATCCAGGTAAATGGGTGAGTCAATGGTGTTTTCAGAATGTTTTTGACTTCCTTTTTTCTTCTCTTTCTCAGTGTTAGAGATTGATTTTGCGGAGCTAACCCTGGAAGAGATTATTGGCATCGGGGGCTTTGGGAAGGTCTATCGTGCTTTCTGGATAGGGGATGAGGTTGCCGTGAAAGCAGCTCGCCATGACCCCGATGAGGACATCAGCCAAACCATAGAGAATGTTCGCCAGGAGGCCAAACTCTTTGCCATGCTGAAGCACCCCAACATCATTGCCCTTAGGGGTGTGTGTCTGAAGGAACCTAACCTCTGCTTGGTCATGGAGTTTGCACGTGGAGGGCCTTTGAATAGAGTGTTATCTGGGAAAAGGATTCCCCCAGACATCCTGGTGAACTGGGCTGTGCAGATTGCCAGAGGGATGAACTACTTACATGATGAGGCAATTGTCCCCATCATCCACCGCGACCTTAAGTCCAGTAACAGTGAGTATGAAGAGATGAAGAGATGGGGCTGGAGGGCTCAAGAACACTCTTATGCTCAGTCCATGGCTTGGTGGGAGTAGATTCCTAATGGAATCTCAGTGGGCAGTGAAACTCCTTAAAACCATTCCATCCTTGAGTTGAGATGTAGGGGTACAATGAATGCCAGGCAAAATTGGTTTAGGAAAAGAAGAATGAGGCAGCTCAGGGGTTTGAGATAATTTTGAGCTCATGTTAGCAGGCAAGGTTGGCAGTGTATAATTCTGAGATGCTGTGCAAAAATCCACATATGTACATAGATTTATTTTTCCACTTGAGGGAAGTGTGTCTGTAATTACAAAAGGGGTTTTCCTCTTTGGTGGAACAGCAGTTGATCAAAGGTATATTGCCTGTTTGTAGTCTGCCTGAGCACCCCAATTTGAGGTACCCATTAGAGAAGGGGCCGAGAGGAAAAAGAGGCACCTTCTTTAAGCCGTGAGGCCAATTCAGGTGACAGTGTCAACTGGGAGTGCACAACCGGCTCTTATTAAGCCTGCGGGTATTATTAATTAATTGTTGTAACTATCTAGTGTTTAATAGCAAGGAACTGAGAAGTAACTGTTTATTAAACGTCCAGAATCCATAAACTGGATTGTAAAGCAAGTGTTAGACATAATTACATGGTAAGTTGGTGGAGACTGGTCTCCTTGGCGGAATCTGAGAGTGCTGGGACTACGCTGCTTTTGTGTGGTAATTTGTGCTCTCTCTCGCCTGACCTGTGTGGTAGAGAGGATAGAATTTGTTCAATGGCATATACTTAAAATCACTTCGAGCACCGTGTCCAGAGAGGAGGGAGTTAGGGTTTTGGAGGGTGACATGGGTCCCAGGAACTTTGCTGTCTGTCTTCTTCAGTGTTGAGCCCAGAAATCCTTCAGACTTTGTTCTGAGCTGTTCCAGATGAGGTTTATTTTTTCTGCTGATACTATTGTGAATCTGTTTACTTTAAAGAATATGTCTTAAAAGTTTAAAAATAATAAATAAAATAAAATTATATAAGTAGTACATGTTTTTGTTGTACAAAAATTAGTGAGTGTAGATAAACAACAACAAAAAAAAAAAAGAGAGAGAGAGAAAGGTAACCCATAATGTTTTTCTTCAGGAAGCGTAAGTATTTCATTTGACACATCTTTCTAAATATTTTTACGGGGCGCCTGAGTGTCTCAGTCTTTTGGACACTGGACTTCAGCTCAGGTCGTGATCTTGTGGTTCATGAGTTTGAGCCTCGCATCCGAATCTGTGCTGATAGCTCAGAGCCTGGAGCCTGCTTCCGTTTCTGTGTGTGTCTCTCTCTCTGCCCCTCCCTGCTTGTGGTCAGTCTCTCTCTCTGTGTCTCTCTTTCTCAAAAATAAATTAAATAAATATTTTTAAAGGAAATATGTATATACACACAAATATATTTTCTGATTTTCTTTACAATAGCCTTTCTTAACCTTTTTTAATTTTTATTTATTTTTTTATTTATTTCTAGGAGAGAGAGAGAGACAGCGTGAGCAGGGGAGGGTCAGAGAGAGAGGGAGTCACAGACTCTGAAACAGGCTCCAGGCTCTGAGCTGGCAGTCAGCACAGAGCCCGACACGGGGCTCGAACCCACGAACCGCTAGATCATGACCTAAGCGAAAGTCGGACGCTTAACCGACTAAGCCACCCAGGCGCCCCTAGCCTTTCTTAACCTTAAAGTAAATATATGTACACACACATACACATATTTTCTAATTTGCTTTAAATTAGCCTTTCTTACCCTTATCTCTTCTACCTGACCCTTATTCACCCTTAACAATAGAAAAATTCATCCTTGCAAAGGCATGGAACATTAAATATAATGCAGGTAAAGGATTTAAGTTCCATAAAACAAAATATGATTATTTTCATCCCTCCTCCCAAATTCTGTTCTCTAAATGTATTAAATAAATTAAAAGTTTTGGTGACTCTTTTCACATTTCTGCCTAGACTTTGCTTTGGATGATGGGTTAAGAATAAGCAGATGTGTTGGTAGAAAATGTAATGTAGAAAGTGATTTTTAAAAAAGTTTTTTCTTGTATCCTTATCATACTGGGAGAAATAGGCCAGTTCTCCAATCTTATGTATTGAGCCCTCTTAAAAACTTGAGCTAGGATGATGGAACTGTAAAAGTCAATCATTTCCTCCAGGAAGTTTCAAATTTGGGTGTAATCTAAGCTGTAAACACAAGGATTTACCTTCTGTGAGATTTATGTTTGGAAGTCTAGGTTCTTGGGAAGAAAAAGCTAACTTGTTGCGGGAGATGGCTAGAGACCTCGATGCCATTCTGTCATCAGGGAGACAAAACCCTTAACGGACTTTAAGATTGCCAAAGTGGAGCCTCAGGTGTAGTGTGTTGTGGCGAGAGCTGGACTTACACATGGGGCAGTATGACCCTTGACATCTGGGTAACAGATGCCCAGAAACGTGCATAGTCCACTGGGCTCTGTGGCTGGTGCTGATATTGATGCCTGCTGTAAATCTCACATGGGAGTTAGGGTAGCTCCCTGAAATTTGTCTGTGGTGGCTGTTTGCTGGGATTGTAGAAATCCACTATGAGTCTTGATGACATTGCTGCTTTTACTCCACTGCTCTGTGGGCATGACTTGAAATTCATTTTAATCATGTTAATCATTTTAATCATTTAAAATAATGTTGTGCTAGTTTTTACCCGCCTGTTAGAGAGTCAGAACTTAGTGTTTTGCAGACCTGAGTACACTGGCCTGTTTTTTTCTTGGTTCCAGAGGGTTGGATTTTGGTAGCGGTCATGTGAGGGCAGAATTGTATGAATCCTACACATTAGTTTACTTAGAACCACTAGAGAAAAGAGTATATATATATATATCAGGGCTGTCTTTGTGGAAGGAAGAAAGTAGTTGGTGATAAACATCTAACTGTTACAAAAGGTTCAGTAAAAAAGGTGATTTATTAAAATGCTTTATTATCCTGGTCACCGGCTTTTAAAAGTCACGTGCTGTTAACTGGCAATGGAATATGTACAGCGTCCTGTGTTAGTCTCTAATCCTCAGTAAGTTTAGGTTTGACTGCATATCACCTAAAAACCAAAATAGCAGTGGCTAAAACAAGATATACATTCATTTGTATTTGAAAAGAAGTCTGCAGGGTTAAGACCACCACAGTGTCATCAGGACCCAGGCTCCTAGTTTTCACTGCATCCCAGTACATGGCCTGCAGCCTCAGGCTTGCCTTGTGCTCTAAGATGGCTGCTGAAATGCCAGTGATTTGGTCCAAGTAACAGGCCTGAAGGAGGACGGAAAGCAGAAGCACAGAAAAAGGGGCTCCTGAAACTGAGTTGGCTCCCATGAACCTCCCAGAAGTCCAGCAAGACACGTCTGCTTGCATTAATTGGCCAGGATGTCATCACATAGCGCAGGGGAGCCTGGGAGATGCAGGACGTTAATCTGGGTGGCAGTGAGCCCAGCTAATAATCAGGGTCTATTACCAGGGGAGGCTGGTGGCAGAAGCGGCTGGCAGTCTTACCATGGACTCTTAATGTGGGCCATGCGTTGGGAAGAACTATTACTTCAGGTACTGAGCACCGTATAGCCAAACAAGGTTAGCCAGGCCTTGGGACGTGTGGCTCATACCCCTGATTTAACTAATAGTTTATACTACTTTAGCATGTTGCATCATTAACGCAAACATTGCTTCTTAAAACCACTTGCTTTTATAGCTTTGGCTATAAAATTGGATTTATGTCTCTGTTCCATCCACTGGGGAAAAGCAGCTACTTGATTGTTAGCAAAGCTGTCAGTGAAAGATGGCCTTTTAGTGGAAAGATTGTCCTTCTGGGGGTAGGTGGATGGATTTCAGGATTTTGGCTTATAGGCATGTGGCAGAATAGCAGTTTAATAGTGGTCATTAAAAGTTAAATCAGTGTAAAAATGAGATCATATGAAAAAGCTTTGGAAAATGAAAAACCTTGCCCAAAGTGAAGGTTGTGGTATTACTTTTATTATTAAATCACTTCTCTTAGAAAACACAGAAAAACATAGAGGTAAAAGCAGTTTTTCCAGTTTTTGCATGTATGTGTATTTGTTTTTACCCAGAATCTTGCACAGGAAACCGTAATAACCCTGTTACTTGTAGCATGCTTTCCTGCTGCTCTACTTGTCAGCGGGTTGTGACTTGCTACATAAATAAATACTCTTCCACCACAAGATATTTAAAGGTTGCACAGTTCTTCCACTATTTAGATATGGTATATTAACTAAACCAAACCCTTAGTAATAACAGTAAAAGCAATAATATAACTGATGCTATTAGGACACCTGAGTGGCTCAGTCAGTTACACATCAGACTCTGATTTTGGCTCAGGTCATGATCTCATGGTTTTGTGAGTTTGAGCCACTTGCCAGGTTCTGCACTGACAGCGTGGAGCCTGCTTGGGATTCTGTCTCTGCCCCCTCCCCCACATGTGCATGCTCTCTCTCTCTCTCTCTCAAAAAAAAAAATATACGTATGTATGTGCTCTCTTTAGATCAGGCACTATCTAAACATTTCATGTAGATTCTCTTAAGTTTTACAGCAACCCTGCAGAGTAAAGACTATGAATGTCTTTATTTTATAAATGAGGAAACTGAGGCTCAGAAAGGTCATCCATTTCTCTAGAATCTCACCGCTAGTCCTAAGAGCAGACTTAGCACCCAGACCTGACCCCTCAGCTTGTGTTCCCAGTCACCACACTGTTGCTGGCACATCGCTTTCGGGCAGCTGGGGTGTCTCACTGCATTGCGTCATGTGGCCCTATAGTGCTTTGGTTTCATAGAATTAGGGATAATATCACTATCCTACTCGCAGAGCCATAGCATGCACATTTCATAAGATCTGATCAACTTACTCTTAGTTTCATAGCTGAAAACCAGAGGTGAGTGGTGGACTGCACTTGGCTGGGACTAGCCACACCAGCCTTCTTTGGTTTGGATGTCACCTGAAACGTCTCATGAGGTCTTTGCTGCCTTTATCTCCCTTTTCCTCTAAAGGCACTTTCCTCTTAAGCCAAGCTGGTTTCCTCTTTCCCCTGGAATGAGGGTGTGCTTCCCAGCCACCAAGTCCTCATCACACCCTTGCCATGGGAATAACCTTGCTTCCAGGGTGCCCTTGCCACATGTCTGTGCCTGTCCAAACCCTGCCTGCTTTCCTGTGCTCAGCTCACAACTGGCCACTTCCTCCCAACACACCATCACTGTGGTCATTGCTAAGTAGTCGTCTGGTGCTAAGCACACACTACCTGAGAACGTGTAGAGGATGTTAGGGTGGCAAGCTCAGATGTCTTCAGGGTCAGTACATTTGCGGAGGCGCCAGTGTGAAGCTACAGGGCGCGGTGGGGATGATGAAGGGAGTGCGTGCTCCATCCAGCACAGGCCGTTGAAAAATAGAACAAAGCGCTGCTGGCCTGCAGCCGGCTGCCAGCCTGCAGCCCGTGGCCTCTTTTTGTTGGCTGTGATTTCAGGAGCATCCGCTGTGCCTCCAAATGGATTTTGTGTCTTTAGCTTCCCAGGCACATGAGTGAGTGAACAAATGAGCGAATGTGGTATCACCTGAACTGGTCTGCTTACAGGATTTCAAAATGTAAAACTTCTGCTTCTCTTGTCGAAGGATGTCCCTCCTGCCTCACTTGCACGGATGTTGCATTTCATCCTCTGTGTGCTCTCCAGGCCCTCACCCGCTTCCTAATGTCCGGGTTCACCAACGTTTTGGGTGCCGAGGGTGGTATTCTCGTGGTGTATTTGTTACCGTTCTTCAGTGCCTCTGCCCTCTTTCTTCCCTGCACGTTCCTGCATGCCAGCCCCGAATAATCCACTTGTCAGTGTCTCCACCGCAGCCGGTTGTGGGCTGCCAGATACTGGGGGGCAGGTCACCACCCTGTGCTGCCTCCATTCACTGCCAGTCCGTTCCATCCACCTCAGCACTTCTTGTGTCCCCAACTTGTGATTTCCCTTTCGTGCTCCTTACAGTCTCTGCTCTAGTTTTGTTGAGTCGTTTGATTAGCTGCTCTTCTTGTACCTGGGGGCCTGAGGAGCACCTCTCCCTCTGGTGTCTCTGCTCATTTGTGCTTGGTGCCCTTCTTCGGCCTTCTCTCTAGAGTTCACAAGATAAGGAAGCCAAAGACTTGCTTTCTTTGGAAGTGTTAGGGGGACAGAGCTTCCATCTTGCCCTTGACCTCAGGTAGGCTATAACATTCTAAGCCCTGGTTTACACCTGGACTGGCTACTGGCCACAGTCACAACTGTGTCTTCTGGGTAGGATTTCTCCAGGCTGAGAGTGTGCCAGCTGCAAGGCTCTGACCCACTGGATCCCACTCTCTGGTGCTCTTCCTCCCGTGTGCTGAGGTAGAGCACGTTCCTACGTGCAGGAAAGAAGGAATGGAAGAAGCAAGTAGGGTATGGGGATCCTGGCCAAGAGCAATGTGACAGGAAGGGCTTGCCTCAAAAAGGGTGAGGAGTGGCCATATAGAGTTTTTCCTATAAGAGAATAAAATGAACTATAAAACATTCCCAGGATGGGTCTGGAAGGCGGCAAAGTACTGGCTAGAGAACCCAGTTCCCAGTCCTTTATAAGACGCGCGTCAGTGGCTTTTTTGAAGCCTCAGGATTGCATCCCCAAATGAGATACTTCCAATAGTACTTGGCTTGGGTGCTGCTGGCTCTCCATTTTTCTTCCCATTTCTAGTCTTTGTGGTTCTTTCCTCAAGCTCCTTCTTTTGGAATTGCAGGACGATGGACACGTTTTGAGGATTTTTTCCCTGGCAAAAGCATACCAGCGCTCAATGTTTTGGATCATTGGTAGGAGGCAATACCTGAGGTTAGCCAGCAGCCACCAGGCATGTACTAGACTGTTCTATTCACCTGATGGGTAGCATTTTGCATGAACACAGACATGTTCTGCAAAGTCAAAATGAAGACATACATGAATGAAGCTGAGACTAAGCCAGCAGCCAGCCAGGTGAACACGACTCAGCAGAAAAAGCGGGTGAGGCCAAGAGGTCTGGGTTGCAGACCTCAGTTCTTTAACTTTGCCCTGGAATCTTGCTTGTCCCTTTTCCCGGGGCGTGGTCTTCTCTGCACAAGGATGGTTCTTCTCTGTGTGTCAACTCAAGTGCTTGGCGTTGAGAATAGAACAGTAAACAACAGACCCCTGCCCTGCCCTCACGGAGCTCCCTGGGGTGTCGTGGGGGAGAGACTGAAAATGTAAAGTCATGACTCTGTGCATGCTGTTCGGGGCAGATGTTGGTGCCGTGAGAATAATAAAGGGACATGCCTGAGGATTTCCTCAGGGTGCAGGGAGGAGTTCACGAGACGAAGCGGTATAGGGCCAGGGCAGTCCAGGCAGGGAGACCAGTAGACACAAATGCCCAGTGAGAGCATGGCCCCCAAGAGGCAGGTGGTACCTTTGACATCCCCTGGATCCTTTCCTGTGGTTGGTGGGGCTGAGGGGCCGCCAAGAAGGATCAGGAGGGGAACTGGGCTCTTTGCCATCCTTTCCCCAAGCTTGCTCTGGAGTGCCTTCCTTCATCTTTGGTGGCTCTGGGGCTTCTCTGCAGCTCACTCAGTGGTGTAGCAGGTGGCTTGCGGCCCTGGACAATGTTTAGGCACCTCTAAAGCCTGCGTTGCAGTTGGAGCAGAAGATGGCGTTATGTGAAGGATCGTGAGGTATTCTGGACCCTGAGCCATTATCTTGGAGAAAACAGCCTCGGTGAGGGTACAGGTTCAGGACAAGTAGGGCTTCTAATGGTGTGCGGGCTCTGATTTCCAGATTTTGAAGTGCCTTCCCTTTTATCTCTGTGCTCTGATTTGAGTTGCTTTTGCCTTCAAGGTCAAATTATCATGTCTGCTCTTCCCTGCACCTTTCCCCAAGCAAACCTGGTAACAGCTAAGTGGTGACCTGCACCTTTTGCAGCTGGTCTACTGCACTGTCACTGCTCAGGGTCAAGATTTGTGCTTCAGGATCTCTAAGGAGACAGGAGCCTGCCTACCTCTCCCTTCCTCCATGTGTCTTGGAAAAAATTCCATTCCTGACTTGGTGTTTTACCTCATTTCCGTGAGGTCGCTCAGCGTTGCTTATGGATAGGGAAAGTGAGACACAAGGTGTGATGTGAGTGGTCTTCTTGAGTCAAGAAACAAATGTAGCTTCTTCTCCAGGTCACCCAATGTCTTTACCTTAGAATCCCTTTCAGTCCCCTGTCAGTTTCATGTAGAGCCATACTTGTTCCTCTTATTAGGGATGGATTATTAATGTAGCGCTCTTGAGTCTCTTAGAATCTGTGGAAAATGTGCATAGGTTCATTTTGGGGGACAGGTGTCTACTACTTTGACTAATCCAGTATTCTGAGAAAGTTATGAATCAACACTGCTATAGAGAATTTCTTTTTTTTTTAATGTTTATTTTTGAGAGAGAAAGAGACAGAGCATGAGTGGGGGAGGGGAAGAGAAAGGGAGACACAGAATCCAAAGCAGGCTTCAGGCTCTGAGCTGTCAGCACAGAGCCCAACGCAGGGCTCAAACTCAAAAACTGTGAGATCATGACTTGAGCGGAAGTCAGATGCTTAACCAGCTGAGCCCCCCAGGAACCCCTGGTACAGCGAACTTCTTAAGCTGGCCCTGTGGGTAAGGGGAGAATGGGTGCGGTAGAAGGAGCACTAGTTCACATGCCACCCTCGGCACTGACTGGCTGGGTTGCCTTGGGCACATCTTGTGCTCTCTGAGCCTCAGTTCCACGAGTGTGAAATGAAAGGTTTGGATGAGATGGTCTCAGAGGTCCCTTCCAGGACTGACATTATGGGACTTAAAGTGTGAATGTGTGTTTGGTAGAAGGTGGTGATTACACGGTCTGCCTGAATCCATGTGGCTGTCTACCACATGCCCGGGTTCCCCACTTTCTGGCTTCTTGTTGCAGGGGCCAGAGCTCCTGATGGGGACTGTTCTCCAAGTGGTTTAGCTAGCGCACAGTTGACCGGAGCTCTCAGGAGCTCCCCGCCCCTTTGCTGCCCAGGGCATGACAGATGGCCTTGCAGACAGAAGATGCTCCATTCACATGAATCATGACGGGGATTCACAATAAACCAAGGGCAGCCTTCATCCTGGAGGCAGGACGCAGTTCGTCAAACGTCACTTACGTCCTTGGGACTGAATGAGGGGCACCCCGGTGTCTCAGAGCTTTGCTGCTGACTTCCTACCCCCACTTCTCTGAATTGACATTAAGCTTTTACAGATGGGGCTCAAGACCACTCAGGTGTTTGTGTGCCTCTGTCCCCCTCCCCAGCAGAGTTGCAGAAAGACTGTGTTCTTGCAGATGCTGGAGCGTGACAGTGAGGTCTAGAAATGAGACATATTAAAGCTGAAGATAGCTCATCCCTGGGATTTTTGCTCTCTATAGGGAACTTGGAGGTTTTGATCTGAGAAGAAAGCATTTCCCCCTATGATTGGTTTTGGGAATCCCCTTGGTCTGATGGGAGGAACACTGGCTTGGGAGTCAGAGAGATGTGGATTAAAGCTACTTCTTGAGCCCTGATGTGGGACATGTGGCTAGCTACTTGGATCTCCAGGATCCCCATCTGCAAAATGTGGGCAATACAGAAAAGAGCAGTGTTGTTTTAAGATGGTATGAAACGGGTGCTTGGATGGCTCAGTCGGTTAAGCATCCGACTTTGGCTTAGGTCATGGTCTTGCGGTTCGTGGATTTGAGCCTCGCATAGGGTCTGCACTGTCAGATTCTTTCTCTTTCCCTCGCTCTCTTCCTCTCCCACACTCTCACTTTCTCTCTCTCTCTCAAACTTAAAAAAAAAAAAAGATGGTATGAAACTGTGTGTGCATGTGCCCCATAGGCACCACATTCAGTAACAAGGCTGTGCTCTTTTCCTCTTTCCAAGTAATAGAAGAAACTTCTTTCTATTCCTTGTTATTTTAGATGTACACAGGATATGGTTCAGTTTTACTTTTTAAAGTAGCATAAGGAGGGGTGCGTGGGTGGTTCAGTCAAGCATCCAACTCTTGATCTCAAGTCAGTTCTTGATCTCAGGGTTGTAAGTTCAAGCCCTGAATTGGGCCCCACACTGAGCATGGAGCCTACGTGATTTTAGGCAGCCCTGAGCTGACTTTTCCCAAATCAGCCAGGGGCAGTTTTACTGAGACAGGCAAATTTACTTTAGCTGAAGCCACAGAAGAGGGGCTCGATACACCCCAGCCGCTTCTAGATGTGTCTGGGCTTTCTGTAGAAAAGGCAGAGTCTCTCACTCCCTCCAGACCTGCCTTAATTCACAGAGCTTGGCCCCCTGAGAAATTCTGTCTTGTCTTGTTATGGCCTTTGGCCTGATTGAATGGGACAGCTGGCCGGTTTTATGGCTCTGCTAGCCTCTCAGCTGATAATTAAAATGATTTTGCCCCAGGAGGAAGGCAGTTTATTTCTCTCTTCTCTGCTGCATGAGTCCATGGCCAAGGTCAAAGGGAATGCCATTTTCACACCTCTTCCTGGCTTCTTCCCCAAGTCAACTTAGCATTATTGTCACACAGCCTTTATTAAGACTGGCATATTCAGGGTGGACTGAAGAGATTTATTTTGAGTGTGGCGGTCTTCCTTTGGTAGGAGGGTGGAGCATCATGGCCCCTTTCCATCTCTGTGCAGTGGCTTTATTGCCCGTAGCTATTCCACATCTGGCTGGGGCCAGCACTTAGTAGGTCCTCAGGAAATGTTTGCGGGTTTGGTCATCACAGATTCCAGCAGTGTGCCTGTTCCCATGTTTTGACCTCTCCCTCTAGCCCAAGATTATCTAAACAGTGCCCAAACTCTCCTTCAGAGCCCACATCTAGGATGTGAACCCCATCTATCATTGGAGATGACGCCATGTGAGCTCTGGATGAGGCATGGTTGGTATCTTGGCTCTACTGCTTGGTAGCTGGGACCGTGCACAAATGATAAACATTTTGTGCTTTAGTTCTTATTAATGTTAAATGAGAATGATGATAATTCCACCCATCTCATTTTATAGGGTAGAGGTGAGGATTCAGTGAAATAATCTAGATGAAGCACTTAGCACTGTCTGGCACATGGTGAGGGCTCTGTATATTGATCATTATTTTATTATAATTCCAGAGGCTACATTTATTTCCTCAGTCTTCAGATCCATACTTTGTGATCTTGTATTTTTAAGTATAAATTACCTTGTACTTACATTTTCAATGTTTTAGCCCTGTTCTCACCAGTTGCGGTGTAGATATTTATAGTACAGATATAGTGATACGTACCTAAGGTAAGAATAGTTCAAAATGGAGATACAAAGAAAAGTCAATCTTATCCCTACCCTAAACCTAAGTTTACTTCTTAGAAGCAAATAAAATTAACGTGTGGGTTGTTTTTTTGTTTTGTTTTTGTCTCCTTTGATAATTTTTTTCTGTGAAAACACAGGAATCCCAGTAGAATTATTGACGGCAGGGGTAATGTTGTTTTTCTTCCTTCCATCGTCTCCTGCTCCCAACCTCCCCTTTCCCACAAATCACCGCCAGTGTAGGACTTCGCATAGAACAGTCTGGATGTTAGCAATTCCATTGTTGCTGTGAATTCTTGCCTTTTCTATCCCTAGTTCCCTTCTGGCTGGACTCAAACTCCTCTATTGAACAAACTACATTTGCTGTCATCAAGCTTTGCTTTTGTACGTCCATTCCTGTTTCATAAACTTTTCAGGAGCTTAGGACCCTAGGGGAAGGTGTTTCTTGGAGCTTAGAAAGTCAGAAGCCTAATGTTTGCCTCTGGAATTGCCCTGCTGTGGAGGCTCTGACTCTCTACCCATCTGTCTACCTTGGGACCTGAGCCTTACCAGTGGGTCCACGGGGCCATGGCAGTGACTGATCTAGTAACTCAGGCCTTTCTCTGCAGATCCTTAATACAGTTTGCAACCTGATATGCCTGAGAAGGCAATGTAATAGGAAAAGGTAATATTGAAAAGAGAAGAAGTTATCTCAGATTGCACAGTGCAGATGCGACTGTTTTTTCTTTCTGTGGGATTTGCCTATTCCTGTCTGTGTACCTCATCTCCTGCCACTTCCGTCATGGAGTACATGCCATCTGGATACATTTTATTTTTGTTTGTTTCTGCATTCTGTTCACGTTCAGAATCCAAGAAGGCAAAAAGGACTGTAGCTGGGGGTGATAGTCTCCAGTTTCCAGTCATTCATACTCCCTTTTGTGTTAATGGATTAGACTTGAGCTTAAGGGAATCTTAGAGCCGTGACCACAGGACATTGAGTAATTTGCCTAGAGTCAGGCTTTTGGGTTGCCTGGGTCCTGTGACAGCGTCTTTTCTTCTAGGCCTTCCCAGCCCCTGACAGTGGGGCCTGTCACTCTGCTACGTTTTCCAGCTAGGTCCCAAGTATCATGGGCGACGGCATCCGAGGAATCTACACTATCCGAGGAATCAGGGATGCCTTGCTTATAGCCCCGGAGGTCAAAGCTAAACAGCAAAGTCTGCATCTTTACTGCCCAATAACAATCACTTCTTCACTGGGTTATATAGAAGAGACCAGTGTTCAAGCTCTGCCAGGTATTTTAGTTTTCAGGAAGGAAAACCAGTAAAGACTCCTCTCCACCCCACCTCCCCCTACCAGCTGTATTGAGATATAATTGGCACGTAACATTGCGTAAGTTTAAGGTGTACAGTGTGATGATTTGATATACGCATATATTGCGAAATCGTTACCGCAGCAGGCTTAGTCAACACATCTGTCACCTCATGTAATTATTTTTTGGTATGGTGAGAACATTTAAGATCTACTCTTCTTGGCAATTTTCAAGTATATAATACCGTATTTTTTTATTTTTTAGAGATTTTGTTTTTAAGTAATCTCTATACTGAATGCGGGGCTTGAGCTCACAACCTCGAGATCAATAGTAGCATGCTCTACCGACTGAGACAGCCAGGCACCCAAATATGACCTTGTGAGCTGTAGTCACCATGCTGTATGTTAGATCCCCAGAACTTACTTATCTTCTAACAGGAAGTTTGTACCCTCTGGCCAGCATGTCTCCATTTCCTCTACCCTTCAACCCCCAGCAATCACCGTTCTGCCCTGTTTCTGAGTTTACCTCTTTTTAAGAGTCTGTATGTATCTTTCTCTATCTGACTGATTCACTTTACATAATGCCCTCATGGCCCATCCATGTTGTCACAAATGGCAGGATTTCCTTCCTTTTTTATGGACCAAATAATACTCCATTGTATGTATATATATATATATATATACACACACACATATACACAGCACGTCTTCTTTATCCATTTGTCAGTGGATAGACACTTGATTGTTACTGTATCATGTTTATTGTGAATAATGCTGCAATGAACATGGGGGTGCAGATATCTCTTGGAGATAGTGATTTCATTTCCTTTGGATATACACCCAGAAGTAGAATTGCTGGATCATATGGTATTTCGACTTTTAAATTTTTTGAGAAGCATCCATACTGTTTTCCACCCTGGCTGCAGCAATTTGCATTTCTACCAACAGTGCACAGAGACACAGAGATCCCCCCCACCCCTTTTTCTTTTTACCTCCTTGCCAACACTTGTTATCTTTTGCTTTTTGGTAATAGCCATCCGAACGGATGTGACGTAATATCTCATTGTGGTTTTGACTTTCATCTTCCTGATGATTAGTGATGTTGAGCATCTTTGCATGTGTCTGCTGGACATTCGTTTGTCTTTTTGGAAAAGAAGGCCCTCTGCCCATTTTCTGATCAGATTGAAAAACATTTTTATTTCTTAAGTAGTCAGCTCCCAGCCATCTGGGATAGGAAAGTCCTGTTTAGGGACAGGAAACCCGTGGCACAACAGTAACAGTCTCTCTGTCATGGTCAGTTCTCTCCTCTCCCTCAAAACCATAAAATGAATCATAAGTTAGCTTGTCTTTTCCAAGTGCATGGCAGCTGGTGGCGAGGAAGGCTGGCCCATCAAGTCCCATGGATGGCAATGGAGAAGCAACTTAAATTTTTCCCAAATAAGCCTCTCAGATGATTTAAGATATTAGTGACATCTGATTTCCTGTCTTAGATAATTATTCATGGTGACAGAGATAAGTGCCCTCACTCCCCCCCACCCTCAGTATTCCTAGAGATGAGGTGAAGAATAATCATATTTTGTATTTGGTGCTATAGAATTTTATTCAGAGGAGTATCTATGTAAGGTACTCAAGGCAGAAGTGGTGGTAGCCCCATTTTACAGTAGCAGAAACTGAGGCTCAGAGAGGTTTAACGTATTGCCCGAGAACACATAGCTAGAGAATGGCGGGGCCTGACCTCGAGTCCAGGGCTCTCCAGCATTCATGTGGTGGTCTTTCTTCTCTGTCCTTTGGGACCAGATGGCAGTAGGAGACCCTCACTCGCAGCCTGTTCTGTAGGATTGACCCTGTGACCCACCAGACTCTGGGTGTGCTGGCGCTAGCCGTGGCTTTCAACCTGGTCTTGGGGTCCTTGTGGGGCAGACCCTCCCCACATGTGGAATTGCAGGGAGGGGATCCTTCACAGTTCCAGCCCAGGGACCTGACAGCCCTAGGCGTGGTGGTCCTAAAATGCACAGGAGCAGAGGGGGGCTCCTTTCTCCTCTCCCCTTTCCCCCAGGGCCCCTCAGGGAGCACAGTCTGAATCTTTGCCGTCATTCTGTAGCCTCAGCTTTGCTCCTTGTTAGTGTTCATTGTGAATCAAAGCCATGCTTATATACAGCCTTCTAAAAGCTGGGCCGTAACAGAAGCTTCCACATTATTTGACTCTTGCTTTTGCTTATGTTGGTATCGTGGTTCTGCTTTTGTTTAAACAAGGGAAATACAGATAGATTTCACATAAATTCACACATACTTATTTATGGGAATTTAAAATTTCAACCAGAAAAGTGATGTAAACATTCAAAAAGGGTTTGGGCCCATTTTTAAATATCCAAGCCCCGTATAGTTATTTGGATGCCATGGCCTTTAGTTTCATGTCCTCTGGGAGGTGAGCAGGCCCTCCTGGGGCATTGCCTTAGCAAACTGAGGGGTTTTTTTAATGTTTTTATTTTTTATTTTTGAGAGAGGGGGAGAGAAAGAGAAAGAGAATCTCAAGCAGGCTCCCTGCTGTCAGCGCAGAACCTCATGTGGGGCTTGAACCCATGAACCGTGAGATAATAACCTGAGCTGAAGTCAGATGCTAAACTGAATTAGCTCCCCAGGCGCCCTGCAAACTGAGTTTGTAACCCAGTGTTGGGCCCACATGGGAATTCTGTTCCCTGTGGAGGACGGGTAGGCAGGCTTTGTAGTGCTCACTTACATTTGTAGATTAGTATCATGAAACAGAATTTGGGCTTTCCATCCTCCCTTCCATAATGCTCTGAGCATTCCTTAATGCCGGTGGAATAGCACCCAAACCACTATGAGTGAAGCCTCCCAGCTCTTCCCTTCTCCTGCCTCCCCAAGAGAATTTTTAATTTGTTGCCACCGGTATTTTTGAGCTATGGTGACTGAAGGCAAGCAGAGGGGACAAGGGCTGGAATCCTGCAAATTCACCCTGACAGAAACACATTTTAAAAAAGAATTTTAAGGGACACCTGGGTGGCTCAGTTGGTTAAGCATCTGACTTCGGCTCAGGTCATGATCTCATGGTTCGTGGGTCCGAGCCCCACGTCAGGCTCTGTGCTGACAGGTCAGAGCCTGGAGCCTGTTTTGGATTCTGTGTCTCCCTCTCTCTCTGACCCTCCTCTGCTCACGCTGTCTCTCTCTCTCTCTCTCTCTCCCTCTCTCTCTCAGAAATAAATAAAATATTTAAAAATAAATAAAAAAATGAAAAGGAATTTTAAGCAGGAAATTCATGACCTTCTTTATGTGAGGGCAACGAATAGGAGAAAAAGGGATTTGCAGAAGTGTTTCTGTGGAGCACATGAACCCTCTGATGCCTGGCAAAATAACTAGAGAGTCTAAGTAATTTTGATTGTCTTTTGGAGGCTGCCACCACCCTCCCACCCCGCCTCGCCACTGGACACATTTCAGCCCACAATCATTACATGTAAGGCTGGCTTTAATTTTTTTTAATGTTTATTTATTTTTGAGAGAGAGTAAGCAGGAGAGGGGCAGAGAGAGAGGGAGACACAGAATCCAAAGCAGGCTCCAGGCTCTGAGCTGTCAGCACAGAGCCTGATGTGGGGCTCGAACTCATGAACAGGGAGATCATGACCTGAGCCAAAGTTGGACACTTAACCAACTGAGCCACCCAGGCACCACATAAGGCTGGCTTCGTATGCATCGTTCTAGGCCATATGGATCATGAATCCAGCCAATTTTAGGCTTCTCATAAGCTTTTTGGTGTTTGATTTGATATGTAGTATATTGGAGGGCTGGGAATGGGAAGATCACTGATAATGACCTTGTAGGAAGAGTAAGAATGTCCCTGCTCAGGAAGAGGGACATATCCTAAGACCTTTCCTCACCGGGAAGTTCCACAAGGGCAGGAAAGAAGGCATTTGAACATTTTCCTAGCAGTTTCTGGCAATGCCCATTATGCCTACCTTTCTAGGTAGCAGAGAAGGAAGCAACAGACTGGCTTCCCCCTGGAACCGAGGCGTACCACCTTGAGAACCTGTGTGGTTGTGATTTTGCCTAACCATAGTAAGGTCCTCAACTCCATCACTCGGATTTGTGGAGTTATCTTTGGAGGCAGGCCAAGAAAGTACTGGTACAAACCTCATCTCACCCATCCCAGTGGGCATGGAGGTGGGAGGTGGGTACTCAGAAAGGCATCCGTAGCATAGACAGGAAGACAGTGAGTCAGAACAAAGCTAGTCTTAGCCTGAAGTGTTACTTGAGGTTGGCCTCTCCCTGCTCTTAGATGAGAAGTTGGGGAATGACTCATAGGAAATTTTACTGTGTTTTCCTTAGCTTTCCAGGACTATTAAGGATTTGTGGTTCAAAATGGCACCTCCCATTGTTTTGAGCCTGTGTGGTCATGCTTCCTTGGCTACAAGCGGATGGTGATGGGTAGCTGTGGTGGGTCATGCCATGTCTTCCTCCACGCTAAAATCTTTTTTCTTCTGCGATGCCTTGGGTGATGCCTGGGGTGTTTGCATTTCGCGTGGGTTATGATTCTCAACCAGCAGGTCCTCATGAGAATCTGACGTGCCTGTGATGGCACTGGTGGCGTAGGAATTGTGACACATCACTTTATTATGTGTGCTGCATCGACGTCACTTCCACCGCATTCTCTCCGTCCTCAGGAGTCATACGACATAAACATGCCCCAACCACCAGAACAGTAGTATGCAGTATGGTATAGTGTGCCAAGGGTCCGTGAGATGGTGTCCAGACAAGGCAGAACTCTCTGGCAGGCACTGATGGAAGAGTTAGGTCTTAAAGGGGCTTGGGAGGAGGGCTGTTGATAAAAGGATGGTGGGCCACAGCAATGACTTTCCAGGGGAAGGGGCTGCCTCAGTTGAGCCATGGCCAAGTGTTTGTCAATGCTGTGCCTCTGTCACCGGCTGCTTTAGGAAATCCCCACCCCTGGACTACGGAACAGGAAAGCCATGTCCCCAAGTGATTGAGTCTCCCATATAGAAACCACTCCTGTCTCTAAGTGGCTGGGGAGCAGACAGAGCATGGTATACTGTTCTAGGCCCTGAGTCAGGCAGATCTGGCTTGGGCAAGGTCCTCACCTCTGAGCCCATTTCCTCTTCCATAAAATGAGGATAATCCTAGTAGTTACTCATAGCATTGTAACGAGCATTCCATGAAATTGTGCACACAAGCCCTTAGCATAATGCCTGGCACAAAGTAAATGCTCAGTAAAAGGGAGCTTTTCTTTCCTTTTTAAGAATACTGTTTCCAAGAGCAGCTGCTTCTCTGGTAGCAGCCGATATGAGAATAGACTCATAAGTGTGTCACCAACCGTTTCCATTCCTGTTGCTTCAGAACGAACCACCCCGAGCAAGAATCATTTCATTGTCTCATGAAAACTGGGCGAGGGATTTGGAAAGGGCTCAGTAGGAATGGCTTCTTCCTGCTTCTCCCTGTATGGAGCCTCAGCTGGGACAATTCGGAGGCTCTGATTGAGGCCGCAGATGGGGGGAGGACTCCTCAGAAAGGCTTGTTCACACACGTCTGGTGCCTGGGCTGGGAGGATCCGAAGGCTAGGGCTGCTGGTGGCGGTGCCCACGTGTGACCCCTCCGAGTGTGGCTGGCTCGGGGCTGTTGGCCTTCCGACATGGTGGCTCAAGGCTTCCAGCACAAGGGTTGCAATGAACAGGGCAGCAGCTGCATTGTCTTCTCTGATCTGGCTCAGAAGTCATGCAGTGTTGCTTACGCTGCATTCTGGTGGTTAACGTGGGTCTCAGGCCCGCTGTGATTCACAGGGGATGGAGACCCGCCTCTCTGTGGGAGGAGTGTCCAGATCACATCGGAGAAAAGCACAGAATATGGGGGACATTGTGCCATTTTGAGAAAGCCACCTGCCCTGCCTGCCAAGGGAACTCTGGTGGCAGAGCCTTGGGGACACAGGTTCGTGGGAAGCCTGGGAGCAATACCCCATGCCAAGAAAGAAGAATGACTTTTTGTTGACAAAATCATCAAAGGTCTGCAGCTTGTAGCTGAGGCATGGTAGCTCCTCGCGGTCAGGGCGAGACGGTACAGTGGGACTCTTCAGAGCTGGTGGGCGTTTGTGGAGACGTTCTTTAATAGGGAAAGTGGCTGCAAAAAAGCTCTGCCTCTGGCTTTCCGTTTCCCGCTGGTGACACCTGTGTCTGGACGAACCCGGGGCTAGAGTCCCGGCTGTGGTATCCAAGCTTAATTTGCACAAGACGGCAATGGCCGCAGGTGCCCAAGTTGAAATGGTCCTATTTTAGGATGTGGCAGAGAGCAAGGTGTCCCTCAAACATACGGGAAGTGTGGCCAGAAAGGTGGTGGTGACAATTTGTGTTTTAATCACAAGCTCAGCCGTAAGAGAACCTTTCCTTGGCAGTGCGAGAGAGGTGGGAAGTGGCCCCTGTGTCCAGAGAAGAGATGAAAGTGACATTCCCATGGAAAGCTGGGGCTGGTTAAAGGGGTCATTGACAAAAAGCTTGAAAAAGGTTGATGAATTGTGCTGCATCTCTTGAGACCAGCCATTGTTGGTCTATAAATATATGGGTTCTCTCTCATGGTCCCTCTATCCTCTAGGCCAACAAAGCAGTGGAAATCCACCCCTCATGCTGTTGGATCACGTAGCAAGCACAGATGTGGGCATGTCACGAAGGCTGGTGCTTTGAGTTGTTTCTCAAGTGCTGGTTTACACGTATACCTCTTTCCCCTTGTTCCCCGTGGCACGGATTCACGAGAAAACCGGCCAGGGTTGGGAGTGGCCTGGAGCCCTGGATGCCTCCAGGTTTGAACTGAGGCCCCAGTACCACAGTCCTGTTAACTAGCCTGTCTGAACCCTGTGCTTATGGCCCAGGCGCCTGAGGACTGGCCCTCACCACATTAGGCCACCCCGGGAAGCCCATCCATCTATCAGTTATGTCCTCTCTGGCCTCATTCTTAGGCTGGGCCATTCTCTGAGCTCTCTGCTGCCTGCCCTTGGCTGACATGGTAAAGCGTAGAGCACAGGTATCTGGGGCTTGCTCATTGTGTCGGACGATGCAGGACTGAGCTGCATTGGCAAAGAGTGCCTGGTCACAGCAGACATCAGGACTGTGGAACCGCATGTGGCCCAGGCAGTGGCAGTAGGTAATGTGTGAGTTTGTGGCTGTGCCCAGAAGTGAAGGAGCCCAGTTCCCAGGTGCTTACGGAGAGCTGGGGGGCACGGGGAGGGGAAGGAGGGGAAGCTTCAGTCTCTATTGGAAGCCAAGAGTTGGTGGGTGGGTGTTGGCACAGAGGTGGGGCAATGGAATCCCTCAAAGCTCCTGTACTCGCTGAATGCTCATACCTTCCTGAAAGATCAATGACCTACAGGTACCCAGCTGGAGCAGCTGGGTGCTGTGAAGCTGGAGAGATTTCCTAGGACTCACTGGCCGCCCCTTCTCCCTGTTCATATGATTAATCACTCCGTCTCGCTGGCCTATCATCCCCAACCCCAGTACCGTGGTTTGTTCTTCACTACCTCCCCTGGGTAACTGTAAAGGTTACTGTTGTGTACTCACTGGCTGTCTTTCGCTCTTTCAGTTCTGTTTGCCTCACTGCCCAACTACACCACTACCCTGCTTACAAACTGCCCATCACTCCAGGATCAATTCCCAGCATCTCTGTGCCGCCTGCAGTTCTTCCCATCCAGCCCCAGCCCTTCACTGCCGCTCCGTCCTACTCCAGCTGCAAGGGACGATTTCCTTTGCCCTACATGTGTCAGGGTTTCTTCCCTGTGGCCTGAAACCACTTTATTCCTCCTGCTGAGAGTGGCCTCTGCCTCTTTCCCTTGGACCAAGCCCTGTCCTTTCTTTTAAATTTTTTTTTAATGTTTTATTTATTTCTAGGAGAGAGAGAGAGAGACAGCGTGAGCAGGGGAGGGTCAGAGAGAGAGGGAGACACAGACTCCGAAACAGGCTCCAGGCTCTGAGCTGGCAGTCAGCACAGGGCCCTACGCGGGGCTCGAACCCACGAACCGTGAGATCATGACCTAAGTGAAAGTCGGACACTTAACCGACTAAGCCACCCAGGCGCCCCAGCCCTGTCCTTTCTTTACAGCTCAGACAGCAGCTGTGAATTCTTAAAAATTTTATTTCAGTTTTATTTTTGAGAGAAGAGAGCAGGAGAAGGGCAGAGAGGCGGACAGAGGATCTGAAGCAGGCTCCCTGCTGACAGCAGCAAGCCTGATGTGGGGCTCGAACTCATGAACCATGAGATCATGACCTGAGCAGAAGTCAGACATTTAACCCACTGAGCCACCCAGACGCCCCAGCAGCTATGTATTCTGTGATCTTCTTCCAAGGATTTTCTTTCTCTCTATGTCTCTTGTTTCTGTATTTCTCCACAGTAGATGCTTGAAGCAAGATGGGCATGTGGGGTACACTAAGATCATCATTAAGAGCATGGGGGTGGTAGCCAGTCATCCCAGATTTACCGCTTACTGGCTGTGTAACTTGAGGAATATCCTCACTTCGCTCAGCCACAGCATCTTCATCTGTAAATAAAGATGAAACAGTACTCGTTTCATGAGGTGTTTGATTGAGGTGTAGTGCTTGTAGGATGCTAGCACCGTGCCTCAGGTGTAGTTCGTGCTCCATAAATACGAGCAGTGCTGATGACAATGATTATAAGGGTGGACTTGTGGCCAGAGTGAATGGGAGTGGGGGTGTGAGGGGGAAGGACATTCCGTTCCTGTTTTCCTTTATAGCATCATCTCTTCCTCATTCCTCTCCCCTTCTCCCTCTTGCCTGTGTAGGGAACTGCTGGCCTTTTCCAGTAACCTGAACAGTTAGTATCTTTAACCAAAGTTCGTGGATCCTTAGGCAGGAGTATTAACAGGGAGGAGCTTTGCTCTCTTGAGTAACAAGCTGGATTCTCTGATCCTGGACGTTGGTTGTATTTTAGAGGCTTTAGCTAACCCCACATCCCTTTCCACCCGTGGTGTGGTGCCTTTTCCCCAGAGAGGAGGGTGGGTGCTACAGGTAGGCAGGGTGGGACCTCATGGTCTGTGGGCCAAGCCCGGCACCATAAGAGTTGACCTGCTTGGGGCATGGACCCCTCCAGTGAAGGGCTGACCCTTGTACTCCCGAACTCCACCCAGTACCTTGACCACTTATAATAGCATCAGGCTATTCTTATAGGAGAGACTTTGTGGCCCCTGGGCTGTGATAGAGCAAGGAGAATCTTCCTCTCTAAAATAATCCTTCTCCATTTTGGGAGGTAGAGTATGATCATTCCTGGGGTGGATGAGCAGTGAGCAGTTTTTCTCCCTTGGTTGATTGTGGCTGTTGACGAACTGGGAAGCTGAGGTACAGAGCTTTTGGAACTGACCCTTATTCTCTGCACTTCTGATATAGGAACCTTGACCTCTCTTTGTCCTCTCTGAAGGCCCTTGATGCTGGAGTGGTAAGACATACTTTTTAGAAAAAGGAAAAAGAGATGTATGGGTGGGGACAGGAATAGAAGATTCTTCTGTGAAAGGGGTAGTGACATAGGCACTGGACCAAGTAACAGGGTCCTGGTGAGAGGTGGGAAATTGGAGACACGTCAGTCATGGGTATTTCCTAGCTCTTATGGCCTAGTGTCTGAAGGGCCAATGGGAGATGATTCTGTAAGTCAAAGCAGAGATCCCAGATTAAGAATATTCTGTGTTTGGGGGGCACCCAGCTGGCTTGGTTGAGAGTCTGACTTCAGCTCAGGTCATGATCTCATGGTTCGTGAATTTGAGCCCCACATTGGGCTCTGTGCTGACAGCCAGGATCCTGCTTGGGGTTCTCTCCTTCTCTCTCTCTGCCCCTCTCCCCCCAAAAATAAATAAATAAAGCATTAAAAACCAACAACAGCATTCTGTGTTGGGTGCCGCCGAACAGCTGAATTGGACCTTCCTGCCCCTGCTCACCACCAAATACATACCTATTTTGAGGGTGAAGGTCCAGTGGAGAGAACAAGACTTAAGGTCCCAGGACTCCCCTGCTTAATAGTTCTTCTCTGCAAACGTTTGAACATTTAGCATGAAGCCAGCTCTCCCGCGGACTTTACTGAGGCACCGTCTGGGGGCTGTGACTGCAAGGTGACCGGTGCTACTGTGTTTGCAGGGTGCGGCCACTCAAAGCAAACCTCATGATTTCTAAAACAATGTCAGACCTGGTATGGGACAGCTACTTGTCTTGCCCATCACCACCTCTCCCCTACCCCCGAGTTAAGGGACTGTCTCAGCCCTGGTACTTTTAGCACACATTTGCCCTAAGTAACACCCACCAGCAAGCTTTTGCCCCCATTCCTTGCCAAAGCCATGCTGCTTTGGGTGTCTGTGAGCTTCCCAGGTACATAGTCTTTATTTCTAATGTACTCTTATTCAAACATAAAAAGCTGGTTCCCTTCCCTACAAGGATACAGAGCACTACTCAGGTGGTTTGGCTTTAGTCTGAGACCCCGGGGTTCTGGTGAAAAGGGCAGTGTGCGCACAGGTAGAATTAGGTTTGACTCCTGCTTTGGCTTCTCTGCCAGTTCTCTTCTGTTCTAAATGCAGGTTTCCCTCGTTACCCCTCCCTGTCACTAAGACATAGCCATCAACTTGACAGTGCTATGGGGAAACCACTCTTTTTTTTTTTTTAGTTAAAAAAATTGTTTTAGTGTTTGTTTTTGAGAGAGGGAGAGACACAGAGCACAAGCAAGGGAGGGGCAGAGAGGGAGAGACACAGAGCACAAGAAAGGGTGGGGCACAGAGAGAGAGAGACACACAGAATCCAAAACAGGCTCCAGGCTCTGAGCTGTCAGCACAGAGCCCGATGTGGGGCTTGAACCCGCGAACCATGAGATCATGATGTGAGCCAAAGTCAGATGCTTAACCGACTGAGCCATCCAGGCGCCCTTAGAAAACTACTGTCAGTGACTCTTTCTTTATACAGGACACAGGATTAGGTGAGGTTCCTGCCCAATTAATCTATGAGTCTGCCCCAAGACAAGTAAAATGAAGACGCGGGTTGTACATGCCGGCATGGGAGAGACTGGCCTTGTAGAGGTGTAATTGTTTGAGCCCCGGGGAGGGGAGGCGGCAGGATGTAGTGGGATGGGCACAGAAGCCAGGCGGGACTCAAATCCTGCCTGTTTCTCTTCCTCTGTGTGGAAGAGTCACTTAGCCCTTGAGCCCTAGCTTTCTCATCGGTAAAATGAGCATGCCACACACCTGGCAGGTTGCTGGGACAGCTAGATGACGTAGCGTGGGTGACGTTCCCAGTATTGTGCCTGGGACATGGTAGGAATGCAAGGAATTGTAGCTGGTGCTATTATTTTTTAATGATTTAAGTTTTTAAAAGTTTATTTATTTTGATAGAAAGCATGCACGCACGAGTCGGGGAGAGCCAGAGAGAGGGAGAGAGAGAATCCCAAGCAGGGCTCGATGCGGGGCTCTAACCCACCAGCTGGGAGATCATGACCTAAAGCTGAAATCAAGAGTTGGACGCTTAACCAACTGAGCCACCCAGGTGCCGCTAATGACTTAATTTTTAAAATATTAAGAAAAAATACCTGTTTAATGTGGACAATTTTTTATAATATAGATGAATATAAGAAAAACTTACCACCCCAAATCCCAGTGCCCAGAGATAACTAGAGTTAGCATTTATATATATATATCCTTTGGATGTTTTTCTGTCCAATAAACAGCATATTCTTAACAAAAAGAACTCTGATCTAACCATGTATTTTTGTATACTAATGTTTTATTAAAGTATGGTCACGTATATTATTTCTTGCTACATCTTTTTTATATATGTATTTTAAAGTGCATATACAGTGTCTATTAAAAAGCTAAATTATATCACAAGGTTTATAATAAGAAACAAAGATCTCCTGCTCTATTCTTTCTTACTTCCTGAATCTTCCTCCTGGCTAGTGATCTTCTTGAGAGGAGGTACTGGTTTAATTTATATTTGAACACATTGTACTTAGCACAGTACATATGGGCTCTCTCTACAGGGGGCTCCTTAAAAAAAAATTTAAGTCAACACTTATTATAGAACATGACATACTACTTAAAAAACATGCAGCTGAAACGTGTCAAGTGGATTCATCTTATGGAAGCTTGGAGAGGTTTTCCAAATCTTTGGCTATATTTATTGTACAGAGATTTTATTGACTGGAATTGTTGCTTTCGGTTTAGATTTTCTTTTTTTTAAATTTTTTTCTTTTTTCTTTTTTCTTTTTTTTTTTGGTTTAGATTTTCTATTTGAATATGTCTGTTTGCTATGAGAGATTTTGTAGTAGCAGAATTGAACTTTGTACCTGTTAGATTAGGATAGCTGATGAGAAACAGGCACCCCAAGTAACAGTGGCTGAATTAAGAAATCTTTGTGTCTTGAATATAAAAGTCTGACAGGAGACAGCCCACGGTTAGCATGACATCTTCCACAAGCCATAGACTCCTTCCATTTCACAGCTCTGCCAGCTTTTAGGCATGTCTTATCCTCAAGGTCCAAGGTAGTAGCTAGATCTCCAACTGTCACATCTACGTTCCAGGCAGCACAGTGTGGGAAGGAATGAAGAACGGCCAACGGCCTTGAGCTAATAACCTTTAAGACCAGTTACAGAAGGCAGCCACGTGAGGCTGAGTCACCTGGCTCTGCTTTCGAACAGGGAGACTGGGAAATGTAGTTAATGTTATATGTGGCCAGGTGCCCATCATGCACTTGAGGATTCTGTTACTATGGGATGAGGAGAGGATAACCACTGAAGGGCGACCAGCCGTCTGGGTCACAGCTTTCAGGCTCCATTACTATCATTAATCCCTTGTTAGTCCTTCCATGATATGTTGCCAGGATTGCTACCGTAGCAATTCTTTTCTGCTGTGTTTTCAATTTGTCTTCTGTTTCTCATGGAATGCTGCTGACTCTCTCCTTCTGTTGTTTTAACCCTTCCTTGGAGATTTCTCTCCCATCCCCTCCTCTGGAGGCACAAGCCTTGAGACACCTGCTTGGATGTGAGATGGTGGCAGACAGGGAGATCTTTTCCTCAAGGCCAGTAGCCTTCTGCTTTCTGCGTGGTGGGCTTCCAGTCACATCATCGAGATCAATGGTCCAGTGGGGGGCTCTAGACCTCTGGGGAGGGGGCCGCTGCAAGGGCGTGTTGAATCTAAGCGTGTTTGCAGAGAGTGTAAATATTCATATGTCTGGTTTTCAAATGTGTGTAGATGCTACTGTGTTGGTAGAATGCAAATTTGATTAAAAGTCTTTTTCTCAGTGAGTATTTTAATATGGCAGGATGCTTGGGACACTGAATGTGATTTCATTCAAACCTGGGTTAGGTCCGGGCTCTGCCTCTTCCCGCCTGTGACCTAGCCTCTCTGGATTTCAGTCTGCACATCTGAAAGTGCCTTCCTGAGTTAGTGAGAGAATTGAAGTAAGATTATGGATGTAAATCAGTTAGCCCGGCGCACAGCACACATTAGCTCCCGTTAGCTCTGATATATATTTTCTTCTTCTTTTAAGTTTTTTTTTTTTGGCGTCTTTTATTTTGAGAGAGAGAAAAAGAGTGTGAGTTGGGGGGAAGGGCAGAGAGAGAGAGACAGAATCTGAAGCAGGCTCCAGGCTCTGAGCTGACAGCACAGAGCCCGACGCAGGGCTCGAACCCACCCATGAGATCATGACCTGAGCCGAAGTTGGACACTTAGAAGGCACCCCCTGTATTTTGTTCTTAACCAACATTAAAGGTACATCTGCCATCATAATAGCATTTTTTCTAAAGCCGAAAGGACATATTTCGAGAGGTTGGAAGCCATTGCTGTAGCTGCTGTTTTGGTGATTCTGATGTAGCCAGCCCTCAGACAGGTTTGGGGACCACCATCTAAACTGATTCATTCAGAAACCTTTTGGGATGATTTGTATGTGTGCATGTATATATTTATTTAACTTTAAAAAATTTATTTATTTTGAGAGAGGCAGAGAGGGCGTGAGCAGGGGAGGGGCAGAGAGAGGGAGAGAGAGAATCCCAGGCTCTGCACAGGCTCTGCATGGTCAGCACGCAGTGGACATGGGGCTCAAACTCAGAAAACCGGGAGATCATGACCTGAGCTTAAATCAAGAGTAGGACGGTTAACCGACCGAGGCCCCCAGGCGCCCCTGTATCCATTTATTGATTCAAGCAAGAAGAGTCCTTATTGAGCACCTATTATAGGAGAAAGGGAGCCATCGTGGCTCAGCTTTGCTCAGCTCTGGGACAGACAAAGGTCACCGTGCTGAGCGCTCTCTGGCTGCTCCAGGAGGGCTTTCCCACATCCAGGGGCTTCCTCTGCTGTTTCCTTCACTTGCCTCTTCTGTACCAGGAGAGGGTGGGTCCTAAGTCCCCCAGGACCCGCTTCTCCCCACTCTCTGCTCTTCTGATGGGGACTGGGGTTGTCCGTGAGTGGTGCCGGGAAGCACAGCCTTGCGGGTTGTGCCGCTACAACCCAGCGGAGCTCTGCCGACCTTGCTGACCCGGCCCAGTTCAGCCGGGGCCTCCGCGGCCACGTCTCCCGGCGTCTCCGGGCAGCGCCGCACCTGCCGAGGCGGAGAGTCGGGGAGTCTAGGTGGTGAGTCATTCGCCTCCGTAAGCGAGTCTGGCCTCTCTCGGCCCTGCCTGGATGGACAGAGTTGGCTGAGGGTCGGGAGAAGCCAGGGGATGCCTGCCGGCCGGGCACCTGCCACAAGGTAGTGGCCCACGCAGCAGGCTCTTCCATGTGGCTCTTGCTGTCAACCTGACAGCGAGATCACCCCGCCTTGGCCAGGGGACCTGTTGGCGCTCTGGGCTGCTGGGTGGGGCAGGAGCCTGAGATCTTCCTTCCTCTGCTGGAGACAACGGGCTGCAGGAAGCTAATGTCTCGCCCGCTGACTCAGGTGCCCTAAGGCCTGGCTGTGGCTAGTGAATGGGACTTCTCTCTGGGTACAGTCATCTTGCCTGACTCCTCTTTACCCTTTGGTTTAGCTGTTACTCCACTCAGATGGGTGGTGGAGCTTGGCTGGCCCCAGGAGAGACCGCCACTGCGTGCAGGGAATTACAGACTCAGGATGTCAGAAGCAGGGGGGTCGGTGGGGGACCTGGTACTGATCCGCGGTAGTAGAGCCAGAACCCAGATGTTCTGGGTCCTCAGCGGTTACTTTTTTTCCTTCTGCCTTTTTGCAGCTCAGAGGTGGTTTTTGTTGAGGTGGGAGAGAGGGGACGCTGTGACGTAGATCTGGAGGTTCAACTGGGCTTTGGCAGGAAAAAGCTGGAGTACTTGCCTAACTGGAGACATGGGAGAACTAAAGCCCAGCTAAGGGAAAGCCTCCGCAGGTGCCTTTGGGTACGGACTGCAACACCTTCCTTCTCCCTACACCAAAAAAAAAAAAAACAAGCAAAACCGAAGGCAGCCTCCCAGGCTGGGAGGGCAGATTGAACACACACACACGTATTGCATTTGCTGGTGCTCACTCTTAAAACCCAGCTAAGCCTGCAGGAGCTCACAGGGCCAGCAGGAGAGGAGGCCAGAGCTGCCACGTTTTGGAAGCTGGAAAACAGGTGGATGAATGGTAACTAGGAGACTTAGGACATTTGGAAAAGATCATTTTAAACTCACAGTGAGAGGGGCGCCTGGGTGGCTCAGTCGGTTGAGCATCCTACTTCGGCTCAGGTCATGATCTCACGGTTCGTGGGTTCGAGCCCCGTGTTGGGCTCTGTGCTGACAGCTAGCTCAGAGTCTGGAGCCTGTCTTCAGATTCTGTATCTCCCTCTCTCTGCAACCCTCCCGTGCTCATGCTGTCTCTCTCTCTCTCAAAAATAAATAAAACATTTAAAAAATTAAAAAAATAAACTGACAGTGAGAAAAGCAAAGAACCAATCAGTTTATAGCACAGACTCCTAAAAAGTCTAGCAACAGGCAGCCCCAGGCGCCTCTGGAGCTGGAGCGAAGTGAGGTCCTAAAGTAAGCAAGATTGGGTAGCAGTGGTAGGACTGCATTTGAGTCTCGTGGATCTTTCTCCTTCGCTCCACGCAGTCACCTGACCACCTTTCCATTTGGGAGAGGTTAACAGTTTCAAGACAGGGGGACTAACCACAGTGGAGGGGATGGGTACTTTATTAATAAAAGGAGGGATGGGGCGCCTGGGTGGCTCAGTCAGTTAAGCATCCGACTTCAGCTTAGGTCATGAACTTGCAGTCCATGAGTTTGAGCCCCACGTCAGGCTCTGTGCTGACAGCTCAGAGCCTGGAGCCTGCTTCAGTTTCTGGGTCTCCCTCTCTCTCTGCCCCTTCCCCACTCGCACTATGTCTCTTTCTCACTCTCTCTCAAAAATAAATAAACATTAAAAAAAAGAAAAAGGAGGGATGAAGTATTTACAGACTGAAGTGTGCATTCTAAGACCACCTCAGCCCTCCTCATGACTGGCTTCCCAGCACGTTGGTAGCTTGGCCTTTCCTTTCCCAGCCGTTTGCAAGAATACTTCTCCCTGCGAGCTGACCAGCTCAAGAGAAGTGACCTCCGATATTTTTTTCTAGGCTTGTCTGGATTTCCCCACAGTGAAGCTCAAAATTGACACATTCCTCCTATGTGCTTAGAGATTCTAGTCAGCTTGCAGTTCCTCACACCTTTCCCTGCCTACTAATTATGGAAAACTTACAGGTAGGGGAGATCACATAATGAACACCCGTCTACTCACCAGTTTTAACGCTGGCCAACTTGAGGCTAATCTTCGTTTGTCACCCTGTTCATTCCCCAGCCTTGATTATTTTGAAGGAAATCTGTAGCATCGTTTCATATTTCTAGTAAATATTTCAGTAAGTCCTTCAAAATATAAGGACTTTTTATTTTATTTATTTTTAAAGATTTTATTTTATTGTATTGTATTTTTTTAATATTTATTTATTTTTGAAACAGAGAGAGACAGAGCATGAGCCGGGAGGGGCAGAGAGAGAGGGAGACACAGAATTGGAAGCAGGTTCCAGGCTCTGAGCTGTCAGCACAGAGCCCGACGTGGGGCTTGAACTCATGAGCCGTGAGATCGTGACCTGAGCTGGAGTTGGATGCTTAACCAACTGAGCTACCCAGGCGCCCCTAAAGATTTTATTTTTAAGTAATCTTTATACCAATATGGGGCTGGAACTCGCAACCCCAAAACCAAGAGTTGCATGCTCTACCAGCTGAGCCACTCAGGCACCCCAGGACTTCTTGTTAAAACCTCAGCATGGGGGTACCTGCATGGCTTAGTTAGTTAAGCATCTGACTTCGGCCTAGGTTACGGTCTCACCTTTCGTGAGTTTGAGCCCCACAGCGGGCTCCGTGCTGACAGCTCAGAGCCTGGAGCCTGCTTTGGATTCTATGTCTCTGTCTGTTTCTGCCCCACCCCTGCTTGCATTGTCTGTCTCTCTCAAAAATAAATAAATATTTTTTAAAAAGTTTTTTTTTTTAATCTAACCACAATCTGGTTCTTAATCATGAACCAAGGATTGCTGTAACTCTGAATGAAAGTGCATTAGAGGCCAAAACACAGATAGGAAAAGCACCTGGAGCAGCAAAATACACTGGAGAAAACAAAGAAGTAAAAAAGAACCATTGGTGATACACTCAGGTAGAGGAAAAGATATTGTGCCTCTATTAAAAGAACAGCTACCTGAGTGCCAAGCACCAAAAAAAAAAAAATCAGAGAAGGATAAAGAGCTCCTTTAGCAATTAAAACCATGATATGGAAATGGAAAACCCACTAGAAGTGTTCGAAGTTAAAGTGATGACATTTTCTAAAGAAGATCAAAACGAAAAACCAGATGGGAAAAATAGAGGAGAAAAGAAAACTGGAGGGCCAGTCTAGAAAGCCCAATGTCTGAATAATAGAGGTTCTAGAGCAAGAAAACAGAAATACAGGCACGGAAATTAACAGTAAAATGCTTCAAAGAAATCCTCTGTAACTGAAGGACATGAGTGTTCAGATTTCAAAGTACTCACAAAGTTCCCACCTCAAGCCATGTCCCTCTAAGATTTCAGACCACAGGGGACGAAGAAGAGAGTAGAAATTTCCCAAAGGAGAAAAACATCACTTAGCATCAGAAAGCTCAATGGCTGGAGGCTTCTTAAGAGCAGTGTTGAAAGCAAGAAAATGATGCATAATGCCTTCAAAATTAAGAAGGGACATCTCCATTTCTATACCAAGTATGCGGATGGAATACAGACATTTTCAAGCAACAACAAAAAAGTACCTTCCATGCATTCTTTCTAAGGAGCGACTGGAGAATGGACACCACCAAAGTCAGAGAAGAAACCAGCTAAGAGAGAAAGTGGGGTGCAGGACACAGGGATTAACACAGGAGGCGGATGAAGGAAAACCCCTGCAGACTGAGAAGGAAGAGCCCAGGAGAACTGGCCGTGTCCCAGACCTTGACGTTGGGCAGTTGACACCCTGCAGTGTGAGTCAGGACTGTCATTGCCAACTCAGCGGCTGGTGGTGTTACACTGATCTAACCTGAGGTCTGACTGCCTGGGCCAGATTCTTATCTGCACTTGGCTGTCTTGCTCATGTGCTGATGCAGCTCCTGGGCGCTCCTCCTTCCCTGCTTACCGGATAGACAAGTGTTTTCTTTGCACAACCGGAGAAACAGAGGTAGGCCAACGTGAATTTAGAAATAGAAAATCCAGGGGAGCTCACACCTGTGAAGTCTGTGACCTTATTTGGAAGTTTTGTCTTTGTAGATGTCATCAAGTTAAGATGAGGCCACGCGGCATGAAGATGGCTCTCATCCAATGACCGGTGTCTTTGTAAGAAGAGGGAAATATGGGTACAGACACACAGAGACAAGAAGGCCGGGGGAAGACACACACGCGCACGCGCACACACACACACACACACACACACAGGGCACACAGCCAGAGGTGAAGACACTGCAGTTACCCTGAAGCTGAGGAGCCCCTAGAATTGCTAGCAGTCACCAGAAGCTGGAAGGGGCAAGGAAGGACTCTTCCTTCCCTGGGGTCTTCGGAAGGAGCACAGCCCTGCTGACATCTTGGTTTTAGATTTTAATTCTAGCCTCCAGAACTCAGGGAGAATAGATTTCTGTTGTTTTAAGCCAACAAATTTGTGGTAACCATTTTACAGCAGCCCTAGGAAACTAGTACACATAGCTCCATTTGTGCCAGCTACTCGCCTTTTCAAAACATCTTCTTCAGGGATGTATACACGGGCGGTAACATAAAAAAGTAGGGGAATGAGGGACACCTGGGTGGCTCAGTCGGTTAAATGGCCCAACTCTTGATTTCGGCTCAGGTTGTGATCTCATGGTTTATGAGTTCGAACCCTGCATCAGGCTCTGCGCTGACAGTGAGGACCCTGCTTGGGATACTCTCTCCCTCTCTCTCTGCCCACCCCCCCCCAAAATAAATAAATAAATAAATAAATAAACAAACAAACATTTTAAAAAGTCTTTAGGGGTCCCTGGGTAGCTTAGTCGATTAAGCATCCATCTTTGCCCCAGGTCATGATCTCGTGGTTTGTGAGTTTGAGCCCCATGTTGGGTCCGTGCTGACAGCTCAGAGTCAGGAGGCTGCTTCAGATTCTGTGTCTCCCTCTCTCTCTCTCTGCCCTTCTCCTGCTCATGCTCTATATTTCTCTGTCTCTCAAAAATAAATAAACATTTTTTTAAAAAATCCGGGGCACCTGGGTGGCTCATTCAGTTAAACGTCCATCTTGGGCTCAGGTCATGATCCCACAACTGGGGAGTTTAAGCCCCTCTTCAGGCTCTGTGCTGACAGCTCAGAGCCTGGAGTCTGCTTCAGATTCTGTGTCTCCCTCTCTCTGTTACTCCCCTGCTTGCGCTTTGTCTCTCTCTCTCTCGAGATCTCTCTCAAAAATAAACAAACTTAAAAGATTTTTTTTTAAATCTTAAAAAAAAAAAAAGGTAAAGGAGTGAATGACAGAAACTGGGAAAGGGATGTGACCGGGAGGGACCACAGAGTTTCTAGGGGATTGGATGGGATTATAGGAGTTTTCATCTCATTTTCTGTAAACTGTACATACGTGTTCTGTACACTGTTCTATGTGTATACACATTTGACAATAGGGGGAAAAAAGACTAAACCAACCAAAACACAACAACACTCAGAACAGAGCTGGACCAGTTGCTCCATCTGGTGCTGAATCAGGTCGTAGCGAATGAAGACCTAGGGGACAGAGCCTTGGCGCCAAGGTGAACGTTTAGCAAATCAGAGCCCCTTGTGCTAATGGAGATGAATAATAAATAAGAAATCTCAAAGCGATAAATCATCCACCAAAGCTAAATTTACCATTACGACATATGGGAGTGTCTCCTCCGTTATGCCAAGTTTTGAGAGCCTGGCTTCCAGCTAAATGGTATTAGGTCAGACTCCGAGCCCTCAGCGGCCTCCCCTGCCTGACTGATTTCTCCTTCTGATGACCTAACAGGAGCTGGCCTTTGAGGTGGTCAGCTTGAAATACCACTGAATCCCATAGAAAGTCACTCAACGTCTCTGTATTTGTGGAGGATTAAGATTCACTTTGGCATTAGTTTACCTTTATATCTCCCCTTTTCTTTGTTTTTTAATTTTAGAGAAGACAGAGAGCACATAAGCAGGAGAGGAAGGGGGCAGAGGGGAGAGAGAGAATCCCAAGCAGGCTCCATGCTGAGCATGGAGCCCAATGTAGGGCTCAATCCCAAATACTCTGGGTTCATGACCTGCACCAAAATCAAGATACCCAACTGACTGAGCCACCCAGGCACCCCACTCTCCAACACTTCTAATCACTTCTTTCTTTGTTTTTTATTTCTGAGAGAGAGAGAGAGAGAGAGAGAGCGTGAGCAGGGGAGGGTCAGAGAGAGAGGGAGACACAGAATCTGAAACAGGCTCCAGGGTCTGAGCTAGCTGTCAGCACAGAGCCTGACGCGGGGCTTGAACCCACAAACCGTGAGATCATGACCTGAGCCGAAGTCGGATGCTCAACCAACTGAGCCACCCAGGCGCCCCCAATCACTTCTCTCTAATGGAGACAGAAGGCCTTAATGGAGTTTGATCTGTAATAGGGTCTACTGAAACTTAATAACAGTGGTTTTTGTTTTCCTTTGTTTTATTTGTACAGGTTAACTGATATTAGGAGAACATTTGTGTTTTTCATTTATAACAATATAAAATTTGTTTTAGTAATCTTTAGAAAGTCAATGTAAAGAAAAATACTAAGTTAATGGTATATAAGTGGTATCTTTTTTTTTAATGTTTTATTTATTTCTGAGAAAGACAGAGAGACAGCATGAGTAGGGGAGGGTCAGAGAGGGAGGGAGACACAGAATCTGAAACAGGCTCCAGGCTCTGAGCTGGCTGTCCACACAGAGCCTGACACGCGGCTCGAATCCACGAACTGTGAGATCATGACCTGAGCCAAAGCCGGACGCTTAACTGACTGAGCCACCCAGGTGCTCCTATAAGTGGTATCTTGATCTAGAAATAATCAAGAATAATGTCCATAGGTCACTGAGGTTTAGAAGACTGTTTATGCTCCTGATGGTAGCAAAATGTGGGCCCTTATTGACGTTTGTTTTGTCTTGACCTGATATTCAATTTTTGTCTTGGATCTTTCCTTTTTTCTTGTTGTTTACTTACTTATTTTTAGAGAGAGAGAGTTCACTTTGTCTTGACTTTTAGTTTTGTCTTGTATCTTTCTTTGTTGTTTATTTTTAGAAAGAGAGTGAGCACACGTACTTCTGAGCAAGCAGGGGAGAGGCAGAGGGAGAGGGAGAGAGAAACTCCCACGCAGGCTCTGTGCTGTCAGTGCAGAGCTCTGTGTGGGGCTTGATCCCACAAACCATGAGATTGTGACCTGAGCTAAAATTAAGAGTTGGATGCTTAACTGACTGAGCCACCCAAGTGCCCCTGTCTTGTATCTTCCTATTCAGTATGTAGAAGGCCCTTTAAGGGCAGAATCTCTAGCTTAGCTTTCCTTGTAACCCCCCCCTCCCGACCTGGCAGCAGCCGGATGTGGTATTCATCACTGAACCCCGGCTTCATGTTCCTCTTTCTTCAATCTCGTTATCTTGCATGGTACTCATCGGCTCCCCTTTGTGCCTCAGGATGGATGACCCTGTGGGCTGTACACCCCCAGCACCCATAGGATGGGGAAGGGGACTGTCTGAGAAGATGCACAAGATACTTCTTCAGTGAAATAAGTGAGGGGTCAGTTCTTTCAGAGTCTGGTTCTGTGCTGGCTCCTGGAGAGTGAATGGTGTGGGTTCCAGAAGAAAGAGAATGGGTTTTTTACCCTCGCGGAGTCTTGTCCAGTACATTCTGGAGATGACGAGACACACATGCAGCAGTTGGGAAGAATTTAAAAGAAATATATAAAGTTAAATTGGGATACTGATTTTGGGTGCTGAAGGAATAATTCAGGAAACAGGAGAGCAGTGAAGACTAGTTAGTCAATGATAGCTTAGGGATCAGGCAGAACTTGAGATAAGCCTTAAAGACGCATAGGATTCCTTTCTGACCTCTGGATGGCACAGCACATGAAGAGAGATGTGGCTTTGGTCCCGTCTCCATCCCACAGTTAACCTTAATGTGTCTGTTTCAATATGGATGAAACTGGGAGAATGTTTGCATCGACTTCATAGGGTTGATTTAAGGATTAACTAAGGTGATGTATGAAAAGCTCTTCACATACATTATGTAAAGGGTGTCATGCCTCTACATAGCAAGTGATCAGTAATGGGTAGCTATCGTTATTAATTTATCAACCATTCCATTTATTTATACAGCAAAAATTTATTGCATGACTATCATATGTCAGTTACGCCCAGGCTCCCCACCAGTGTCCTCAGTACCTTGAACACTGAGTCCCATGGCTTCCACTTACGTGTGAGACACTTAATCATGATAGTAATAGTAATAGCTGTAGTGTCCTGAGTGGCTGTGTATGTGTCAGACCCTCTGCTACATGTTTTGTTGCTACATCACCTTTAATCTTTATCCCCATTTTATAGAAGCAAGAATAGAAGTGCAGAGTTTATGAAACTTGTCCAGAGTCATATATAGAGGGTCAAGCCTGGGATTTAAATTGTCTGCTTTTGCGTTTGTTTGTTTGTTTGGTTTTTAAATCCATACTGACTCTTGTTACTGTCACCATTACCCATTATGTTTCCCAAACTGTACTTGGCTGCCTCAAAGGGCCTTGCCTCTCAACCTCAGTCCGCAACATCACTCTTCTCCTTGTCCCTCATGTCTGAAAGATGGGAAAACCCCCCTTCTCCATTAAGCCTCTATATTTGGCTAGTCAGTAGGTTTTTGGTTCAGATGCACCTTTTCCCTGTGATCCCCTTCCCCTGGCTGGCACCTCCACTGACTTGGGCCTGGACTTGTTGATTATAGCATCTGTACCACTGCCCTTAGCTGTGAGGGGTGAGGTCTACACAGTACACTTGGATGGACTTCAGTAGATTTTGATAAAACATTCTCAAATTTTCTAAGAAGTAAAGCACAGCAATTTGTTAGTTCTGTAGGTGTCAGTGGTAGAAACTCAGAATGGTCTAACTTCAGAGGTACAGTTAAGTGAGTAGCTGTGATTATAACCTTTCTCTCCCTGGGAAAGCATTTTGGGAGGGAACTACTCCATTCTGTTTGAAAAGTAAAGCCTTTTTCTTTAACAAATGAGATAATTGGATATCCACATGCAAACAAATGAAGTTGGACACCCTTATATGATATACAAAAATGGAGTAAGAATGGATCAATGACCTAAATTTAAGAGCTGAACCTGTAAAATTCTTTTTTTTTTTTTTTAACATTTATTTATTTTTGAGATGGAGAGAGACTGAGCACGAGCTGGGGAGAGGCAGAGAGAGAGGGAGACACAGAATCTGAAACAGGCTCCAGGCTCTGAGCTGTCAGCACAGAGCCCAATGCGGGGCTTGAACCCACAGACCACGAGATCATGACCTGAGCCGAAGTTGGACGCTTAACTGACTGAGCCACCCAGGTGCCCCAAAACTCTTAAAACATACAAGTAAATCTTTATAAACTTTGATTTGGCAATGGAATTATTGATGTTACACCAAATGCATGACCAACAAAATACGAAAAGATAAAAGTGGACTTCATCTAAAGTAAAAGCTTTGTGGATCCATGGACGTTGTCAAGGAATTAAAAAGACAGCCTGCAGATGGGGGGGAAAATATTTGCAAATCATAGATTTGATAAGGGTTTAGTATCCAGAATATAGAAAGAAGTCTTATAACTCAAAACAAAATGCCATTTCTTTTTTAATATTTATTTATTTTTGAGAGACAGAGAGTGAGCATATGAGCAGGGGAGGGGCAGAGAGAGAGGGAGAGAGAATCCCAAGCAGGCTCCGCACTGTCAGTCCACAGCCCAACGTGGGACTCAATCTCATGAACTGTGAGATCACGGCCTGAGCTGAAATCAAGAGTTGGACACTTAACCAACTGAGCCACCCAGGTGCCCCCAAAAGACATTGCTTGAAAGAAGATATACAGACAGCAAAGAAGCATGTGAAAAGATGCTCAGCATCATTAGTCATTAGAGAAATGCAAGGTAAAGCCACAATGAGATAGCAGTCCACATCTGCTAGGATGGCTGTCATCTAAAAAAATTAAAAGGAAAATAACCGTGGGAAAATTGGAACCCTCATACATTGCTGATGGGGATGCAAAATGATGCAGCTAAAATTTTTTTGAGGGGGCACCTGGGTGGCTCTGTTGTTTGTGTCTGATTCTTTTTTTTTTTTTGAGTCTGATTCTTGATTGAGGCCCATGATCCCAGGGTCATGGGATTGAGCCCCATACCAGGCTCCACCCCAGATTCTCTTTCTCTCTCCCTCTGCCACTCTCCCCCACTCATGCGTGTTCTCTCTCTCCAAAATTAAAAATAAAAAAATTAAGAAAAATAAAATGGCACAGCCACTGTGGAAAACAGCAACATAGAGCTACCGTTATAACTATTATTCCACTCCTAAGTACATATCCCAAAGGACTGAAAACAAATGAATATATGTACATATGTGTGTATTACTATATCACAATAATCAAAAGGTTGAAACAGCTCAAATGTCTATTGTGGATAGATAGATAAGCAAATGGTATATCTATGCAGTGGAATATTATTCAACCATAAAAAGGAATGCAATGCAGATACAAGCTATAAGATGGATGGACCTTGAGAACATTATTCTGAGCGTGTCATATATTGCATGGCTCCATTTATATAACATATCCATAATAGGTAAATGCATAGAGAGAGAGCAGATTGGTGGCTGCTAGGAGCCGGGTGGAGGGGAGAAGGGGGAATAATTGCTTGATGAATATGGATTTCCTTTTGGAGGTGATGAGAAATGTTCTGGAACTAGATAAAGAGAGAGAGGTGTAGCCAGGATCACTAGCTGGTGTCTAATTACAGTCTCCTCTTTGCTGAGGTCAGGACCCCAAGGCCAGGAATTTCTAACTCTGATGCCTTCACAGGTCCAACCTATGGGGATACGTGTCTGAGGTCAGCTGGAGAGAAGGCAGCAGGGCGTGGTGGGGATTAGGTGGAACTGGGCTGGACCTGCACTGTCTAAAAGTATTCATATTCAGGCAGACCTCTCCTGGGCGGATTCTTGCCCCATCTCCATCACTCTGCCATCCCTGTTGAGCCATCTGGCTGGCTAATGTATTTAAATGTCATCTTCGCTGTACCATTCATTCTCTCCAAACCCATGTCCTATAACAGAACCTAAACTTCTTCGCTTCCCCTTCCAGCATAGAATCTGCGTAAGCTCAGCTGGTTCTGGATGCATCATCAGATGGTTACCCTCCTCCCACTCACCCTGTCCCTGCACCTGGAGTTTGGGGAGATCAGACTAAATCCCATCAGTTGTGTCAGGGGATGGGCTCACTCTGCATCTTTGGTTTAAGGGTGGCTTAGAGAGAGATGGTCAGCAGCTGGTGGCTGCCTCTGTACAGGGGATGGTGGGTTTCTTTAGTGCCAGTGGCAATTTGAGTGCATATTTTGTTATATCTGCCAGCAGAGAGGGGGAGAGGGGCACAGAAGAATCTGGAAAGATTTTTGTTATTCGAGGAGATGGAGAAAGTTTTTTTTACATCTACCAAGCATTTAGAGACTCTGATCCATTCAGCTTAGAGCCAGGAGGGGTGTGTCAGGGGAGTCTGGGAGAGGGTGTGGAGGAAGGAGACCTCTCCATTAGATCTAGGGAGGGGCTGTTTTCCTTTGTGCTTCCAGCTTAATAGGTGCTTGTAATCCCTCTTTGCTGCTGATTTTCTGAGAAGCACGTAGGACATAGAGATCTTTGGCCCACATCCTTCCAATAGGTAATAATCTAGTGGGCATTTGCAAGCTCGGGGCAGGATGAGAAAAAGTATAGTTGTGTGACTTGAGGGAACTGCCTAAGGCTCCTGTGCCCTCAAAGGGACCCCTAAACCCTTGGCACCCAAAGTACCACCATCACACATCCTGTTATTGAAGGAGTTTGAGCTCTCAAAGAATCGTAAATTGCAAATGCCTCTCAGAGGTAAAGGTGAAGCCTTCTGAAGAGGCCCTCAGCTGGAGTCACTGGAGAGTCAGCCGTGGGAGGGTGTATCCCAGCACTGTAGGGCTCAGAGCCCATGTTTTTCACTGTTTACCTAGACAGAGTGGCTGGAGGAACTGAGTCAACCTTTTTTAGTTGTTATTCTGTCTTCAGTGGATTCCTTTCCTCACCCTCCCCATTTGTACTTGAAGAGCAGGAATGGGAAGAGACCCTTCCTTCCTTCTCTGAAATCTTTAGTGTAGAACTCTGAATCCCAGGTGTTCAGTGGCTGGCCCAGAAGGAGCTGTGCTTCTGTGGGGTCTTCAGAGCCTTCCTACTTGTGGAAATGGAGGCCTGGCTCACACGCTACCCAGCTGCCCACTCAGAGCTTCTCAGCTTGGCATATGGCACTTCAGTCACTTAGCGTGTTTGCTCTTTTTTTTGTTTTTTAATTTATTTTTGAGAGAGAGAGATAAAGTGCCACTGAGGGAGGGGTAGAGAGAGAGGGAGACACAGAATCCCAAGCGGGCTCCAGGCTCTGAGCTGTCAGCACAGAGCCCAATGCAGGGCTTGAACTCATGAACCATGAGATCATGACCTGAACTACTTAACTGACTGAGCCACCCAGTTGCCCCTTAGCATGTTTGCCCTTTTTAGGAAGATTGACTCCTGCAAGGGGATGCAGACCACTGGAACCATCATGTAGGTGAGGTGGCTGCCCCAGCTACTGTCCTAGGAGAGCCAAGATGGTGCCACACTGTGGTGCTAGAACTTGGGAGACAGGCCCAGAGTATTACTGGTTCAGTGCACCAGTTTTTTCTTCCTGGGTCATACACACAGAGAGATTCATGGCTGTGAACATGCGTGTACCCTCTGACTTCTCCAACTTGTCAGCCAGTTCTCAGTGGCTGGCAGTGGTTTGTGGGGGTGGGGGCCTGTTCCTGGATCAAGGGAAAAATCTCTGTGCCCAAAAGACATGCTTTCTTACAAACTTAAGTAACTTGGAGAGGTTCATGGAAACTGCAGGCGCTGTCTGAAACCTTAAAAATCCACTATGCACCTCCATTCCTTGTGGTCTGAGAGTGAGTATGGCCCAGAGGTGGCTGGGCAGACAGGAAGCCCAAGGAGCCACTCTCAGAAGGGTCAGCTGCCAAGACCTCATGGCTCCCTCCATAGGGTAACAATGGGTTGTGTGCCGTGAAGGTTAAGAGAGAAGGGTCTTGAGTCAGGCTGCCTATGTCAGTCCTGGAGTATTAGTTAGTGCTGTATCTCAGTTTCCTCATCTTGTAAAAAGGATATGGCAATGGTACCTACCTCATAAGGTTGTTGTGAGCTAAAGACAATGCCTATAAAGGACTCGGCACAAAAATGGATGCATCGTAGGTACATCTTAGCAAAAACGATGGTTCCTACCATCAGTCCGTGGTAGCTGCACAGTGGAGCCTAAAGGAGAGGATAAGAGTCTGGCAGGAGGGCTCTGTATTTGGTGCTTTCCCTGTGATTAATGCAGACTTTCTGGTTTCTTCTGTGTTCCTTTTCTTGCCCAGTATTGATCCTCCAGAAAGTGGAGAATGGAGACCTGAGCAACAAGATTCTGAAGATCACTGATTTTGGCCTGGCTCGAGAATGGCACCGAACCACAAAGATGAGCGCAGCAGGGACGTACGCTTGGATGGCGCCCGAAGTCATTCGTGCCTCTATGTTTTCCAAAGGCAGTGATGTGTGGAGGTAAGGACCAGAGGGGCAGGGGCAGGGCTGCCCTGGTCTATTTTGGCTGTACATGTGTTTCAGGGCTTGGAGAGTTGAGGATGCATAGACTCCCAGGCACCCCAAGTAGGTCAAAGTGACCCCTTCCAAGCAATCTACAGTAATTCCCAGGTTGCCCTGGGACAGTTTCTAATGCCTTCATCTATCCAAAATTCCTTTAGTGCTGTGGCAAGTACCACCCCTACGTGTTAGTGATTGCTCTGTAGGAAAGACCAGTAGATCCCAGGGGCAGTGTGTACGCCCATCTCTGACTGTAGGGTGCTAAAGGCACCCAGGAATTCCTGGGGACCTTCCACAGGGTCACCGTGGCTTCCTTAGCAACTGTGGCTGTTACTGCTGGACTTGTTCTCACTGTAAGTTCTTCAGCTGATGAGTATTCTTTGTGCTATCTCTCTTCTTTTGGTGGGTTGGAAATTATTCTTTCTAGTTATCTAGTTAACCTCTTTAGTCAGGGCACTATCTGTTGGACACTGATATAGAAATGAGAAAAGATGGAACTCAAGCATTTACTGAAAACTGCAAAGTCACAGATTAGACCAGCCATTCCCCTAGTAGATGTCAGCCCAAGAGGTCATGAGGACATAGATCTAAAAGTCTTATCCTCACCGATGGGAAGAAGAGCTTCTACAGAGTGTGCATCCTCCTGGCTGTGAGAAGTAGCATCACCGTGGTGCACCAAAAGAAAGGACCATAGGTTATCCTTGGACTTTAGTCTATGAAGTTGTTTCTTCCTGATGAGTTGTAAAGTGAGCCTGTATGTGTATATGATGAGTGTGTGTATTTTTAAAAAAACAGCTTTATTGAGATATTACACACATGACGAAGTTCACCTTTCAAAATGTCTAAGTCAATGGTTTATAGTAAATTTACCAACTTTGTACCAGTCAACATTGTTATTACCTTGCTAGGGTCGCTGTAACAAATTACGGCAGACCTGGTGGCTTTAAACAATAGAGCTCTGTGGTCTGGAGGCCAGAAGTCTGAAATCAGTACTAATAGGGCCTATGCTCCCTCTGAGACTTTGGGGGAGATTCTGTTCCACATAAGGATTTTGGGTATTAGGACATGGATATATCTTTTTAGGGTTACCATTCAAACCACTACAATACTGTCTATGTCCAGAATATTTTTATCACCCCAAAAAGAAACCCAATACCTATTGGTAGTTGTACCCCAATCCTACCTCCCCCTGCCCCCAGCAACTGCTAGTTTACTTTCTGCCTCTATGGATTTGCCTATTAAAGATGTTTCTTGTACTTGGAATCCTACATGTGGTCTTTGTGACTGGCTTCTTTCATTTATCATGTTTTCAAGGTTCATCCATGTAGAAGCATGCATCAGAACTTCATTCCTGTTTATAGCTGAATAATATTCCACTCTATGGAGATTTATCCATTTATAAGTTGATGGACATTTGCATTGTTTCCACTATTTGGCAAGTGTGAAAAATACTGTTGTAGACATTTTTAGGCAACCTTTTGTGTGAACGTAGATTTTCATTTCTTTCAAGTATATATCTAGAAGTGGATTTGTTACGTCCTATGGTAATTCTGCTTTTAGCTTTTTGAGAAACCACCAAACTATTTTTTTTTTACTACAGCTGAGATTTTGATGGGGATTATGTTAAATCTGTAGATCACTTTGGGGAGCATTGCCATATTAACAGCATTAAGTCTTCTAATCCATGAACATGGGCTATATTCCTATTTACTTAGGCCTTTTCCAATTTCTTTTAGTGATGTTTTGTAGCTTCTGTATATTGCATCATATTTCCCCACACATTAATTATAGGGTGAAGTGACTGTTATGAAGAAAAGAGTTTCCTTTCCTTAAACTGTCTGACCAGATTTCATTAGTGTGAACTGTGTAGTGCTATTCCAATATTTTTGACCTACAAAAACAGCAGTTTCATAGGCTTCGATCTAACGGTTTCATTACTTGACTAAAGGCTATATGAGAATAGCTAATATAGGAATTAGTCTAAGCTACTATTACAAAGAGACCTACAGATGCAGTGGCTTAAATGAAGTAGAAGTGTATTCCTTTTTCAAAGAGTAGTCCAGACAGTCCGGGCCATAGGGTAGCTGTGCCCCATGAGATCCTTCAGAAATCCAGGTTCTCTCCGGATCCCTCAGTGCATTCTTCTTATCTAAATGGTTACATCTGAGTGACTGTAACTTCCCCATTATATTTTACAGAAACTGAGAAAGAGAGCTTGTCCATGGCAAGCGGGTTGTCTTCAATTTGGAGACAACCCGGAAGTTGTGCACATCTCCTGCCCTTGGTTATGCTCACACACCTGGCTCCAAAGGAGGCAGACAAATGTAGGCTCCAGCTGGCTGACTGTGTGTCCAGCTAAAACTCTTATAATGGAAGAAGGGGAGAGTGGATTTGAGGGACAATCAGCCACTTGCCACACTCACCTTTATCTTCTCTTTCTTCATGGGAAACCAGGACTTCTCAGTAGCATTAGTGTTTTCTACTTCCTGTATTCCTGTGAGCCTTCTTTCCCAGCCTGGCCGTGAAAATGTTAGATTTTATTGTCACACACGCCAAAGGTTTCTGTCACTGTGATTGGGACAGAGTTGCTGCAAGTATCGAGGCACATTCTTTGTGGGAAGGGAAAGCCCAGATATCTAATGTAAGGCCTTTTCATGGTGACAGAAATGGCCAGCAAGGAACAGCAAGGCCATTGTAGGGGTTTGTCCATCATGGAAGGAACAGGCCAGGACCGTTCATCTTTTACCCAAAGTGTCCTTGTTCTAGGACTAACCTCCAGGTCTTGCCTTTCAACCACAGGTCCTGAAAATAGGCTTGAGGAGTGTTTGGTGAGTTATCTGATGAAGTTATTCCACTCTTCGTGCCTGGTTTTTTGTTCTTTTCGAAATCTTTCTTTCTCAAGCTTCCCAAGGGAATAGCTTGGAGGTAAGCCCCAAATCAGTAGCACTTTGGATGAGGTGGCTTGGAAGTGGTCATGTGGTCTGCTGTGCCAGTGGGTCTCCCAGTTTAGAATTGTTCCCGGGACTTCAGCTTCCTGACTCATCTTGGTTGATGAATGTGGTTTGAAGACATAACTCACTGTGCTCCCTCCCGCTGTCTTAGCCTCCACGCTGCAGCGTTCCCTGCGAGGAACAAGGTATAGGAGCCCATTAGATGGGCCTTTACTCTTGCACTCCTTGAGCTGACTTACCTAAGTGGCTCCAGATGATCTCGTACCTTTGTCAGAGGAAACCTTGTGCCCATTGCTGTGTGTACAATATGCACACACTGTTAACAGTATTTGCCACCCACGCAAATGCTTATGAGCGAGGCTCTATGCCAAATACCCCATTTAAAAAATATTTTTTAGTGTTTTATTCATTTTTTGAGAGAGAGAGAGAGAGACAGAGTGCATGTGGGGGAGGAGCAGAGAGAAGGGGAGACAGAGACTCTGAAGCAGGTTCCAGGCTCTGACAGAGCCTGACGTGGGGCTTGAACTCACGAACCACGAGATCATGACCTGAGCCAAAGTCGGACACTCAACTGACTGAGCCACCCAGGTGCTCCACTATACTTCTTCTTTTAATCTCATTTATTCCTCACGAGAATCCCCAAAAGTAGAGGATATTATTTCCATTTTACAGATAAGGTGACTGAGGCTTAGATGGTTTAAGTCACATGTCCAAGTTCATCCAGGTGGTAGAGGTAATGCTGTGATTAGAATCATAGGAAGCACCTGGGTGGCTCAGTTGGTTAAGTGTCCAACTCTTGAGCTCAGGGTTGTGAGTTCAAGCCCCACGTTGGGCTCTGCACTGGGTGTGAAGCCTACTTTTAAAAAAAAAACAACAACAAAAGAACTAAATATGTGTCTCTTAATACTTTGTGGTTTAGCCATATTGCCATCTATATACCCTTGTGCCTGCACTTTGGGCAGCTTCTCCCAGGGTGATTGGCCTGCCAGGCCTGGGGTCAGCAGGGTCCTAGGGCTCAGAGAGGGCCCACGCATGCCCAGGAGCTCAGACAACATTTGTTCCCAAATTAACTTGTAATTCATTCACTCGTTCAGGAAATGCTTGTTGAATATTTACCGTGTGCCAGGTACTGGACAGAGCCTGTGTCCATCTTCTACCCTTCCTGGAGGGTCTGGGGCCTCTGGGCTTCTTCTTACTGAGTGTGTCTTAACTGCTTTTCAAGAGTAGTTCTCTGGGCCTCTTCCACATACTGTGATGGAAGGTTGATGATAGCGGCCCAGATCCTCAACTTCAAGTGTTTCCTGATGTGCTTGGATTTAGACCACTGCAGGAGTAATTGACCAAATATTTCCCTTTGGTTGTGCTGTGCAGAGAGTGCAGTGGTTAGTGGTCTCCTGTAATGACTTCTTGCCTGATGTGTGTGGGATGGGGTGGAGGCATTTTACGTTTTCAAAATTATAGAAATAGGAGCACCTGGGTGGCTCAGTCTGTTAAGCGTCTGACTCTTCATTTCAGCTCAGGTCATGATCTCACGGTTTGTGAGTTTGAGTCCCGCACAGGCTCTGCATTGACAGCATGGAGCCTGCTTGAGATTTTCTGTCTCCCTCTCTCTCTGCCCCTACCCTGCTCTCAAAATAAATAAATAAACATTCAAATAAAATAAGATTATAGAAGTAAAAATTTGTTCACCATAGGAAAAATAGAAAATATGGGTAAACAAAAAGAAAAAAAAGGGAAAAAGAAATCACCCAATACTACTTCTAAAGATAACTTGGGTTAATATTTTGGTGCGTTTATTTCTGTTCATGTGCTCATCTACCCATCCCTTAAAATGAGATCACTCTGTTTTGTAAGCTGCTTTTGAATATAATATAAGGGCACTTGGGTAGCTCAGTCTGTTGGGCGTTCGACTTTGGCTTAGGTCATGATCTCATGGTTTGTGGGTTCGAGTCCTGCTTCAGGATCTGTGCTGACAGCTTAGAGCCTAGAGCCTGCTTCAGATTCTTTGTCTCCTTCTCTCTCTCTCTGCCCCTCCCTTGCTTGTCTCTCTCTCTCTCTCAAAATAATAATAATAATAATAATGGATATAACATAGCATGAGTATATTGCCATATCAATAAATATTTACTATGTCAATGTATCATGTATATGTTACATATATATTAATAAACAGACTGTCATTTCGAATGAGGTCTAGTTAACAACAACAACAAGAACGGGTGCTTGGGTGGCTCAGTCAGTTAAGCATCCAACTTCAGCTCAGGCCATGATCTCACGGTTTGTGGGTTCGAGCCCCGTGTTGGGCTCTGTGCTGACAGCACAGAGACTGGAGCCTGCTTCAGATTCTGTATCTCCCCCTCTCTCTGACCCTCCCCTGCTCAGGCTGCTTCTCTCTGTCTCTCTCTGTCTCTCTGTCTCTCTCTCTCACAGAAATAAATAAAACGTTAAAAACAAAAAACAAAAAACAAGAACTGTGTTACTTTACAATTTACAGAGTGCTTTCATATGTAGTAGTTCAACTGTCATAGCCAACAATTGTTAAATAGTGTGGTTTCTAGAATGTGGGGTCACAGCCCATTATCAAGTCCAGAAGCGCATTCAAAGGGCACCCTCTCCTTTCAGGGTATGTGTCTTAGAGACAACATAAGTTAATAAGAAAAATAGCCCTGGTCCAGCTCCAGTGTGGATTTGCTGTGCCTTTGGTTGGGCTGCTATTTGCTCTGATGCTTTTCCTCACTTTGAGAACATAGAACACCTCTCCCTGACCTGTGACCCCACCAAACAGTGGGAAGGATTACCATACCTCTGGAGGTGGTCAATCATTGACACAGGGTGCATTCCCCAAGGTTTGCAAGGACCCCTGGGAAATCATTGACAGCACTGCGGGAACTGGTGGCTCTCCGTTGGGGGAGGGACTGAGGCAGAACTTTAGCTGAGCTGGTACTTCCAGGCCACTTGTACTCGATCTTGACCTTCTGTCAACCCTGGGAGGGCATCAGAATGGGTCAGACCTGAGGTAAATCATGTGGGCTTCTCCTGCCCACCTCTCATGGGGGCTCAGACACATCGAATGTGTCATTCTTTAGTTCCTTTCTTGGACTCTGTTCCTGCCAAAGGAATGCCAAGGCTTCATTTACATTACCACCTTGTGTTACAGAAATAAAGAGGAACATTGGCAGAGGAGAACGAACTGGTTCCGTCATCCCCAGAAATGCTTCTTCCCTGATTGCTGGTGTCCCTCAGCAAGGCTCTCAGCAGACACTGCAGTCTCTCCCTAAATCCCACCAGAGGCTTTCTCGTTTCAGGACCTTCCCAAGGGGAAACACACAGTGTTTACTAGCCATAGAGGGTAGCTTCTGGAGAAGCAGTTGTTATTGTTATTTATTCTTTGCAGTTATTCTGTGTGGTAGGAATTGGCTGTTTTGTTGCACAGGTGAGGAAACTGAGGCTTGGAGAGGCAAGCTGCCTTTCCCAGGGCCACACCACTGTAAATGGTGAAGCAGACACGCTTGACTCAAGTCTGTCTGAACCTCTCTTGGGCAGCATCTGAACAGTTTCTCCTAGCGGTGGGGCTTTTCACATGGAACAAAATGCTGTTGAACAAAGAAACAAGCCAGGTGAGAACAGGGCTGCCCTTGCTGAAACTGAGAGAGATGGAGTCCCTGTTCCGCCCTCTTCCCGGTGGCCTGAGACATCTCCATGGGTCAGCGAGGACTCAGCATGAAAATCATCACAGTGTGGATGCAAGGACACAAACGGGACACGTGTTTAGATCTTTGAAATTCTCTACTGTCTTTCCAGGTAGTTATGGCTCAGACACCAGTCCTCTTGCCCTGAATGGAAGCGAGGGTTCTGGGGGACCTTGGGTGTTTGTTCCCCAGAGCGAAGGTTGGCAGTAATTCCGGGAGCAGACGACTGAAGATGAGGGTCACTGTAGCCTAGGAGTCTCGTCCGCAGTGCGGACAGTTCTTAGAGGTCACTTGGTAGCAGCTGCCAGGCACGACTGCTGTCTGGATGAGTCACAGTAAAGATTTGGCAGGAGAATGAATAATGGTGCTGTTCTCGGTATTCAGGGCTTACTCCGGAGCGCCCAGCGCAGCCTGCGGGACCGTCTGTCCATGCGCTGTCTCCCTTACCCACCCACCAGCGCACTCACCAGACGGGAGCCTACTATGGACAAGCCCCCAAGAAAGCAAAGGTTAAACTACTGTCCCTGCTCTCGAAGAGCCCATAGGCTGCAGTCCATGGCAGCCCCAACAAGGGTTAAGTAACACTGGCAGTGTCAGTGAAGGCTTCCCTGAAGCGTCTGACATTGTTGCCGTCCGCCGCAGACTAAGACCCACCTCCCTGTCACGACAAGACCTGCAGCTGTCTTCCAGGCTTTCTTGGTTGCTGAGATCCATAAAGAAAGTGACGGTATTCGGAGGGCACACTGGGGGAAAGCCATTGCCCAAGGAGACTGGCTAGGCTGCTCCTGGGTTCCATCTACGGGGATCTTCTGGGATGCTCCGGTGCATTGGTTGGCACACTGCCCTTCTTTGGAACGATGCCAGGTCACCTGGGATTCCTGGAGGGCGAGCCCTGGCTTTGTAGTGCGGATCCCTGTCTTCTTTTAGCTAGCAGTCAAGGTTTAGCTACTTCCTGCCCTATTCTGGTCTGGTTTGGGTGGCCAGGAGTCCATCTTGGTCTCTTTGTGCACTCATGGTATGTCTCTCGTGGCCCCTCTGTGTTCGAATTGACATCTTTTCTGTTCCTCTCAGTAGTCTCTTTGTAGATAAGATCTGTGTCCTGTATCCCAGTGTCCTGCAGTGAGCCTGAGGCACAGTAAATCTTTAGTAGATGTTTAAAATGAATGAATAAATGGTGGTGCACTTGAATTTGAAAGACGATTAGAGTTCACCTCGCAGAGAAATGGTAAAAGGGGATTCTAGACAGAGGGAATTGAGAGTTGGTCCAGGGCCCACCATGACTTATTCCATGTGTGCCCTTAATATATGCTGCTAAACTTACCTGAAACTTGCTTTCGTCATCTGCAAAATGGTGATAATATTTATCTTGCAAGTTTGTGGTAGGGATTCAAGATGATGTTTAGAAAGGTCTTAGCACCTTGTGCATACAAAGTACCATGATGAAATAGATATTAAGCTTTTTATTAATCTCTGTGCCCAATGTGGGGCTCGAACTCATGACCCTGAGATCAAGAGTCGCATGCCTTACCACTGAGCTGTGTTTTGTTTGAAAATAACATGACTTTGTTGGTTATTAACTACTGATGAGTATTTTTAAAAATTTGAGGCTTGTGTTGAAAATATGAGGAGTCAAGAAATTAACAATAGAACTCCCCTATGACCCAGCAATAGCACTGCTACGAATTTACCCAAGGGATACAGAAATGCTGAGGCATAGGAGCACATGTACCCCAATGTTCATAGCAGCACTCTCCACAATAGCTAAAACATGGAAAGAGCCTAAGTGTCCATCAGCAGACGAATGGATCAAGAAGATGTGGTTTATCTATACGATGAAATGCTACATGGCAATGAGAAGAATGAAATCTGGCCATGTGTAGCAACATGGATGGACCTTGAGGGTGTTATGCTGAACGAAATAAGTCAGGCAGAGAAGGACAAATATCCTGTGTTTGCACGTATAGGAGGATTAGGAGGAACTTAACTGAGGACCATGGGGGAGAAGAAGGGGGGAAATGGTGGGGGAAAGGAAGAGAGGCAAACCATGAGAGATTCTTGAATGCTGAGAACAAACTAAGGACTGATGGGTGTGGGGGAGGAGGGGGGGATGGGCATGGAGGAGGGCACTTGTGGGGATGAGCACTGGGTGTTATATGGAAACCAACCTGACAATAAACTATTTGTAAAAAAAAAAAAAAAAGAAAGAAAGAAAGAAAATATGAGAGCTGCTCGTCTTTACTGTTCATGGCCTTATGGTTGCTTGTCCCGGAAGGACTGTTATTCCTGGAAGGATTGAACCCTACATGATGTTGCCTCATTCTGATTGTGAATTCGTAGAATAGTTATTCCGCTAAACTTTGTGCTCCCCTTTCTCTGACTCACAGGACATGTGGAAAGAAGTTCTTCATGTGGCTTTGAAAGGTTGAGAGGAAACTGAAGTCCTCACGGCTCATACCCTGCTCTCTTCTCCCCATGTAGGCCACCTTTGTGCAACTTTCCCCTTTGAATTAGACAGAGGTCTCTGTTAGCTGACCGAGGGCAGGAATCTATACAACCGAATGGGCATTTAAAGAAATGTTCTAGGTGGTCAGGTGGTCAGGTCTCTGCTTTTCTAAAGCTGAAAAAATATATCTGTAGCTAAAGCTGAAGTTTTCTTAAAATAGAAAAAACATGGATTCTTGTGAGGCTGCCCCTTCTTGCAGAGTGTTACATTATTGGTAACGACAGAATAGCTGTGGCCGGCCGGCGCTGACTTAAGCCCTTAGAGTGGCTCAGTGACTCTCACGGCAGCCCTATGATACTGGTAGTATTGTCTGCACATTACAGATGAGGAATCTGAGGAACAAGGCTTTGAAATCAAGCATGCCTGACTCCAGAACTTTTCCTTTTAGTGGGTAGGCCTCGTGGTCCCCCGTCTGTATTCCATTGGTGCATCTACTTGTTGGTCTCCCTCCATCCCAGAAAGAGTATGGGCACCTCAGAAAGGTCTCATGAGCCCTTTCAGTGAGATTGCCTTGTGGCTTTGGTCTTTTTCCTCTCCTCAGCTACGGGGTGCTGCTTTGGGAGCTCCTGACTGGTGAAGTGCCCTTCCGAGGAATCGATGGCTTAGCCGTAGCTTATGGAGTGGCCATGAACAAGCTCGCTCTTCCCATTCCTTCTACATGCCCGGAACCTTTTGCCAAACTCATGGAAGGTAAGTGACCCCTGGCCAGAACAAAACTAGAGAAAGTTTGCCTTCTCAGCAATATTTGGGTAGATTACGGACAGTTCTGCTGGGTCGGTTACCAAAAGAGGAGATGAAGTATCAGTCACTCACGGATGACTCCTGTGGGTGGTTGGAAGAGCTACTTGAAGATGATGTCAGCACCCTGCTACGTTGATGTCACAAATGCCCCTTCTGTCCATCTCCAGTAACTATAGAACTTAGTTTCGGAACTAAAGCCTGCTATCCAGTGCTTTAGTATTTTATTATTTAATACAAAATGAGCATATTGCATATAGAAGTGAAGAATGTCCAAGAAGAAAGGAACTCTATGAGTCATCTAGTCAAACCCTATAATCTGTAAGTGAGAAACCCAAAGCTGAGAGAGGCAAGGTGCACTCCATTAGCTAGTATCTGAGCTCAGTAGGTAGAGCTCACTTTTCCTGATGCCCAGTCTGGTGCCTTTTATCCCTGCTTTATCATTATACCATTGAGGTGGGCCAGGCTTGCTCATTTATTTGTGGGAAATTGAGGCCCGACGCCTCGTCACCCATTGTCAGGGCTGGAATCATGTAGGAATGTGAGAAGTCATGGTTGTCCAACTCCACACAGGCAGACTTTCTGGACTTGCGTTTTTTTATGCTAAATCAACAGAGTTGGATAGGGGCGGCCGCATTATATTGCCCCATTCACTCTTGATGATCCTGAGGTTGGGCAGCTTGTTTTATTTCCCCAGCCCTATTTGTGGTTACCTAAATCCCAGTGTTTCTGTTTCTGGAAGGAAAAATGTTTCTGGTAAGTGAGGTCCCATACTATTCCAAGTCTTAATGCCTGTCTCTGTCCATTTATGCGCTCCATCTGCTCACGTGTTTCATGCAGACTGCTGGAATCCCGACCCTCACTCACGACCATCTTTCACAAATATCCTGGACCAGCTAACTACCATAGAGGAGTCTGGTTTCTTTGAAATGCCCAAGGACTCCTTCCACTGCCTGCAGGATGACTGGAAACATGAGATTCAGGAGATGTTTGACCAACTCAGGGCCAAAGAAAAGGTAAATAAAACAAGAAAAAGGCGCGCATTGAATCAGTGGGCCTTCCCCACTGGGGCCTCTGGACAAATTCCGACACAACCACCTTCCTGCTTGATTTTTGGTAACAGAGCAGCTTTTTCATCCTGGCTTTACATGAAGAGAGTTTCCCAGGCCTCAGGTGTGACCTGAAATAGTATAGATGTTTCCTTTCTTTTGGGGATATGGCAGGAACAAGTAGGGGAGTCGTGATCCAGAGCTCTTTTTACGGAGTATCTATTTCATTGTCCAGACCAGAGGAAGAGCACCACTGGGTAAGTACCAGCAGAAAGTATGAGAAGGTTCTAGAAATGTTTCTTGGTTCTCTACTGGACTTCCAGGGTGGGGGTGGGAGGTTAACTTGATATAGGGATATTCAACCCTGAGCACAGTTATCAGAATATCCTACTTTTGGTATCAGAATCGGAAATAGCAATGGGCTAAAAATACTGTGGTTCTGAAACTTACTTGGTATTTTGCACGTTTTTATGAAAAGGGCTGCAGCCCAAACTGACTGAGGAGTTCAGATATTCTTAGCTTATTAAAATTAAAGATCTGCCGTTTTGTTTTGGTGGCCATTCCCTGCATAGCTCCTCTCTATGCCCTTTGTGCCTGGTTAGCAGTCAGCATCCACAGAGGTGAAGCTAAACACCAGTAAACACCAGCAACTATGTTGCTGCTTCTGCAGGGGGGTGGGGGTGGGGGGCCAGGCTGGATCTAAGGCTACAGCTGGGGTCACAGGCAACATCCATGTGTCTCTTAGTTAATTTCTCTTTTCCCTTCTATTCCCCACAATGGGCATTGGGGAAGCAATTTAAAATAATAACAATAGCTAAAATCATGTAAGTCTCTAGGTCTTCCCAGTTCTTTCACTCGGAAGGTCTGATGATGAAAGAATTTTGTGTCTTTTTTATCCAGGGAAGCTTATGGCCTCTGCCACCAGCATGTGGGGCAGGTATTATCTTTTTCATCTTAAGGCTGAGCGTCAGTGACTTGTCTAAAGTCACACAGCCAGTAGAGTGGAGAGGCAGAATCTTGAACTTGGATCTTCTGACTCCAATACCTTCTTCTCTCCAATATCGTTGTTGTTTCCCTAAACAAATGACTTTTTAAAAAATGACATTTCTTAAGCTAGTGTGAAGAAATTAAACTCTTTTTTTTTTTTTCTTATGCCATATAGCAATCCTAAGCCTGGTACTATTTCGCAAGTCAGTGAGCATTCTGCAGGGGAATGGAGTGAGCCTGTGACGTCTTTCGGGACCTGGGGGGTGGGGGAGGGAACCAGCACTGACCTTGGAGAAGAATGATTTAGTAGAGTTTGTTCCTGTTACTAATGATGTTTCAACTAGAAGAAACCTAGAGTTGCTGGTTCTCTTTAGACTGTTGAATCACTTGACTCTTGGTTTTCTTTCTTTTGATTGATGAAGTTATAAGGGTACGAGCCAATAAGAGGAATGAAATTTGGATTTTGTCAGTAAGTACTTACTAGGAAAAGCCCCATTCACATAATGGCTAACATTCATAGAGCATGTTCCCTGCACCATGCTCTAAGTAATTGATGCAAATTCTTATGTAATCTTACACAGTAAGGTAATCATTGTCTTATGTAATACAACCATGTGATGTCAGTGCTGTTAACTCCATATTGCATATGATGCCCAAGGTAACTCACCCAAGGCCACAGTTCAGCCAATTTGTTCCAGGGTCCTTGCTCTTTTTTCTTTTTTTTTTTTTAAAGTTTGTTTATTTTTGAGAGAAAGTGAGTGCGTGCACGAGGGAGGAAGGGCAGAGAAAGTGGGAGAGAGAGAATCCCAAGCAGGCTCTGCACTGTTAGTGCAGAGCCTGACGCAGAGCTTGAACTTAAGAACCATGAGAACATGACCTGAGCCAAAGCCAAGAGTCGGATGCTTAACCAACTGAGCCACCCAGGTGTCCCGGGAGCCCTTGCTCTTAACCACCGTGCTATGATGCCTGTCTGTTATAAGGCTTGTAGTTGGGCAAGTGAGGGTGAGATGGATAATAAGCTTTCTCTCTGGAGAGATTCCTCTTAAATCATTGTATGCAAATGTGATTTGCATATGAGGAGACTGATCCCCAAATAGGCATTTCACAAGAAGAGGAAGACTCCCCATGTTTGAGAGTCTTCCAGATATTTGTGAGTACTCCACAAATGTCCCGGTTTCCCCTATGATTCAGCTCATTCTCAACCCGTCTCAACTTACAGCTTCCAGGTATAGTGACCATGGATTTGTCTCTGAACTGGGGTCTGAGTTCCTTCAAAGGAAGGGGCTACAACACAAACCATCCCCTAGACAAAAGCGCATAGGAGAAGCAGACTTAAGAAAGCTGAAATCAGCTGGAACTTTTAATTTTCCCATCTAGCAGCAAAATCAACCAACCAGGAATGATTTTTCCTGAATCTTGCATGTGTGTCTGTTCTCCTAATGGTGAAAACAAAGTACTGGGACAAAGAGAGCCAAGGTTTTTTGGGGGGCGTACAACAGCGGATCTGTTTGGTGCTAGTTTCATTAAAGGAGGAGAAGCTCAAAAGTTCAGGCTCATCTCTCAGACATGGTGAATCTGGGTTCCCATAAAGGTGTGCATTTATAAACATGAATTCTCTCCCCTTCCAACTTTCTCATTCACACATTAGCACTGAGCACCTATCATGTACTAGACCATTTTCAAGGTGCTAATCCTTTTTTCACTTCTGCCTTTTCTATCCCGTTTATTATCAGTTGTGATACTCTTGAGAACAGAGGGCAAGTTGAGTAAAAAGTTCCTAAACATCATAATATTTTATTCCCATCTGGCCTCTGTTCTCTCTTCTTTTCTCTACCCACTGCTCAGCTTCGCCAATATGTGTTCACATCCTTTTTTTTTTTTTTTTTTCCTAGTGCTAGGCTCCTTTTCTAGTGTCCAGAATGACTTCTTATAGTGGAGCATTCCATGGAGAAATTGTAGGTTTTGACCACAGAAGTGTTGCTCTGGCCACTTTATTGAAGAAATGCCCTATTGTTTTTAGGTTTTACTGCCTCATGCCCCCTCACTTCAGTCTTATGCCCCGGGTGACCAGTGCGAACAGTTTAGATGCCAGATTGGACAATTGTATGCACATTCCTCATTCCTGTTTTTCTCTCCTGTTTCCTGATACCATCTACATTGCCCCCTGTCCCCTCCCCCACCCCATCTCAGGAACTTTATGCTGGGTACAGACATAAATTCATGCAGAAGGAAAAGGGGAGAGGTCTGGCCCATCTAATAGGGTAGTGGTACTAGAGCAAAGTGCCTGGCAAAGGCTTTGGGAAATGTTTTCTCTTTGCATTGCTATCATGATCCTTCCAGAGCAAATGGTTGTCCTTTGAGATAAGATGAGAGTTCAAACCACATGCCTCAGTAGATTCACTCACCAGCTGCATAGAGGTTTAGAAGACATGCCTCACTACCGTTTTTGAACAATCACTCTGGAAATATATTTTTATTTGAGTGTCAGGTGATGCCCTGAGGGCGATTCATTTATAGTGGGGGCACATTTTAAGCTAGATCACAGTAAGTTGGCCCTGGTTTAAAGATTTTTTTCCCTGCATATAATGGAAAAACAAAATTAAAATAGAACCAAGTCTGTAAAACGTAAGTCAGGATTATATTTTCTACCCAAAGCCCGTTCTTTACCAGTCACAGGCAGCTTTAATCAGTAATCAAGGAGCGTCTGGGAACTATCAGCCCCTGTCTCCAGGCTGTAGCTATGTCCTCCGTGTGGCTGTGCCGAGCCTGCCTGTCCCCAGTGTCCGGCGTGGTCAGGCGTCCACTTACCGGGCCTGCATCTCCTCCTGGGACCGGGGGTGTGGGGCCTTGTAGGAGTGCTAGCCAGGTGTCCGGGAGCACCCCACCCCTGCACTGAACCCCCCCCCTCCCGCGTCTGCCGCTGCAGGAGCTGCGCACCTGGGAGGAGGAGCTGACGCGGGCCGCGCTCCAGCAGAAGACGCAGGAGGAGCTGCTGCGGCGCCGCGAGCAGGAGCTGGCCGAGCGGGAGATCGACATCCTAGAGCGGGAGCTCAACATCATCATCCACCAGCTGTGCCAGGAGAAGCCCCGGGTGAAGAAACGCAAGGGCAAGTTCAGGAAGAGCCGGCTGAAGCTCAAGGATGGGAACCGCATCAGCCTTCCTTCCGGTCAGTGGGCTGGGGGTGGAGGGCGGGAGCAGGGCAGCACGTTGCTGGGGCCCCGGGGGACGGCCAGGGACCGGGCTCGGGAGCAGGAGGCTCTGGGCCTCGGGTCGGAGCGGGTTGGACGCACCGGTTCCGTTCACCGAAAAGACGAGCCTGCAGAAAAGCTTTCCCGCTCCTGGGAAGTTTCTGAGGGTGACTAAATCCAGGGCGTGAAGGAAGAAGGGCCAGTGACTGGTGGACCCGACAGGCAGGCGCAGTCCAGACTGTTAGTAGCCGGGTGGCTCACATAGACACGTCTCCCGTGAGGCAGGCCTGGTGAGGAGGCCTGGTGCGCTATGCGAGAGACCGAGAACTCCGTGCTCTGCAGAATAACTCATCTCTGAGTTTCTTTAAATAATTAGTTTTCTGCAAGCAGTGGAGACAAGGATTAATGTGTAAGAATTTGATTTACATGCAACCTTTCAGAAGCACATTGGGTGAATAAAGGCACATCTGGAGTATGTCCAGCCTTGGGGAAGTGCAAAGTAATAAGAATCTATGAATTAGGGTCTTTGAGGGGTGTAACGGGCCCATGCAGGAAGGTGAGTGCTCAAGTGTATGTTTATGTAGATAAAAAGTTCATTGTAGTCTAAGTTTATAAGGTCTGGGAAGGAAACCTACAGAAGCGTAAGAAACCTGGGGAAAACGGCAGAGTTGGAACAATAGCAGATGATTTTAAGCACTGGTATCATGGCTTCCGTACAGACAAGGGAATCCATTCAGTGCAATTCCGTGAATGCGTTTGTGGGACCTGTTTGCTGGTGTCTGTGTTGCGCGTTTTTTCTGGCAAGGCAACAAGGAGTCTTGGAGCCCCTCTCGAGCATGTTGTGTGTGGTGCCATGCTGCTGCTGTGTGCTGGGGAAGCACGTAGAAAGCAGTAGCTCCCACCTTCCCGGAGAGCGCAGCTAGTCGGGAGACCCAGGTGTGGACACTCAGCTCTTCACACTTCTCGGTGGATGACGGCACTGGAACTTAGAAACCCAGAGCTATAAGTTTTACATTCTTTATGCTCTGCCGTAACTGCCTTTGGAAGACGTCATGGTCTGGAGCATGAGCCCCATGACCCTCACTTTCCCAGGTTCCCACCAAGGATTAGTCCTAATTACTCTGCCCTGCCTGCACTTAGTGGGAAGCATCAGTCTCCCTGCTTTGATCCCTGAGAAAAGAAGGCATGTACTAATAGATTGTAAGAAACAGAGAATTGTTTTTAAGTTTATTTCTTTTGAGAGAGAGAAAGCATGAGCCAGGGAGGGGCAGAAAGAGAGGGAGAGAGAGAATCCCAAGCAGGCTCTGCCCTGTCAGCACAGAGCCTGACTCAGGGCTCGATCTCACGAACCGTGAGATCATGACATGCACCGAAGTCAAGAGTGGGACACTTAATTGACTGAGCCAGCCGGGGGCCCCAAGAAACAGAATTTTAAGTTAGATTTCCTATAATACTCACCAAGTCTCGTGGTCTTAAAGAAAAAAAAAACTATGGGAAATCAGTATATACGAGGTTCGCTCGGACGGCGAATTTTCCTTCTCCTCACATGTTGTTCCTACTGTCCTTTGGGGAGAAAGAAAACATTTCCCAGGTGAACAAGCTGCTTCTTGGGAAACTGGGGCCTGTCCCTCACGCCTGCCAGGACAAGTCGCTTTTCTCATAGGAACTGGATTATGGGAGGATTCTAATGCACACGCACGTCTGTGTTTCCCCAAGCAGATTTCCAGCACAAGTTCACGGTTCAGGCCTCCCCCACCATGGATAAAAGGAAGAGTCTCATCAACAGCCGCTCCAGTCCTCCTGCGAGCCCCACCATCATCCCTCGCCTTCGAGCCATCCAGTGTGAGACTGTTTCCCAAATTAGTTGGGGCCAGAACACACCGGGGGCACCTGTCCCCTCCTCTGTCCAGCCACCGACTGGCCCAGGCTTGCTCCATCCATAACTTCTGCCACTTCTCCTCGACAATGTGTATATACATGCACATATGTACGCAAACCCGTAGCCCTCCTTCTTGTCTCTCTCCATTAGCTTTACTACTACCTCCCCTACCTTTTCCTCTTAGATACCAGCAAAGGGGGGTGTGGGTATCGATGGGATCCTTAGTGAACCACAAAGCAATTTGGAAACTGGCGTGTGACGTAGATACCCTGGTACCTGGCCCAGGTTGGTTGGTACCCTGGCCTGGGGACCTTGTGCACTCTCTGCCATGTTTAGGGCATCACTGGTTTTCTTTTGTTCATGCTGCCCAGGGAAGAGTGTTTTCAAAGTGTAGTTCCTAAGAAAACTTGCCAAATACTTCGTGACAGGCCAAATCTGGACCAATTTTATTTTCACGACAGTGTTTACTGAAAAGAACTGACACACACGCTTGTGTGTATGAATGAAGTATTGCCCCTAACTTTAAAGACAGAGATTTCATTTTTTTAAAAGCCCTAGGTTTCTGGCTATCCTTGAAATATCAGTTCGGATCAGTGGATTCCCTTTATCATGTGGCCTCAGTCGCCTGGATCCAATGGCAGCTTCCATATGCACTGTATTTTGCCTCAGTCCCCTCAGCTCCCTATTTTGTGGTGTCTGGAATCATTCACTCATTTATGATGTAAGCCTTGTCTCTGAAGCATTTGGGTTTCAACACTTCTCTAAGGTAGCGATGTCAGAAGAATGTTCCTCCTCTCTTTGGTGTTATATTTCTCTAGGCCTGTTCCTTCCCCTTCTCCTCCTGCTCCTGACTTCCTTCTCCATAGTCTTGAGCCCCTCATTGTCTTCCTTTCTTACCACAGTTCCTTTCTGTACTTCCAAGTCTTCCTTACCCCCTTTTCCGTTTTCTCTCCTACCTACCTCCTCACCCACTGCCCTTCCCAGTCCAATTCCACCCAACAAAACAAGTTCTTGAAGTCAGATCTGTTTGGAGCTCTGCCGTCTGGCTGGCTTGAGCTCCAGCTTTGCATTGGACTTAGGAGAATCTAAAATCTGGGCAGTGTTTCCATGTTTGGTGCGTTGAGAGTGCTCAGTGATCGGTGGCTGAGGACTTGAAGGCTCCCCTTGGGCACAGAGGTTTTGAGATGTGACTTCTTCCCTGTAACTCCATATGTGTGTGTGTGTGCGCGCACGTCCGTGCGTGCGTGTGTCTGTGTCTGTGTGGTGAAGTAGAGGCTGGTTTTGGGGGGGCCCTGTCTATCTTTTTTTCCAGATCCCATCCAACTTTTGTTATTCACAGTGACACCAGGTGAAAGCAGCAAAACCTGGGGCCGGAACTCAGTCATCCCGAAAGAAGAAGGGGAGGAGGAGGAGAAGAGGGCCCCCAAGAAGAAAGGACGGACCTGGGGGCCTAGCACACTTGGTCAGAAGGAGCTTGCCTCGGGAGACGAAGGGTAAGGGCCAGAATACACGAGATTTTTTCCACTTAAAGATGGGTATACCCTTTTAAAACTAGGATACCTTTTTCTCTGTTGTGTGTTTCATCCACAGCTTTCTTTCTGAGAAATTCCCAGCTTCAGTTTTCTAGTCTCCTCATTCCCTGGAACCTCCTCAGACAGGGCTCAGCATACGTTTTCTGTAAAGGGTCACACAATAAATATTTTAGGCTTTGTGGGTCATATTATCGCTTTGCTATTACTCAGCTCCTGTGTTCTAGTGCAAAGGCAGCCACAGACCATGGACAATATGTAAATGAATGAGCATAGCTATGTTTATTCGGTAAAACTTTATAGAAGTAGGTGGTGGACCAGATTTAGCCCTCTAGTTATAGTTTGCCGACACCTGGAGGGATCTGACTCAGAGTTGCAGGTACGTTAAGCAATTACCAAATGTGAAGAGTTTGGCCAGGTGTCCTACTTATACCTGCTTCTTCCCTTAAAACATCTGCTCAGAGCAAAGAGAATGAAGAACAGGGTTCCAGGCCTCTCTTGACTTGGAGGCTTATCCCGAAGCAGGGGCAGGTGGAATGATCCAGCACTGGTAGTGAGTGCACTCAGATGCGACCCCAAGGCCGCCAGAGCTTCTCTTGTGCCCCACTTCATAGCCACGCGGACAGGTGTGAGACCCTCCTCTGAGCAAAGCGTGGGCCCCAGCTTTGTGCCCTGGATGTGCTCGTGTTCTTCCAGTGGCTTACAAGTTAAGCTCTCTCAAGTGCCGGGTCTTTGTAGGCCAGTCACTTACCGTGCAGTAGTGGCGAGCGTAACCGCTGACCGCAGACTGCCTGGGCGTGAGTCCTGGCTGTGCCGTGCCTCGCTGTGTGGCCCCATGTTTCCTCATCTGTGATCGGGGGTCCCATCTCTTGGAGTTGATGTGAGGAGTAAACAAGTCCATGTGGGGAAGTGCACACAAGATCAGCTCGCTCATAGGGAGCATATGCAATCTCTGCTCTGACAGTTCTTCCCTGCTCCCAATGCAGTTTCTATTTCATATCTTATTCTTGGTGTTCGAATCGAGAATCCTGTGTTTTGACTTTTCTAAGTGTGAGAATAAGCAGCAGTCTCCTCCGCCCTTTTCTGTGACTTTCCCAAACTTCTGCCCGAGCCTGTAAGTGGCCTTGCTATTCCTTCCAATAGTAAGAAGAATTCATGTCCAAAATCTGTTCCCTCATGTCAGATCTGAGCTGAGGGTGAAAATATCAGTTTGGTTCAAAAAGGATGGACTCTGAAGCCAGGCTTTTTAGAAATCACAAATACCTTGGAATAGAAAATTTAGGTATGGTAGGGTGAACTGCTGAGCTCCGTGAGTGCTCGGTGATGCAGTCCTCTGGGTTGGTGACTTGCTCTGCTGTGGTAGGTCCTGTTGGGGAAGGATCTCTCTCAGTTTGGATTCCTTTGAGCCCTGGGGTAGAGTAGGGTTGGGGTGGGCCTGAGAAAGTCACGCCGAATCCCTGACATTAGTATAATTCCTGATAGGTCTTTCCAGTAGTTTCTGTGGTTCTGCTTCATGTATAGATATTTTTCGTTTTGCTAGTAAATTAACTTTATTTCATGTTTCCAAATACTAACTTTGAATTTTCTTCCTCCTTGCATAGATTTGTCCTCAAAATTATTGAAGCAGTTCATAGCGGGGGAGGGGCAGAGAGAAGGAGAGGCAGAATCCCAAGCAGGCTCTACACGGTCAGCATAGAGCCCAATGTGGGGCTTGAACTCACAAACTGTGAGATCACGACCTGAGTGAGCCAAGATCAAGAGTCAGATGCTTTAACCGACTGAACCACCCAGGTGCCCCAAAATAGGACTTAATTTTTTCTGGTTCTCAATTCATGTTGAAGAAGTAAAGTGTATTCGGTTCACTCTTGAGTAAAGACCTCTTTAATGTCATAAGTTTTTGAGAGCCTCTGTGTGATAATAGTTTAGTCCCTATCAACGGAAGAAATTATATAACAACAAAAAGCTATATTGAATTCAGTAATGTTAAGTGACTATGCATCTCCGTCCTCTTAAAAAATAGTAAATATCTATAGGAAACATAGGTGCTTGTTTGTAGATAGCTTGGGTCTCTGCAGATTCACACGGCTTCTGCAATTATGCCGTGGCTGCTCAGGGACCTTAGTCCCACAGACTGGGGGGGTCCTGCACCTCCTTATTAGGATTCCTTCATGGTGTGGGCTTTGCTGACCAGGCAAGAGGAGGGCAGCTGGCAGTGTAGCTCGAGACCAGCCTTGAGGGCTCCCATGTGGGAGACATTGAGTCGGATGTACCCACTGTCACCTCCTTCTGATTTTCTTTATTCGTTGAAGATCCCCTCAGAGACGTGAGAGAGCTAATGGTTTAAGTACCCCATCAGAGTCTCCACATTTCCACCTGGGGTGAGTCTAATCTTCACCCTTTCATCAAATGTGTTCGTAATAGTCCCCTTCCATTTCCTCGTCCTCACAACATACCCGGTAGAATCATACCTCATTATTGCCAAGGCTATGCTGATTTTCTTCCTTTAAAGCAGTACCATCGTGCACCCTGGGAGATCCCTGTGTTGGTCTGACTTTCCCTCTCCTCACTTCCCTGACCACTCCTGTTGTGGAGGCCCTCCTGGCACCCTTAGCTTTAGGGAGATAGTACATGACTGTTATCCTTTGTTCTGTAGCACTGGCTTTGACTGCTAATCTGGACCCCCTGGAATCCAGAGCTGGAGGTGATGTTATAAGATCATCAGGTAGAAGTCCCAGGCTATGGGTTTGGTTAGCGTGCTCATCCCTGGCTGTGTATTTTGGTTGAAACCACTGGTGGCCAGAATGTATTTGAATTCACTGGTGTTTCTGACAGCACTTGAAATAGAGATCTGAAGTCAGGGGAAAAGTTGGTCCCTCTCTCTTCCTTAAGATGGACTGGAAAGAGTGGGCTTTAGTTGAACAGCTTTTTCTGGCCCTAAAATGAGAGCCAGCTCTGGTTATAATCCTGGGATGTCCAAGGCAACCAGAGCCCAAAGATTCCTCAGCCTCCCCTCTTCACTGTCCGTTAGAGAGAAGACCAGTGCCTCTGGGCCTCTGATTCCCCCATCGTAAAGGGGTTGATGGGGTGCCCAGTCAGGATCCTCAGAGTTACTGGCTTGCAGGTGTGAGCTCATCACAGGGACTCGAAAGCAAGCTCCTGCCCTTTTCCTCTTCATTCCCAGACAAACCAGGGAGGGGCTCGAGGGCAGCATTATGCACTACCCACACAGGTCTGTCCCAAAGTGCACTGGGTTGGTGCAGCTTTGTTGGCTGGTTTTGTTTTTGAAAAGTGGATGGCTTGGAAAGTTGCCAAAGCATGCTGTGAGCTGGGAAGGAGAAGTTGAGAAATGGCCCGCCCCTGCTAGCTCATCTGCCCAGGGCTCGCCTGGGATCACAAGGCTTCGGATTGCAGTGTCTCTGATGCCAGCAGTGTGCTGTACACAGTGTCCTGGAGTGATCATCTCTGCTTTGAGGTGGGCTCAGGCAAGCCCCTGGCCAGTGCTGGGCAGGCCTCCTTCTTTCTGTCTTCTTGCCGGCCCGCCGGCTAGATCCTTCCACAGCTCCGTAGCAGCATGTTGAAGGGGTGGATTCACGGCCCTGCTTTTCTTTCCCTAGAGCATGTACACTTCTGTTTGTGACACGAGGGGACCCAGTAATGTTCGCTACCTTGAGGCTCTTGGGCTTTGGTGGAATGAAGCACGCAGAGAGAGACAGTTCCATGGGCCCATGGAGGTAAGGGTGGAGTAAGGGAAGTCACCAGTTCTAACAGCTCCCCCGTTTCCTCCTATTCAGCCTCAAGTCCCTGGTAGATGGATATAAACAGTGGTCGTCCAGTGCCCCCAACCTGGGGAAGGGCCCGAGGAGTAGCCCAGCCCTGCCAGGGTTCACCAGCCTTATGGAGATGGGTAAGCATGGCCCTTGTCCCGACTGTGCCTGTTCCCGCAGGGAACTTTTGGCCAAGCTTCTGGGACTTTGAGGACCTCTAGCACCACTTCATGGGGACTGTCTTCTCTTCTACCCAGCTCCAGGGCCCTCACCCTCTTCCCTCTTCTTCGCTCTACTCCCATTGCATCAACCCGACCTAAATCACAGTTTGTTCCTACTGCTGCCGCAGAGCCTGCCCTTGGCCTCCTATCCCAGGGCGCCAGTTACCGTCTCCTTAGGGCAGTGCAGAGGCTGAGGTCTTGAATCAGGCACTTCCAACTGCTGGGTCTGTTTCCTATGTATTTTAATGTGGGGAATCTGCAAAACAGGAGATGGGGGTAGAAGACACTGTGGTCTTTCTCTAAGGAACCTTTTCCGTTGCCTGTGATTGCTGAATGGGTACGGCCTTCTCCGGGCTCGCTCTCTCAGATAGTACGTTCTCTTCTCTCTGAAGATATCCAAGGTCTTAGGAGGTCAGTCTACAGAGTAGATGGGCCTTCACCCATGTAGAGGATTCCAATCCATTGCAGGACACTGGGCTTAAGACCAGCCTCTAGGCCATCGTTGTAGAAATTCAAGGGCCCTTCTAATTTTAAGGTGCAGAAAATGAGGAATGTTTCCATTCTAGCCACTATTCTCGGAAACTCACACACTGTACCTCTTGTGTTGACGGTCTCAACAAAAGGAGTAGAAAATTAGCAGATTTCCTTTGTCTGAACGCAGGAAAATAGGCTCTGGAATGGAGAGTGATCGCCTCATCTTGGCCACAGTTGCATGTGGAGGGGTAAAGCCCTGTGGTTCAATGCCCGGTTCCTTATCCCGCCTGTGAGGCTATTTGACCCTCGCCCTCCTGATGATCCACCAGGAGGCCCAGGCTGGGGAGAAGGATGAGACTCTTACTCTTGCTGCCTCATTCCCATTTCCTGTCCCCCACACCGTGCCATTTCTCTCATCTCCAGAGGATGAGGACAGCGAAGGCCCCAGGAGTGGGGAGAGTCGTCTACAGCATTCACCCAACCAGTCCTACCTCTGTATCCCGTTCCCTCGCGGAGAGGATGGGGAGGGCCCCTCCAGTGATGGAGTCCACGAGGAGCCCACCCCGGTCAATTCAGCCACCAGTACCCCTCAGCTGACGCCGACCAACAGCCTCAAGCGGGGTGGCACCAACCACCGCCGTTGTGAGGTGGCTCTGCTTGGCTGTGGGGCTGTTCTCGCGGCCACAGGCCTCGGCTTTGACCTGCTAGAAGCTGGCAAGTGCCAGCCGCTTCCCCCGGAGGAGCCTGAGCCACCAGCCCGGGAGGAGAAGAAGAGGCGTGAGGGTCTTTTCCAGAGGGCCAGCCGGCCTCGTCGGAGCACCAGCCCCCCATCCCGGAAGCTCTTCAAGAAGGAGGAGCCCATGCTGTTGCTAGGAGACCCCTCTGCCTCCCTCACGCTGCTCTCTCTCTCCTCCATCTCCGAGTGCAACTCCACCCGCTCCCTGCTGCGTTCCGACAGCGACGAGATCGTGGTGTACGAGATGCCCGTCAGTCCGGTCGAGGCCCCACCCCCGACCCCTTGCACCCACAACCCCCTGGTCAACGTCCGAGTGGAACGCTTCAAGCGAGACCCTAACCAATCCCTGACTCCTACCCACGTCACCCTTACGGCCCCCACGCAGCCCAGCGGTCACCGGCGGACTCCTTCTGACGGGGCGCTCAAGCCAGCGGCTCTCCTGGCCAGCAGGAGCCCCTCCAGCAGTGGCCTGGGCCCCAGCCCCGGAGCAGGTGAGTCCTGTCCTCCTTTTCTCTTCCCTTGTGCCCCCAGGAGGGGCACGGTTGGAGTGAATGGCAGCTCCTCCTCCGGCTCAGCCCACCAGGACGTGCTGCCCTGGGGTTGGAGAGACGGCCAGGCCGACTGATTTCTCTCTGTCCTGTGCCTGAGCGGGTCCTCCCCGAGGAGTGAAGGAAGACCACAGGTTCTGGGAAGAATCGAACCCGGGGCTCCTGTGGGATGTTCAGACCCTGGGTCTTGGAGCACACAGTGCAGTACTTCGAGGGCGTAGGAGGGGCAGGAGCCAAGCTGCACTCATTCCCTGAAGTGGAGACAGAAGTTACCAGAAGGAATGCTACACTCACGCAGGAGGGCTGTTTGGTGGCATGTAGTTGGGCTCCTGCCTGACACGGCAGCGTTAGCACAGACCTGCTCACGGGCTAGCTTCCTCCCGTGCATCCTGGCCCGTATCACTCATCCCTTGCTCATGCCTGACTCCTCAGACGTGGCGAGGAATCCAGATACATTGCTGTGCCTGTGCGTGAGCTCGCCTTACCTGTCTGGCGCGGAGCCCCCTGAGCGTATGCATCCCCAGTCTTTCCTCGCCACTGCCACTTGCTTCCTAGAAGACTGAAGTCTGGCTTTGAGACCCCTCTCACCCAGCATGAGAGGAGATGACAGCTGAGATTTCAGTGAGATTTGAGTGTAAATGACAATTGTATTTTCCCTTTCAGCTCGCCCCGCCCCTCTTCAGATTTTTTGTTGTACTCAGGTATATGTCCTCTTTGGGAGGAGACCTTACCACTCGTCTTCAGATTTTCGAGACCTCGATGTGTTCTTGCCTCACATGTTTATTAAACGGATGAACAGGGAATCCACAGACGCTTCCTTGAGTCAGGGGTCAGTGAGCTTTCTTGGCAAAGGGCCAGATAGTAAATATTTTAGGCTTTGGGGGTCATGTGGTCTCTTAATAATTACTCAACGCTGCTGCTGTAGTGGGAGAGCAAGCAGTAGGTGTGGCTGTGTTACAGTAAAACTTTATTTGCAGACCACAGGGTGGCCCAGTAGATGGTAGTTTTTTCATTGCAGATGTGAGCCCCATGTGTCCCATTAGTATTTTATTATCAGATACAGTGATCGTGGCCTTCTCGTTCACTATTGTGTCCCCAGTGCTTCCCAGCACGCTCCACTGCACATAGTAGGTGCTGATGAAGTATTTGTTGCTCATGTTATTCCAGGTGAACAGGGACGTGGCAGGTGTAGGGAGGGAGCCCCCCCCCCCCCCCGGCCTNAAATGTGGCGCCGTCACCTGATGCCTCTCCCTCTTTCTCTTTGACCAGGAATGTTGAAAACCCCCAGCCCCAGCCGAGACCCAGGCGAATTCCCCCGTCTCCCCGACCCCAATGTGGTCTTCCCCCCGACCCCAAGGCGCTGGAACACACAGCAGGATTCCACCCTGGAGAGGCCCAAGACCCTGGAGTTTCTGCCCCGGCCGCGTCCTTCTGCCAACCGGCAACGGCTGGACCCTTGGTGGTTTGTGTCCCCCAGCCACGCCCGTAGCGCCTCCCCGGCCAACAGCTCCAGCACGGAGACGCCCAGCAACCTGGACTCCTGCTTTGCTAGCAGCAGCAGCACCGTGGAGGAGCGGCCCGGACTCCCGGCCCTGCTCCCGTTCCAAGCGGGGCCGCTGCCCCCTGCCGAGCGGACGCTTCTGGACCTGGACGCAGAGGGCCAGAGTCAGGACAGCACCGTGCCGCTGTGCAGAGCCGAGCTGAACACACACAGGCCTGCCCCTTATGAGATTCAGCAGGAGTTCTGGTCTTAACACCGAAAGGGTTGGGGGCGGCCAAGGGGGAAGCAGGAGGAGATGGGGGGAGCTGGCTGGCACAGCCCTTTCTCAGAGTTGGACCCCCTGAAATCCAGCCCTACTTCTTGCACTGATAATGCACTTTGAAGGTGGAAGGGATGGAAGCAGGGCCATCGGAGGGTCCCCTGCCCTGTAGGGCCTTTCTACCCACGTCCACTGGAAGGGGCTGCGGCCACCAGCTCTGGCTGTGTAGGAGAGGGAGGGGTGCGTGCATGTCCCTCACCCTCCACAGTCTTCCTCGCCTTTTGGGTGACTCTGCAGGGTCACTCAGCCAAATCTGTCTGCTGGTCCCTCTCCTCAGCTGCCTGGGTAAGCCCGGAGCCTGTCCCAGAGTCCTTTTGTTAGCCCTGAGTTCAGCCTTCCCAAACGCCAGTATTGGATGTTCTGTGGTTGATTTTGCCCCTCTTCCACGTTCTTCCCCAACACCCATGAATCAGAATCTCATTTGGTGTGAGACACAAGCTTTTCTGTGTCAAGCCCTTACGTGCCAGCTGGAGGACTGAAGGCGAGGTGCCCCAGTGTGGGACGTAGGAGTTGAGGGACCTGGGACTTACCTGCCTGCCCTTCCTGGTGGCCCGCTTATTTATTTGAGCCTCATAGGGGTAAGGGGACCTGGGGAGAGGAGAGAGAATTAGGAAAAGCAGAGTCGAGTGGCAGCAAAGAGGGTAACAGAGTCTGTCCTTGCTCCTTTTGGAAACACACAAATAAAGGCAGAAACCAGCGCCCGTTGATGGCATCTGTCTCCTACCCGGGGTCTGGACGTGGCCAGACCAGTTTCTGATACACACACGCTCATCCCAGGGAGAGTTTCTTGGGAGGCCCACTCACTGGTGCCAGTTCTGAAGCCAGAGACAAAGTTCCTGTGTTTGTCCATTATGTTCTGATCCTTGTGTGTTCTGCCCTTCCCTGGATCTTTCCTCCCGTCCCCAGAGCTGGTGGATTATGCGTTTGGTGGGTAGATCTCTCTGCATTGCACCAAAATAGCATATTGGTGGTGGGGGTAGTGATAGGGTCCTGGACATTGGGGGTTGGAGCTGTGGGATTTCTTCTCAGCCATGCCATCCATTCTGGGACGCCCTTGAAGTTAAACAAAGCCATTAGTGGTACCTTCCGCACATGGATATGGTGAGGTGATGATGTTTGTAAGGTGCTTGGCGAGCCACTGATCTAGTCAGTGTTGAGCCCCAGGCGCTGCAGACTGACCAAGGGCATGTGTCTCTGGGCACAGGTGGCCCCTAATGCTGGGCTCTGAACCCTGAGCTGGGTAGGATGGAGAGCAGAGGCCACCCCTGACTTTTCTGGAATCCGTTTCCTTAACTTGAAGCTGCTTGTGAAGCTTCCTCCTGTGTACCTTCACCATTCCTCTTACCCCAGGCCTCCTGGGTCAAGTGTGATCGGTTGTCTTTGTGCAGGACACGCACGTGAACTCGATTGGGAGCAGAGCCTCAGGTCACGCCCCTTTCCCCTCCAGACCTCCCAGTGTTGCCTCCCTGTCTTTCGTCACAGAATCTTTCCTTGGAGACGCAGGCGGACAGCCCGTAGGCTCCCTGCGTTTGCGGCCCGCCTGCCCGCAGGAGGAGAGCAGTGACACTGACACCGATGAGTTTGGTCACCGTTCTGTCTCTGTCACTATGATAAAGTCCCAACCCAGGACTGAAGTAAGGGGTGACCTTGGTCTTTGAATGGCTCCATGTTTTATGAGCTCACTGGCACTTTGGTTCAAGGGCCCCCCCTCACCTTGGGTGGAAGGTGCTCGGTTTTGTTGCCCAGTATTGTGTCTCATCTCTCTCCTTCTCTCCTTTCAGTGAAGACTGTAAGAGGTTTTGTGGGGGGGGTTTTTTCCTCCATCCCCTCACCCCTTGGCTAGAGGGGGGGAAATGTGAATCCTATTAACAGTTCCAGCCAACCAAGTGACTCCTCTTCATTCTTGATTGGATGAACATGCAGATGGCATGTTCTGGGCCCTTCCCTTGACTCTCCATAGCTTCAGTTCCTAAGTCTCTAATGTGTCTTTAAACCCTTGGCTCCACTAAGTAGCCCTTTTGGGGGTGCTGCACATACCATAATCCAAACCATGCTGGCTCTAGACAGTGCTCTGCTCTATGAGGCAATTGACCGTCTTCTGCTTTTTGTTATTTCGTTAGGTTGCAGCCATCTTTGGGGGCAGTGGGAGTATAACTGATGTGGTGTGTACTGAATGGTGGCCACTTGCCATTGAGTAAGAGGTTGAGCCCGTTTCTTACTCCTCCACCCAGAGAAAAGACAAAGAAAGGCTGGGTCTGCTAACGGGAGAATCGCACCTGTCAGAGGCAGAAGCGGGATTAGTTGGAGGCTGCGTTGTGAGCCTGCGTCAGCACGGAAGGGTTCTCTCAGCCCCTCTGTAACCCATTTCTGATGGGCCCCTGCTGCCACTCTCTCTCTCTCTGGGGTGAGGCTTGGTGGGATATAGAGTTTGAGTTGCTTTTTGTCCACTTAGGCTCCCTTGTCTCTATGATCATGGTCAGGAACACGCCTTGAAGCTGGGATTGAGCCCCCGCTTTGGCAGTAGCCAGAATCCCTTTTTACTCTTTCCATTTCTTTCCTCAAAGACTCTTTTCCTCTGTTCTTGGTAGGTTCTCATTACCCAGAAGATGGTGATAGGAAACAGATACTGCTCTCTGCCCTTTCTGCTCGGATCCCTCATCTCCTCCCACCGATTCTTTTTTTTTTTTTTAATGTTTATTTATTTTCGAGAGTGGGGGAGGAGTAGAGAGAGGGAGACAGAATTGGAAGCAGGCTCCAAGCTCTGAGCTGTCTGCACAGAGCCCGATGTGGGCCCTGAACCCATGAGCCATGAGATCATGACCTGAGCTGAAGTCTGACACTCAACCGATTGAGCCACCCAGGCACCCCTCCTTCCACTGAATCTAAACAGGATTATCCTCTGTTAACCCCCCTTGGGGATCCAGGCCCCTGCCAGGGGCTGAGTGGATGTCCCCATTATCCTCATATTTCTAAGAGGCTTGGTGGATGTTCTTCACTTCACATCCTTTAGTATCCCAAGGGTCTGGTAGTAATGATGACGGTGGTGGTGATGAGGTCTTCTGTTTGTCGACTCAGAATAGTGCTAACCTTTCCTCCTGGCCTTTACAAAATTGCACATTTCCCTTCTAATATACTTGCTGGTAGAGAAGAGGAAAGGCTTAAAAAGGAAGAAATTCAGGGGAAGAGAAATTTACAAGCAGCGTGGACTGGTCACGGAGTCGGGCACCAAGCTCTGAGGCCTGAACAAGGTGGCTGGCTGTCTCCCACTGTTTTGCTCTCTGGCTCCTCTTTTAGCCACTCTCAAATTCCCGTCCTGTGAAAGCAACCATTACCTGGTTCCCCATCAAGGGCAATGAGAACATGTATCAGAGCAGGTCGGTGAAGCCTGCAGCTCCCAGCCAGCCATTAGGACGAATTGCTGACATTAACAGTGTGGCCCTCGCCACACTTTGCCTCTAAGGGACTTGCCTACTCTTTCTTCCTTTAGTTTCTGAAAGAGTAGTGACTTGGAGTTGGCTTAGAATGACTAATGGGGGCCATAGTCAGGTACATGGTTTTCTGCATTTATGTAGCACCTGATGTTTACAAACAGCCTTTCTGATTCCCCCACTTAACTCATCAGGCGGGTCTTTCCCACCATTAGTGTCTTAGGAAGGAGGTAATAGGAGACCGGGAGGCCAGAGCCAGCATCAGAATGACAGTTTGGGGTCTTGGAGTTTTTAGGAGTCATTCTCAGAGTCTGGTTTTTTCAAGACTGGAATGAGGCCATTTAATTCCTGGAAGAATCTTTGCGAGAAGGTCTGCTGGCCCTTGGGACACATGTCCTGGTGTGAGGTTCTTTACAAGGCCCCTTTCCCCTCAGACCACAGTTGCTCAGGGACACAACAGGACACCCCATGGGCATCTAGGCGTGGCTTGTCAACGCTTGGGTTCCTCAGTCCCCACATTGGAGGCCCCCTCCTCCCTCTGGCCCCCACAAGGAGGGAGACCCCTCCTGAGCATCGCTAACTCTTCAAGCTTGCTTTTAACAAAAGCAGGGAACAGCAGACTCTGAAAGGCTGGACGGCTGTGAATGGTTACGCTTCGGGGAGCCTTGACCTTTTCCTCTTGTGTTTAATTAAGCCTGTGCTTTTGACTCAGGTATGTGAGGACCCCACCCCCACCCCCGCTTCAGGCTGGTTGGAAACACTCCATTGCCTCTTGAAGGATGGAGAAGAGGCGGGTGTTGCCCTTGTGGTAGTGCTGGGCTTTTCCTGAAGGATCTGCCACAGACTGGCCCCGGGTCAGGGGTGAGAGCAGCCCACAGCGCGTTGTGATCACGAATGACCATGGTGGCAGGAGTGGCAGGAAAACAGTGACCCGAGCTGCCCACACACTAGTGTGTGAAGTTGCAAATATGTCCTCTCCTCTCTGGACCTCTGAGCCCAACAACTGAGGATGAGTTTGCCCTCCCTATGTGAAGCACTAAGCCCTTTAACTTTAAAATGTATGGTCCTGGAACCCGGGGTCCAGCACTCATAAGCCTCACCTTGCTCGTTTGCTTCCCTTTGTAGAGAAAAAGGTTGGGGTGGGGGGGGGGAGGTGGTTGTAGGTCAAAACCAGCCAAATATCGGCAATTTCCGATGGTTCAGCCTACTAGGCCACTGCCTCTCTCCTTGGCCTCAGGCCTGAGGATGCCTTCTTGTCAAGCTACATTTATCCTTAGCAACATGGTCCCAAATGCTCTCTTCTTTCAGACAAATCATTGCTTTCTTAGATCGGGAGTTTCAGATTCGTAAAAATCCGTATCAGAAAGGAGAACCCCGGCTGCTTCTGGGAGTCCTTGGTCCCTGGCACCTTCCCGGCCTTGCCACTGGACACTTGGCATCTCCATGCACTGGTGTTTGGAGGCAGAAACTGGAGTCCTGGTTAATTAAGGCTAATTAAGGCTAATTAATAGCATTTAGGTGCCTAACTAGCCTGACCCAGCTCTGAGCTTCCAGTTGGCTGTGCAGGTCAGGTGAACCTCTCATCATCTTCTCAGACTGTCGGCCCTTTCCCGTTTGTCCTCATGAGGCATTGACAGCTCTCCCCCTTGGTTCATTTCCAGTCTTGGGTACTGGCAGCACCCTGGCCTCCCTAGACAGCTCAGGGAGCCCTGGCATTTGTTGTTCTGAAGGTTGGGCTCTTTCCTTAACCTGCAAGCCAGTAGGACCGGTCTTCCTGATTCTTACTGCCTGTGGTTCCCTGCATCCTCTGCCTGTAGCCTTGCTTTGGGGCGTTAGCTCCCGACTGCAGCTAGAAACTGAGAAGAGCCATTGTGTTGAGCTACATGCCCTTGGTACCCAGCTATAGCGAAGAAGGGAGATGATGAACTTGTCAACTTTCCTCTCCGATTTTCCTCGCTATCCATCCTAAACACACACGCTCACGCATTCACACACTCGCATACTCACATGCTCACATACAGATTTAGACTGTCTTCTGGAGGATTAAGGAAAGAAGTTGGAGACGGGTTTTACTTAGTTTGCGGTAAAGTTTCTTTGGGATTTTTCTTCCCGTTCGAGCCTTTGAGTCTAGGTGAAGTGAAAGTTCACATACGTGTTTGTTTTGTTTCTCTGTAAGTAGCTACTAGTTTTCATCCCTGGGCCTTCCCTGTTCCAGTGTCTTGTCCGTATGTCCTAACCCTGTGTCCTTGAATTCCCAGTTTGCTTTGAGATTTAAGTTATTGTAACTCGTCAACAATATTTAAAAATAGAAGAGTCCTGAAGGAAACTTAACCAGGTTCTTTTCTTTGGCTTTTTTTTTTTTCAAGGTACTGTAAATTGTTAACTAGGGATGCCAAGCAGGCTTGGTTCAATGGCTAAACCTCTTATCGTATTACAGTGTAATGCCGATTCAGCCTGGTCCCACCACCAGAGCACACACAGACTTGAATAAAACTGTTATAACAATGACTTCCGGTTTGCCGTGGTGCTTTGTAAGCTTATCCTTTCCCCACTTCTTAATTAAACAAGATGTCCAAGTAACTGGCTCTTTGTGGGGGACTTCTGTATGTCAGGAAGAATAAAAACTAGGGCTATGATACAGGAAAGAGGAAGTGGAGGAAAGGCCTCCCTGGAGCCCCCAGCTGGACCACAGGGGCCCTTCTGGCACATGCTGAACCGCACCTGCTGAGATGATTCGGTGTCTTCTCACAACTGACGTCTGCACAGGCTATGGATTTGGGCTTTCAGAGCCCCTGCAAGCATGTCTGCCTCCCACCCCATCATCATCCCCCCTGATGTTCCTGGTGAAGTTGTGAATGGGGCTAAGAGGACACACCAGTGGAGTCGTACCCAGGATTTGCTGGCTGTGAGGAAAACCTTGGATTCCTTGTTGCCTTGATACTTTTCAATGGCACTTGCCAGCTGTGTGACCTCAGGCAAGCTACTTGACCTCTCTGGGCCTCTTCTGGAGCAAGTTGATCACCAGACACCCTTTGTGTTTTCACTTTCCATGATTGTGTGTTGGGTGGGGATGAGGGTGAAAGCAGATAGGAAGAACCGTGTTAGGGGCTATTCTTTGCTGCCTTAGTCCCCTATTTCTTCATTCAGCGGAATGTGGAAGGCAGCTTCTGAAACTTCTGTGTTGACACCCTCATACTTCACTGCTGTGACCTTGTATTTCATGCCATATGGCTTAGCTCCATCCTCTGCAGCCCAGGAGGGGTGATGGAGGTGGGGTTCCATGCTGGTGCCTAGACTGTGAGAAGAAAGATGGATCTGTGGTTGAACTTCAAGATGGGCTTGACCAGGGCCCACATACTCTTTGTAAGGCACATTGGGCAAAGATTAAAGAATGACCAAACCCCTTACTGGAGAAGATGCCACGGAAGGTGCCATATGCTATATTTATGTATGAATTGCTCGTGTTTCCAGAAAGCAGTTTGGCCATGTGGCATTAATTCCATAACGTGGGCCCAGAAATTCCATTTAGTAATAAACACTAGCTACAATGTGCCAAGCATTGCGCTAAGACTTGACCCACATTATCTCATTTACAACATCTCAACATTCTTAAGAGTAGACCCCATTTTATCTGAGTAATCTGTACACCCAATGTGGGGCTTGAACTTACAATCCTGAGATCAAGTGTCAATATGCTCCACCCACTGAGCCAACCAAGTGCCCTTATCTCCATTTACATATTGAGGCAAATGAGGATCAGAATCAAATAGCAGGCCCAAGGCCACCCAACTATCAAATAGTGGAAGTGGGATTTTTCCAATTCTAGCATCTGCACTTGTACCACAAGATGAGTCGAAAACTGAGGACTGATGGATGTGGGGGGAGGGGGGATGGGCATGGAGGAGGGCACTCGTGGGGATGAGCACTGGGTGTTATGTGGAAACTAATTTGACAATAAACTATTTGTAAAAAAAAAAAAAAAAATGAGTCGGATGAAAACAAAGACTTATTTATAAGTCTCCCAACATTATTTACAGGAGGGTTCAGACAATAAATGACCCAATCAAGATTTTGAAAGAGGACTTCTATTGCCTCCATTTTGATTTCAGCCTGTTCTTTCTAACTGATCACATTCTTCTTTCCAGCTTATCTCTTAACTCAGACAAAAGACCCCATGGGCAAAGCATCCCCTGAAGGAATAGGAAATGCCCCCTCAGACAATAAGGGCTGCCCTGAGCCAGCAATACCCTGTGACTGACCTCAATATTATAATCTACTTGACTTTCACTGTGCATCGGCCTGTACCACCATCCCACCGAGCTTTGTCCCACATTTCCCTGGCAAAAACCTGGAAGTATTTTCAGCGCTTTGGAGACCGTCTTTGAGATGCCAGTCCTCTGTCTTCCCCGTGTTGACCTCATCTCTTGTGTCCCACCACTCGTTTGTCTGCCTTTGGATATTGTCAGTGGCAAGTAGATGAACTTGGTCTGTTTGAGACCCCAGGAGCCAGGTGCTCTTGCACCCCTGCACCCCAGCTACTATTTTTTTGGTCTACCTCCACCCTCTTCCTCACTCAACATAGAATGTTGGAAGTGAGAACATGGGGAAGTGAGAATAATCTTTACAAATTAGAAATAGTCTATATATATGACAATGAGGGGATTGCTTAAACTTTGCTTCTTTGCAAGGCATGTATTGAGTGTCTTCTGTATGCCAGGTACCAGCTGGACACTGGAGCTTCATGGCTTGCTCAAGTAGAGTCCAGTTTATAAAGATCATATGATCTGGTGGGAAAGATGGACATATGAAGACATCTGTTTAATATAATTGGTCAGTGCTGTGATGATGTTAGGGGAGCACAAGGGACTGGTGTTAGCCTGAGCTGGGGCTGTGCAGACTTCACGGAGGGGATGATACCTGAGTTGAGTCCAAAGGTGGGAGAGGGGAGCAAGGGTACAAAGGCATGGCATGACTTCCTCTCTTATCAAGCAGCACATTTCTGTCTCTTTTTGAAACTGATAACCTCACTCTAGGATCCTATCTCTGGTTTTATGATACAGCCATATGTGGCATTATGCAGCCATTAAAATTAGATTGTTCAAGAATAAGGAACTAGGGAAATAGTCATAAATTCAGTCTGTGACTCCCTCTCTCTGACCCTCCCCTGCTCACGCTGTCTCTCTCTCTCTCTCTCTCTCTCTCCTACAAATAAATAAAAATATTAAAAAAAAAGAAGACTTTAAAACAATGATCCCAATTATATACAGAAAATATAATTCATTTCCATCCTTTAAAAAAAACATGCACTTGATAGGCATAATATGAAAAAGAAAGAAAATCAATAATCACCATTTTTATAGATTGGTGTTATGGATGATCTAAAAGTGATCCTTACGTTTGGAATTTTTAAGACTTTCTTACAGTGAATATATGTTACCTTTACATTCAACAAAAGAATGGTGAATAGGGTAGTCTGGGGTGCTTTCCCATGACACGAGCTTCTCCTGCAGATATTCCAGAAGCCCTGGCCACTTGCTTCAAGGCTGCCCCCTGCCCTGACCAATACAGCAAGGTGACTCCAAGCCAGAAACAGGACTGGAACAAGCTTCCTGGTCCTAATGGAATCATGGAATCTCCCTTGACTCGTTTTCTCAACTCTTCCTCCCACTTGAGAGATGGTGCCAAAATGGTGAGTCACCTGCAACATGCAAGTGGAACGTAATGAGGACACACAGAGAAAGTTCTGAAAGGAAGTACCATGGAGGTCTCCTAGAGGGCACAGCTGGTTAGGAACGTCAGGTCCTGGACAGGCACACGGCTTGCTCTTACATTTGCAACACGCACACACGCACACAGCCCTCCAGCCAGGAGTTGGGCTGGGGTTGGGTACAACCACACCCTGTTTACTTGACTGTGGAATGTGCCTCATTCAAGGCTGGGACTGATGTGCTAATCCTCTGATCCGTCCAGTCCCCACCCAATCTAGTCCAACCAGCTTAAGTTGGAGAACGTGTTTTGGCATAGGTGGTGGTGGGGGGGGTAGGGGGGGCTGTCTGCTGCTCAGCCCTGTCCCTCCTCTCGGACACTGGTCACACCGCACCCACCCAATCAGGACGGCCTCTTGCACAGTCTCAGTGGCAGGCACTGGAGGCTTCTTTGTGATCAAGGGAAAAGCAGAGGGTTGGGACAGAAAATCAGCCCTAGGAAACATGCTCATGGAACACAGGTCTGGTCATGTTACACCCCAGTGTCAGTAGGAAGAGATCTACATTCTTTGGCATGGCCTTGAGGGCCCTTCCTGGTCTGGTCCCACCTACCTTCACAAACTCCTACCACAAAGGAGTTGGCTCTTCCCCACCCAAAGACTACCCTTCCCTGTTTCTGGTAAGATTTCATCTTCCTGGAACCTGAGGCCACCTGCCTGAGAGAGCATTCTCTTCTTTATGACCAGACTCTCTGCTACCTACCCAGGTGTCTAAACTGACTGTAACCTAATTAAGTGGTTGAATTTGGGGTGGGAGGAGAAAAGGGAGAATTAGGCAAGAGAAGGAAGGAAGGAGAAGAAAGGAAGAGAGACTGGACCCTGCCTTCTAGAAGGACATAGACTCTCTTGTGAGATGGAAGATACAGGGGTGCACTGAAGCAGGTTACCAAGCACGATGGGACTCCCGTGGTTAGTGAGCAGTAGCCAATTAAAAAGCCGCTAACTCCCAACCTGAAAAGAGTAAGAATCATCTTTCTAATAAACACTGATTGAGGGCCTACTCTGGGCTGAGATTCAGTGTGACCAGCAAATTCCACTACTACTGGGGCACAGGCAATGAGGGCTGTATTCTTAAGACAGTAGGATGAGGTATGGGCAGTCGTGAATGGAGAGGCCTGCCCCATCTGAAGACATCCACTTAAAAAGGGAGTGCATATGGGGCACCTGGGTGACTCGGTAGGTTAAGTGTCTGACTCTTGCATTCAGTTCAGGTCATGATCTCACGATTTGTGAGATGAAGCTCCGAGTCAGGCTCTGCACTGACAGTGCGGAGCCTGCTTGGGATTCTCTCTCTCTCTGCCCCTCCCTTGCGCGCTCTCTCTCTCTCTCTCAAAATAAATAAATAAACATTAGAAAAGGAGTACATAAACACATCCCCTCTGTGTTTTAAACTCCCTGAGAGTGGACAAGGGAGAAAAGCCTTTTAGGAATTTACCATGTAGTGGGGAAAATCAGGTAAGGCCACAAAGAAAGCACTGGGACATGGTGGGGGGCGGGGGGCAGGGCAGAGGTGGGAGGCGATATCTAAGTTGAGGCCTGAAAGATGAGTAAGACTGAAGTAGTCACTGGGTGGTGATGGTAAGGGGGATTCCAAGGATTGTTTGAGCCGCCCTTAGGAAGGGAGCTTTTTATTTTTTTTTATTTTTTTNACGGAGCTTTTTAATCCTCTTCCAGATTGCTTATGTGATGTTCCTCACCTCACAAGGCACTCCATTCCTGTAGACTTTACTTTATCATAAGTGTTAGGCTTAGGTGATAACTGGGCAAGAAAAAGAAAAGACAAATTTTAGCACAGGTGGGAGGAGGTATGGGTATATCCAGTTCCCCCTCTGCCGTTTAGCCCGCCCTGGAGTGAGGGGGAGAGTGTACCTCTAAGGAGACTTGCGACAGAGAATCAGAAAAGGATGCAGGCAATGGAAAACAACACAGGCAGTGAAGGGCTTGGGACACAGGGCATCTTTTTTTTTTTTTTAATGTTTCTTATTTATTTCTGAGAGAGAGACAGCGCAAGCGGGGGAGGGTCAGAGAGAGGGAGACACAGAATCTGAAGCAGGCTCCAGGCTCTGAGCCGGCAGCACAGAGCCTGACGTGGGGCTCGAACCCACAAACCATGAGATCATGACCTGAAGTCGGATGCTTAACCGACTGAGCCACCCAGGCGCCCCACAGGGCATCTTTTTCTTGACCCCCCTCTCTCAGCAAAGGATGTTAATGACAGATTATAAGAGCCTCTGATAGCCTACATTGGGAGGTAGAGCAACGATCTTCAAAGTGTGTTCTATAGACCCCTAGAGGTGGTCAAGGTCAAAACTATTTCTCCAATGATAGTAAATATTGTTTACCTTTTCACTGTGTTCACATCTCCACCAGGGGCGCCAAACAGTGGTGCGTCAAACTCTTGGCACCTTGGCACATATCATGGCAGCGACACCAAACTGGACAGTATTCGTACCCTTCACCACCATGCCCTCACAGTGCCGGAAATGCCAGTCTCACTGAAGAATGTCCTTGATAACACAGGTAGCGTTATTAATTTAATTGCATCTTGCTTTCATGAGTACATCTTTTTTTAATACTCTGTGTGGTGAAAGGCAAAGTTCACACAAAGCCCTTCTGCAGCAAACGGAAATCCAAGGATTGTCTGGAGGGACAGCATGTGTGTGATTGAGTCTCCAGCTGCACGAGCTGCTGTTTTTTCACAAAACAGTGTTGTTACTCGCAAGAATGATCGTCAAACCGACTGTGGTTATTCGGGCTTGACTACTTGGCAGATATTTTCCCAAAAATGAATGAAGCGAGACTGTTACTTCGAACAGCTGACGCTATTTGTTCCCAATGACAAAATTCAAGCTTTTGAGTGAAAATTAGGATTTTGGAAAAACTTGAGTCTGTCATGAACTTGACGGCTTCCTGACACTTCACGCCTTTTCTGATGAGATTGGCAGCGATATTTATGAATGTGATTTTTTTGATGTCCTATCATGAAATGTGTCAACATTTGGAAGCTCTCCATAACTCATAAACTACCATTTTCCATATGACGATGAATGAAGTTGTGAAATCATGCATCAAAACTCTATTCAAAGTCCAAGATAGACTGATGGATATTAATATAGCACAGTACACAGAGTCCATGGATATTATTTCATATTCCACATTCTAACTAACCTTTAAAAAACCATAACTTGAGTTTTGGTGTGGTGTCAAAAAAGAATGCCCATAATTATCTGAAAAAGTTATCCAAACACTCCTTTTTCCAGCTACATTTCTATCTGAGGCCAGATTTTCTTTATATGTTTCAGCGAAAACAAGATATTACAACAGATTGAACGCAGAAGCAGATATAGAATTTGGCTTTTATTAAGCCAGACATTAAAGAACGGCACAAAAATGTGAAATATTGACATTCTGTTCATTGAATTTTTTTTTGTTTTGGAAAATACGGTTATTTTTCATTAAAACATGTTATTTATGTAAGCTTTTAATAAGATGATTTCTATTTTACTTGAAATTTATTTATTTTCGAGAGTGAGAGAGTGAGTGGGAGAGGGGTAAGGGGAGAGGGAGGGAGGGAGGGAGAGAGAGAGAATCCCAAGCAGGATCAGCACCACCAGCCCAGAGCCTCACACAGGGCTCGAACTCACGACAACCTTGAGATCATGACCTGAGTCATAATCAAGAGTCAGACGCTTCACCGACTGAGCCACCCAGGCACCCCTGATTATTTTTATTTTAAAATGAATCAACAAGTTAAAATGTTTTTCCTGGTTTTATTTTCAAATAAGAGAAATACTGTAGCTATAACACAGATACATACACATGCACTCTTTGGGGTCTAAAAGTACTAGGAGATTTGAAATACCACCAGATGGCGCTGATGAGAAAAGAGAAGATTTGAGGGAGAGCGAGTAAGGGCGGTGGGTGGGGAGGGAGGGAGAGAATTGAAGCATGGTTTGCAGTAGTGAGTTTCATAGTATGAGATTTCCTAATAGCAATGATACTGGTAGGCTCCATAGGAAAAAACAAGTGACAGGCCCAGGATTTAATCAGTGGGTTTTCACAATTTAAATTAGATAGGTAGATTTATGCCAAATAATATGTTGGACCTTTTTTTTTTCCACATCCTCTAACAAAAGCCAAACACATTCCTTGGAGCAGCTCCCTGCAGCCCTGGGAAACTAAGCAGATTAAACTGAAAGAGCTCAGTCTTTTCCATTTTGTGTTGCTAATAAGATAACATTAATCTCCGGGATTTAAGAGCGAAATTTAGGCAGATTCATTCCAGCAAGGAGTGCATTGTGGAAACCTCACAGCCTGCAGCTCCTTCCCATTGGTTCTTGGAAGCCCTGAGTGGAGGAGGAGGCAGTTGGGGGGAGGGGGGTGGTAGAGGCGAGGCGGAAAAAAGGTCACCTCTGAGAGACTTAGCTGGCCTTTGGTGACAGAATAGTATAAATGTCCCGGCTTTGTGTGAGGAACTATAAATGGGCATTGGAAAAACCTGAAGCCAAATTCAGTTTCTCTCCAAGGGCACTGTGAAGTAGCTGACAAAGGATAGAAGTCTCTTCCAGAGGTGAAGTTTTTAATGGCAATGCCCTTTTAAGGGTCACCAACAAAAGCAGCTAGAGCCTAAATTGGGGGCTGGGCTCTCTGACTGGGTTCATCAGCTGCTAAAGAAGTGGGTGGAATGTGATATCAGCTCCCCTTCCCCTCTAGGCTGGGGGTTTACAACGTGTCCTCTGGTAGTCATTCCTTTATTCATTCATTGACTCATGTATACATTGTTTAACCTGCTCTCTGGGTCCTAAGCAGTTTGCAAGGTGCTGGGTCTACAGCGGTAACTGAATTAGACATGGTTCGTACCCTCAGGTAGACTTGCTTGAAAAAAAGTCAATATGAAGGGAATCTTGACAGCTTGGTGCCACTACCACCACACAGACTTTTTAGAATGTTTCAATGTCCACTCAGCTTATTCTCTGGTAAAACTTTCGGTGCAGGCAGCCGAGCTGAGTGGTCCGTTTTCCACATGCAGATGGAAGTGGGCATTACAGGTCTCAGAAAGAGTGAGTGGGGTGCTATTTAACCTTGATTGCCCCTTCTCCTTCCCATCTTCCTTTCCTTCCTGCCCTTCATTCCACAGATATTTATTGAGCACCTACTATCTGGTAGGCACTGAGGCAACAAAGCTATACAAGACACATGTGGTCTCCAACCCGCCGGAGCACACAACAAGCATGTAAACAACAAGAACATACCGACAGATTGTTGTTAGCAATGTGAAGGACAAGGGGAATGGGAACCACTTTCTTTTTGAGAGAGAGAGCGGGCAAGCATGAGTGGGGGAGGGACAGAGAGAGAAGGGGACAGAGGATCCAAAGCAGGGTCTGCACCATCAGCCCAGAGCCCAATACGGGCCTCGAACCTATGAGCTGTGAGATCATGACCTGAACAGAAGTCATACGCTTAACCAACTGAGCCACCCAGGCTCTCAGGGAACCACTTTAGATATAGGTGGTCCTAGAAGGCCTCTCTGCAGAAGTAAATTTAAGCCAAGATTTCTCACCCTCGGCACTACTGGCATTTTGGGCCAGACAGTTCCTTGTTGTGGTAACTATCCTGTGTGTTGTAGAATGTTTAGCGGCATGCCTGGCTTTGCCTGCTGGATGCTAGGAGCACCCTCCACCCCCGTTTGCGGCAACCAAAAGTGTCTCTAGACATTGTCAAAAGTCCCTTGGGGGCCAAGACTGCTCCTGGTTGAGAACCATTGATTTAAGCTGAGACCCAAAAGATGCAGAGCTTGTCAAGAGAGGACTGCATTGGAGAACTTTCAGACCATAGTAAAGAGTTTAGATTGTATTCTAAGTTCAAAGAAATCAATGTTTTCAATCATGGCTGACATAATCTACTTTGAACTTTGAAAAGATCATTCAGGCTGTGGAGTGGAGAATGGATTGACTGGAGGCCCAGAAAGGCCACAACTGTCAAGGGAAGCTGGTGCACTTATCCACCTGACGCCCAGGAAGTAGCCTGGACTGGGATGGTGACACTTGGAAGGGAAGAGATGGAGACAAATATTCACCATCTTTAAGGTTGCACCCCCAGGTTTTGCTGACGAATTTGGTGTGGAGATTCCATCCCTGAGCATCCACTCTGGTGCCTCCTTTGCTGTGCACAGTGGTAGCATTTGCTGGGGGGTAGGGGTGGGGCGAAGGGAGGCACGTTCAAGCCAGACTACACAGCAGCTTGAAGTTCTCAGCAGAGTGTGTAGCTGGGGTAACGTTTAGTTGGGATGATGTACAAGTGAACGCACTGGGTTCAGAGTTCCCTGTCCCCTGTGGTTCTGGCTGGTCGTGTCTCTTAGGGACCAATTTCTGCTGGTAAACCTGGAAAGGCAGTAATCGAGGCTGAAATCTGAAATCTCACTGTCAACTTTCAAAGCCAAAGATGGTGCAAAATCCACTCCACGTCCCCACTCAGTCCAGGAATCTTGTGTTCCTCAGTTGGGAAAAAAATGAGAGCACAGGGACCCAGAAGTTCAGGTTGCGAGTGAGCAAATCTGCTGATCTGAGTGCACCCAATAGTGGGCCTCTTGGCTGACGCCAAAGAGGGATGGACAGGCATTGGGAACAGGGGACTGTAAGTAAGGAGCATTCATATTACCAGAGAAGGGGGAGAGAGGCAGGGACAAATTCTAACAAAACATTAGGGACCTGTTTGTTCATTTGTTTGTAATTGCATAGCACCTGGTTGCCAGGGTTTTAAATTGTAGTGCCCTAGGCATTTAGAGAGGGTTTAGTTGACACCAACTGGGAGGCCAAGTTGTTGATGCAGCTTATGAGAACGATCTTCTGATGTTAACATTCGGGTGTGTGTGTGTGTGTGTGTGTGTGTCTCCTTGGCCCTATTTGCATGTTTTGCCTTGGGGCTTCCAAGCTCCAACTGAAAAGGACCAGCCCCCTTAAATTTTTTGTTTTTTTGGTTTTGGTTTTGCGGTCTGTATGAACATTCCCACCTAGGTCTCAGTCTGGCCTGCGGCGATGTTCTGCTGAAGGGGTTTCTGGATCTGAAACAGGTGGATCATTTCAGTGCAATCATGAGCCACCCCCACTCGTTACGCACGCCCGCATGCAATCTCTTCTTCAACTTAAAAGTGCAGAATTTTAGAGCTGAATGTGACCTTAGCCATTATCTTCTCATTTTATATATGAGAAATCTGAGGGCCAGAGCGGTAACTCAAAGTTTGCTCAAGGTGGCTCAGCAGGTGAGCGCTGTTAGAGAATGACCAGGACAGGAACCAGCACAGGGTCTTCTCCGGGGGTGGCCCTGAGGCCTCCTGTAACGGAAGAGCAATCTTTTCTCCTGCCACATGAACTCCCACCGTCTCTGACATCCTTCCTGTTTTCTCAGTCTTTATGTGGAAGTGTAGTGACCGCTTCGGAGCCCGACAGAAAGAAGAGGAATGTACGAGTCAGGTAACTGAAATGCCTTGTGAAGCGGTAGAAAATAGTTCACTCTTCCAGTTACGGGGAACCATCTCACATCTCACCTTGGCAAAGGCAACCTGCCCAGTGGACCGTGATGGCCTTGGAGAGTTCCTGCCCCTCCCCAAGGTGAGCAATTTCCTCCATTCAGCCAGCCAGCACTGGCCCATCACACAGTGAAGACACGGGAAGCTTACCGGGCAATTACTCAGAATGGGAGCCAGTCCTTTCAGGAGGTTCTCTTTGATCTTTTCCAGCAACTGCCTCCGGGCAGGGGAGGGGTGCGGACAGAGGTCCTCCTACAGGAAGGATGAGGAAAGGACTCCTGAGAGCGACTGGAAGTCAGGACCCGGTCTCCAGGCCTCGCGGCTGCCCCTGTTGCATTCTGTCTGTCCGTTTGGACCTTGCTGCTACTGCAGCAGATGGAGGCTCTTAAGGGGTCCCAGGTTTCCTTTCCCCAGGCCAGTGGAGGAGGAGTTTCTCAAGGGCTCATGAGTGGAGGTGGCTAAAGCTAAAGCAGTTGAGGCTCTTTGGGATTGAAGAGCATTTGTGTTTGTTTAAGGTGACCACGTCCTGGATGTCTTGGGTGCCCTGATTTCAAATATTCCGTCCTACTGATGGGGTTTTGGAGTGAAGGGGGCTTGGAGCTGAAAGCCAAGAAAGAATTCTTGAAGACGTCTTTGGTGCAAAAGGGGTGATTTTATTAAAGCGCGGGGACAGGACCCAAAGGCAGAAAGAGCTGCACTGGGATTGTGAAGAGTGCCTGGTTACATTCGATGGAGTTGGGGGAGGTAAAGGCAAATGGGAGGATTCCAGAGGGAGTTTGATATGCTAAAGGGGACTCCTAAGATGCCAGAGGCATTGCTATCTTCAAGCTAAGATTGTTTTCCTTCTAGTAAAGTATTAACATTAGGACAGTAGGGGTTCCTATACTCTGTACTTACCTCAAGTATTTGTCAGTGGGCTGCTGGTTATAAAGACATTTAATTTTGCCTGCCATGTCCTACTTGCCTTTGTTCCCCACATCACTGTGGAGGGGAGGGTGATGTTTGGCTCCAGGACACTGAGACTACAGGCTTCTGGAGATTAGGCCATGGATAAGATTGCCTTTTTCTTGTAATTTACTAAGATATTTGTAAACTGATAGAGACTCAAGTCCTGTAAGATTGTGATCTCTATCAGTTAACCATTTTTCTTTCCTTTCCTTTGGTCTTGGGCAGCTAGGAGTGCCTGGGGAATGTCACACATATCCTGGGGGGGNTGCCTTATGCTCCCTCATCACTACCTTCTTTATAAGTCCAGGTACGTACTGAAACTTATATTCTGATTTTTGGTTCTGAATATAGAAATAATACACTTATTTGGAATTCTTCATTACACTTAATGGAATTCTTCACACACACACACACACACACCCTTCCTGGTGTCTGACTTTGAACCACACAAAGCCCTCTCTGGAAAGACCAGAATCAATCCCGCCTACTCCCCTAATCAACCAGCCAATCATCTAGGGAGCCTGTGATGGGGCTGGGCAAAGGGGGGGTGGGGGGGTGGGGGGTGTGAGCAGGGGTTTGGAAATCAGTTCTGGGTTCAAATCCCAGCTTCCAGCACTTTCTAACTTCATCTCCTACTGCTCCTCCCTGCACTCCTGTTTCTGAGAATTATGCTGTGTGGGTCTTCTAATACTTGGTGCCTGCCTCAGGGCCTTTGCACTTGTGCTTCCCTTGCTCTGGGAATTCTTCCCCTAGAGATCCACGTGCCTATACCCCTGCCTTCTTCAAGTCTTTGGTCAATGTCATCCACGACCAATCTCTACAATTGCAATCCTCCATGCCCTCACCGCATCTCCTTCCTTGCTTTGTTTCTCCAGAATGGTTATGATGCCCCCCATCCCCGGCATAGCATACACTTCACTTAGACTTTTGTGTATTGTCTGTGTTCCTCAGCTACAATGGAAGCTCCATGAGGGCAGGGATTTTCATCTGCTTTGTTCACTGCAATATGCCCAGCATCTAGAACAGTGTCTGGTTCTTGACAGGAGCTTAACACATTTGCATGAGTATATAACTCTGAGCAAGTAACCTACCTCTCTGAGCCTATGTCCTCCCTCTCTTAAAAAGAAGGTGTGAGGATTAAAGAAGAAGACAACTGCTGTAGATAAAAATAACAGCCAACAGGAGCGCCTGGGTGGCTCAGTCAGTTAAACATCCAACTTCAGCTCAGGTCATGATCTCGCGGTTTGTGAGTCCTAGCGCCTCATCTCCGTGTTCGTGAGTACACTTTGGATCCTCTCTCTTTCTTTCTGCCCCTCCCCATCTTGTTCTCTCTTTCTCCCTCTCAAAATAAATAAACTTAAAAAAATAATAACCATGGGATGCCTGGGTGGCTCAGTCAGTTAAGCGTCCAACTTCAGCTCAGGTCATGATCTCGTGGTTCGTAGGTTCGAGCCCTGCATCAGGCTCTGTGCTGACAGCTAGCTCAGAGCCTGGAGCCTGTTTCAGATTCTGTGTCTCCCTCTCTCTTGGACCCTCCCCTGCTCCTACTGTCTCTCTCTCTTTCAAAAATAACTTTTAAAAAATTAAAAAAATAATAACCAACATATATTGTGTCTTATTCAGCGCCAGTTTTCAAATGTTCCAAGTGCTTATTATTGTACATGGATTATTTTATTTCAGCCTCCCCTCAGTTCTGTGAGGCATTCTGTTTATCTTCATTTTACAGAAGAGGAGCCTGAGGCTTAGAGGAGCTGTGTCACTTATCCAGGGTCACACAAAACTCTGGTCCATATTTGTTTGAGCCCAGAGCCAGGACTCTTTTAACTTTGCCAGTATAGTGCACAGGGCCCAGTATGTAGCCGTGGCTCAGTCAGTGTTAATTCTCTTCTCCAAACCACTTAGTGGGAGACACTTGTGGTCTGTCTGCCGCTCGTGTGTGTGTGTGTGTGTGTGTGTGTGTGTGTGTGTGTGTGA
>NW_027551569.1:10389062-10424806 GCF_008692635.1 Crocuta crocuta
TGTGAGACCCTGCCCCTCCCACTAAAGCCTAACATCCTGGAAGAATCCTCTCTTCTCAGAAGATAATGTGGCGTTACTATTTAACACAGTACTGGGAGTCCTAGCCTCAGCAATCAGACAATAAAAAGGAATAAAAGGCATCCAAATCAGCAAGGAAGAAGTCAAACTTTCCCTCTTCACAGATGACATGATACTGTATGTAGAAAACCCAAAAGACTCCCTGAAAACATTGCTAGAACTGATACAGGAATTTATAATGTCACAGGATACAAAATTGACATACAGAATCTGTGGCATTTCTATATACCAATAATGAAGCAGCAGAAAGAGAAATCAAGGAATCAATCCCATTTACAGTTGCACCAAAAACCATAAGATACCTAGAAATAAACCTAACCAAGGAGGTAAAAGATCTGTATTCTGAAAGCTATAGAACACTTATGAAAGAAATTGAAGATGAGACAAAGAAATAGAAAAATATTCCGTGTTCATAGATTGGAAGAACAAATATTGTTAAAACATCCATGTTACCCAAAGTAATCTATGCAATTAATGCAGTTCCTATCAAAATACCACCAGTGTTTTTCACAGAGCTAGAACAAATGATCCTAAAATTTGTGTGGAACCACAAAAGACCCTGAATAGCCAAAGCAATCTTGGAAAAGAAAAACAAACCTGGAGAGATCAAAATTCCAAACTTCAGGGTAATTAGAGCTGTAGTGATCAAGACTGTATGGTGCTGGCACAAAAACAGACACACAGATCAGTGGAACAAAATAGAAAACCCAGAAATGGACCTACAATTATATCACCAACTAAACTTTGACAAAGTAGGAAAGAATATTCAATGGGGGAAAAATGGTGTTGGGCAAACTGAACTGCAACATGTAGAAGAATGAAACTGGACCACTTCTTACACCATACACAAAAATAAATTCAAAATGGGTGAAAGTTCTAAATGTGAGATAGGAAACCATCAAAATCCTAGAGGAGAACACAGGCAATAACCTCATTAACATCAGCTCTAGCAACTTCTTACTAGATTCATCTCCTGAGGCAAGGGAAACAAATGCAAAAAATGAACTATTGGGACCTCATCAAGATAAAAAGCTTCTGCACAGCGAAGGAAACAATCAACAAAACTAAAAGGCAACCTTCGGAATGGGAGAAGATATTTGCAAATGACATATCTGATAACAGATAAAGAACTTCCCAAACTCAACACCCAAAAAACAAATAATTCAGTTTAAAAATGGGCAGAAGACATGAATAGACATTTTTCCAAAGAAGACATCCAAATGGCTAACAGACACATGAAAAGATGCTCAACATCACTCATCATCAGGGAAATACACATCAAAACCACACTGAGATACTACCTCATACGTGTCAGAATGGCTAAAAGTAACAACACAGGAAACAAGAGATGTTGGTAGGTATATGGAGAAAGGGGAGCCCTCTTACACTGTTGGTGAGAATAAATTAATAAATGACAAATCTCCTATGTAGAAAAAAAATAACATATATGGATGCTCCACTCTGGAAGAGGGGGACCATGTGCAGCCACTCTAGAGAAGAGTATGGAGGTTCATCAGAAAGTTAAAAATCGAACTGCTCTATGACCCAGCAATTGCACTACAAGGTATTTACCCAAAGGATGCAAAAATACTAATTTGAAGGACTACATGCACCTCAATGTTTATAGCAGCATTATCAACAATAGCCAAATTATGGGAAGAGCCCAAATGTCCATTGATTAACAAATGTATAAAGAAGATATACATATATGTATGTATATATATATATATATATATATATATATGGAGTATTACTCAGCCATAAAAAAAGAATGAAATCTTTCTATTTGCAATGATGTAGGTGGAGCTAGAGAGTATAATGCTAAGGGAAATAAGTCAATCAGAAAAAGGCAAAGACCTATGATTTCACTCATATGCGGAATTTAAGAAACAAAACAAATGAACTTGGGGGGAAAATTGAGAGGCAAACCATACTATAGAGAACGAACTGAGGGTTGCTGGAGGAAAGGTAGGCAGGGGATGGGTTAAATAGGGGATGGATATTAAGGAGGGCATTTGTGATAATCACTGGGTGTTACATATAAGTGTTAAATCACTAACTTCTATACCTGAAACTAATATTACACTGTATGTTTACTAACTGGAATTTAAATAAAAACATGAAACTAAAAACGAAAAAAAAAAGGAGGCAATGTGGTGTATTTATAATAAGATGGTAGGTTTGCTCACTAGGGGACCTAGATTCTGACACCTCCTTTGCATTAACTTACTGCGTGATCTTGGACAATCACTTCTTCTTCCTGGTGACCAGTTTCTACTGTTGTGATGAGCACTGAGGTCTCTCTCAGCTGTAGCAGCCCTGGATGGTGGGAAGACACCACAGGGCTGTATGGCATATGAATCATCTCGGGTTCCTGCCCCAAGACTGTGGCCTTGACCTCACTCTGCTCAATAATGCAGTCTATCCAGCTTTGACAATTGTGGGCCTTGCCCCTCCCACGCTTCTTGAGCTTGAGTTTCAGGCTGCTGGATTTGGGTGTGAGGATGGAAGAGGCAGCATTTCCAATGATTTTTCTAAGTGCTTCTCTAGGGTCAAGACCAAGAGAAAGAAAAGAAAGATTTGAGAATTCTCCCACCCAACCAGGGACAGAGTCACTGCAGTAAATGGACTTCCTGCCAGAGTCAGGATCCAGCAGGTCCAGGGTCCCTAAGGATGGATGGGACCCTTGCTCTCGGCAAGAGAGCATGTGAGAGGCCTGAGATTCTTTCTGATCACCAGGCAGGCATCTCTGTCCTGTCAGTTTTGATGTCTTTATTTATAGGTCAAACAATAACATGACATCAGAAAATGGAATTTTTACCATGGATAATTCTCTGTGATAAGATGCTTTGGAAAGTGTACAGAAACAGGCTTTACAGAAGTATTCTTGCAGAACTACCCCAATTATAGTGAGGTTGAGTAACTCTTACAACTAAGAAAATAACAGGGTGTTCTTAGTGAAAAACAGGATAACATACACATTTGTTTAAGTCAATAACGTTAAGATTAAGTCATAGGTTAAGATAGGCTAGGAGTCATTCTGTCCAGCTCACAAAAGAAAGAATGTATTTGAGCTCGTTAGTAACTTTTTGATTTGATGCTGAATGCATAAACACCATGGGGGCCCTAAATGTGTCAGCCTTTGTATTTGGGCTTATGTTCTAACTACTCTTATCCATCCTCATCACAGCTGCCCATGTAAGGGAAGGTGTTTGTGGAATGTAGGCCTTAGGGAAGGGACTGCTATACATCACCAGTTAGCAAAGGTATATGTAGTAACTTATCTTCTGCCTTTATCTGTTCCTTCTCTCTAAGTTAGGCTCTTTGTCTCCAGGCCAGACTTAATTGTCCAGTTATATTCCTTATGGCACTGGAGAGCCAACTATACCTTTAAAGAGTTTAGCTCATTTCCAATACATAGAATAGCCTCTTCGAGCTCATTTACCTTTGTGTCTAGTTTTTTGTCTATGATTTCTTGAATAGTTAGGGCATGAGAAACATTTTTGGTTAGTTGATTCACATGTTGAGCTGTATGAACCTCTTGGACTAACGACGCAACGGTAGAAACAGAATTATACATGTAAGGATCAATCTTTTGAGTAAGGGTCATTAGCCTGTTCATAGTTCAAGGGAAGTATCGAGGAAAAGAGGACCTGCCAGAGACACAACGTCTGTTCCCATAATCACAAAAGAAGAAGTTCCTACAATAAGTTCCTTCACAAGGTGCAATAATCATACCAGGGCCAGAATAAGGGGACAAGTCACCCTCGATACCAATCAACAAGGTGCTTCAGGGGTCAGTGCTCAAGCAGAAACAATTGAATGAGGGTAGATATCAGTCATCATCTGACAGCAGGAGGCCTTGCAAACCTGTCTTAACTTCACAAGGAGTTTTCTCAACTCGTGAGTTCAGAATGGCTCCCAACAACTTCCCTTGTGGAGGTGATCATAGGGGGGGACCTGCTCAGCCCTGTGGAAGCTCTGAAGAAGGGCTTGGAGACTGCTTATATAAGAGGGCATCTGCCCAACAGCCTCTTCCAATTCCCCACCACACCTCCTGCCGAAAGAGTCCTGACAATCCCCTTATCTGCCAACCCTGAAACTTCCTCACTTCTTTCCTGACTTCCCATTTTCCCGTGTCTTGTAAAATAGGGGTGAAATGGAGTAAGATGACCTAGCCAATGGCTTAGGTCATTTTCCTCACTTCATTCAACATTTAGGTGCTAGACTCTTTGCCAAGGGGTTGAAAGAGTAAATTAGTCAGGTTGTGGCAAACTTAAATTGGGTAGTTGGTAATGTGAGGAGAGTTTAATGAAGAGATTATTTTCAACAGCGAGAACAGAGTACAGAAAAACAAGGGATAGTGTGGTACCCTGGAGCTGGTAACATCAGGAAGAGATTATCAACCTTAGGCTGCAGGGATAAGAGGAGAGAAAATTCCCGGAATCCAGGGGAGAGCACATGGGTAGGGCCACTTGGCAGAAGACAAAGGTCACGCAGACCTTTGATTGAGGAATTCATGTAGCTTGTGAATGAGCACCTTGGCCTCCCTCTCTTCTTCCTATTGAACCCCACTGATGTAGTTGGGGTGGTCCAGCCTCTTGGGGCTCACAGCAGGGCAGAGAAGGGCAATCATATTTCTAGCACAGAAATCAGACACAGCCTGTATCCTCAAGAAGCTTCCATACTAGCGGGGGATAGGGCGAGGGGGTGGATAGAGGGGCAAAAGTAGATTACAGCATGACAATTGCTCTAGTAAAGATGTGAACAAAGTACAAGAGAAGTTAAGAGTTTAGGAAATAGGAAATGATCTCCGCCACAGAGAGTGTTAATGTGTTTGTAGGTTGGGGGAGGAAATTTGTTCCTGGGAAGGAAGTGCAGGGGAGTTGTATCTCAAATGCAGATCAGGCTTCTCAGAGGAAGTAATGTCTAAAATGAGACCTGAAATGTGAATAAGAATTAGCCAGGAGAAGAAGAGGAAGTAAAGGAGTCTAAGCAGAGTGAAACACAGGCATGAAAGCCGAAGACTAAAAGAGAGCATAGAACTCTTTGGGAAACTGTAACATGATATAATCATGTAACATAATAGTGTATAGAAGGACAGGTGGCAGATGAAGCTGAATGCAGAAGGGCACAGAGTGTGAAGAATTCTTTTGCCACATGAAGGAATTTAGAATTTTGTCTAAAGCCTTAAAAGGTTTTAATCAGGGGGGTGACATCATTGTGTTTGTCTTAGAAAATCACTTCGGTTGGAGAGAAGAGAGTGCATTAAAGGTAGGGAGATTAGAAAGAAGGTTGTTTTTGTAGGTCTAAATGAGAGCTGATAGTGCTCTGAAGTAAACTGGTAGAAGAACAGATGGAAAGAAGTATTAAGAAGGGAAAGCCTGGTGGGATTTGGAGTTTTGATAGAGGAGAGGGAGTTTAGTCTTGGGGATATGGTGACATAGTTCACTGAGATAAAGAAGAGTGTGTGTGTGTGTGTGTGTGTGTGTGTGTGTGTGTGTGTGTGTGTAGGGGAGGAAAGTGTACCATGGTGGAGAAGATGGAGGTTATTGATAAATAGTCTAGTTTGGGGCATATTGAGGTGATGGCACCAATAGGATGTCCAGATAGAACTGTTGGTGCTTTGAATAAACTGTCCAGAAGAGGTCTTGGTGGAAGCTACAGATTTGAGAATCCTCAGAATTGATAATGGCAGCAATGGAGCACATGAGATCACCACAGAAAGAGCTTAGAGTGAGGAGAAAAGAATGCTGACAAAGACAGACTTTTTTTTAATGAAGAAGATTAAGCATTATAGTTTAGTAATTAATTCTGAAGCAGATGATTATTATTTTTTTTGATTTATTGTCAAGTTAGCTAACACACAATGTAGTCTTGGCTTCAGGAGGAGATTCTTGTGCTTCATCACTTCCATACAACATCCAGTGCTCATCCTAACAGGTGCCTCTTCAATGCCCATCCTACATATTCCTCAACACCATCAACCTTCAGTTTGTTCTCTGTGTTTAAGAGTCTCTTAGGGTTTGCTTCCCTCTCTGTTTGTGTCTTATTTTTCCTTCCCTTCTCCTATGGTCATCTGTTAAGTTTCTCAAATTCCACATATGAGTGAAATCATATCTGTCTTTCCATGACTCACTTACTTCACTTGGCATAATACCCTCCAGTTCCATCCATGTTGTTGCAAGTGGCAAGATTTCATTCTTTTTCGTTGCTAAGTAGTATTCCATTATGTATATATACCACATCTTCTTTATCAATTCATCAATTGATGGATATTTGGGTTCTTTCCATAAGTTGGCTGTTGTTGATAGTGCTGCTGTAAACATCGGGCTGTATATGCCCATTTGGATCAGCACTCCTTTATCCTCTGGATAAATTTCTAGTGGTACAATTGCTAGGCCATAGGGTAATTCTATTTTTAACTATTTTTTTTTAATTTTTTTAACGTTTTTTTTTAAATTTATTTCTAGGAAAGAGAGAGAGAGACAGCACGTACAGGGGAGGGTCAGAGAGAGAGGGAGTCACAGACTGAAACAGGCTCCAGGCTGTGAGCTGGCAGTCAGCACAGAGCCCGACGCGGGGCTCGAACCCACCAACCGCGAGATCATGACCTAAGCGAAAGTCGGACGCTTAACTGACTAAGCCACCCAGGCGCCCCTATTTTTAACTTTTTGAGGAACTTCTACACTGTTTTCCAGAGTGGCTGCACCAGTTTGCATTCCCACCAACAGTGCAAGAGGGTTCCCATTTGTCCACATCCTTGCCAACATCTATTGTTTCCTGAGTTGTTAATTTTAGACACTCTGACCCCGTGTAAGGTGGTATCTCAATGGGGTTTTGATTTGTCTTTCCCTGATGATGAGTGATGTTGAGCATCTTTTCACTGGATGTCTCTTAGCCATCTGGATATCTTCTTTGGAAAAACGTGTATTCATGTCTTCCACCCATTTGTTCACTGGATTATTTGTTTTTTTGGAAGACACAGACTTTTTAAAGGATGGTAGAGGTAGAGGAACTCACTAAGGAGTGGAGAAGGAAGTCACTAAGTGCTGAAAAGGAGGAAAACTAAGAGTGAGTGTGGTCACAGAAGCCAAAGAGAATACGGGAGTCCTCCCTTGTCCATGGGAGATNATGAGTGATGTTGAGCATCTTTTCACTGGATGTCTCTTAGCCATCTGGATATCTTCTTTGGAAAAACGTGTATTCATGTCTTCCACCCATTTGTTCACTGGATTATTTGTTTTTTTGGAAGACACAGACTTTTTAAAGGATGGTAGAGGTAGAGGAACTCACTAAGGAGTGGAGAAGGAAGTCACTAAGTCCTGAAAAGGAGGAAAACTAAGAGTGAGTGTGGTCACAGAAGCCAAAGAGAATACGGGAGTCCTCCCTTGTCCATGGGAGATATGCTCCCAGACCCCCAGTGGATGCCTGAGACCATGGATAGTTCTGAACCCTCCATATACTATGCTTTTTTTTTTTTAAGTTTATTTACTTATTTTGAGAGAGAGAGAGGGCAAGCTTGAGTGGGAAAGAAGCAGAGAGAAGGGGGGAGAGAGGATCCCAAGCAGGCTCTGTGCCACCAGCACAAGGCCCAAATCAGGGCTCAGACCCACAAACTGTGAGATTATGACATGAGTCAAAATCGAAAGTCAGCCCCTTAACCCACTGAACCACGCAGGTGCCCCTACTATGTTTTTTCCATGCACACGCATCTATGATAAAATTTAATTTATACATTGGGCACAGTAAGAGATTAACAACAATAGCAAAATAGAACAATTATAATCATATGCTGTAATAAAAGTTATGTGAATGTGGTCTCTCTATCAAAAGATCTTGTTGTGCTGTATTCATTCTTCTTGGGATGACGTGAGATGATAAAAAGCCTCTGTGATATGGGGCACCTGGGTGGCTCATTCAGTTGAGAATCCTACTTCAGCTCAGGTTATGATCTTATGGATTGTGGACTCGAGCCCCACACCAGGCTCTACGCTGACAGCTCAGAGCCTGATTCGGATTCTGTGTCTCCCTCTCTCTCTGCCCCTCCCCTGCTAGTGCTCTGTCTCTGAAAAATAAATAAACATTAACTATTTTTAAAAAATTTTTTTACTTTATCTTTGAGAGAGAGACAGAGACAGAGAGAGACAGAGCACAAGTGGGGGAGGGGGCAGTGAGAGAGAGTGAGATGCAGAATCTGAAGCAGGCTCCAGAATCTGAACTGTCAGCACAGAGCCTGATGTGGGGCTTGAACTCACAAACTGAGATCATGACCTCAGCTGAAGTTGGTTGCTCAACCAACTGAGCTGCCCAGGAGCCCTTTTATTTATTTTTTATTTTTTTACTTTATTTTTGAGACAGAGAGAAAGAGCATGATTGGGGGAGGGTAAAAAAAATTTTTTTAAAAAGGATATGTGATGACATAAATTGAGGTGAGTGGTAGTAGGCATTGTGACACAGTGTTAGGCTACTACTGGCCTTCTGACAATAGGTCAGAAGGAGGATCATCTGCTTCTGAACCTCAGTTGACCTCAGATAACTGAAACCATAGAAGGTGAAGCCAAGGACAAGAGGGGAAAACTGTATTGAGTTCTAAGATGGGGCATGAGGAAAAGTAACCATCAAACATGGCAGAAAGGTACTAGGCACAGGAGTTAACTTCCTGAGCGTCTACTGTGTGCTTGCTGTGGGCTGCATTGTGTTCCCCCAAAAGACATATTAGAGTCCTAACCCCTAGTACCTCAGAATGTGACTGTATTTGGAGACAGGGCATTTAAAGGGGCAATTAAATTAAAATGAGATCATAAGTATAGGCTCTAATCCAGTGTAACTTACAAGAAGAGGAGGCTGAGGGGCGCCTATCTGGCTCAGTCAGTGAAGCATCTGACTCTTGATTTTGGCTCAGGTCATGATCTCAACATTCATGTGTTTGAGCCCCAAATTGGGGTCCATCCTGATAGTGTGGAGACTGCTTAGCATTCTCTCTCTCCCTCCCTCTGCCCCTCCCCCACAATCCCCCCCCCCAAAGTAAATAAATATTAAAAAAAAGAAGAGGAGATGGAGACACATTCACAGAGAGAAGACTATGTGAAGACATGGTGGGAAGACAGCCATCTACGAGACAAGGAGAGGCTTCCAGAAGAATCCACCCTGCTGACACTTTCTTGGCAGACTTCCAGCCTCCAGAATTATAAGAAAATAGATTTCTTGTGTGTAAGCCACCCACTCCGTGGTTCTTCTTTACGCCATCCCTAGCAACTAATGTAAGGCTGCATTATGTTTTAGGCAGGCATTTGAAAAAGCAAACAACATGGACTAGGGCCCTCAAGGAACTAAATATTTTTTTTAGGAAAAAATAGCAGCATGTAACTGGCCATTCTAGTCAGTATAGCCCTCAAGCTTGGGTAATTCGATCGTGAATAAATACTGTATGAGGTTGAAGAAGCAAGCACGTTAATCTGGGCTGAAGCAATCAGGAAAGGTCTTGAAGGGGAGGCGGGGTTGAGCTCAGTTTTGAAAGATAAAGATTGGGATTGGCAGGGTGACTGAAGGGGTGGGTCCTTGAGTGGAATTATGGAAGTCGGAGCAACAAGCAAAGACCAGCACTCCCGTAGGTCCTAATATCCGTTTTATCCACGGCAGTAGCAGGTTCAGCTGACCACCTGGCCACCTACCCAAAGACATTTCCTTTGCTCTTTAGGTGTGGTCATGTGATTAGGTTCTGGCCAATAGAATGTGAGTGGAAGTGATGTGGACAATTTCCAGTTGAGCCCATATAAGGAAAGAGACATGCCTCCCCTGTCCCCCTTCTTTCCTTCTCCCCTGGACATCGACAACACGTGGCCACTGACTCAACACTGGACTGCTTTTATTTAGCCTGTTATTTGAGAGATATTCCCATCTCGTTTAGCCCGCTGTTATTTTATCCCTTATAATGACAAACAGATAATCTAACGACTACATACAGGATAGCGCTAAATAATGGTGGGGCCTCTGGTTTGTATGACACACAATGGTAATTACCAAAGTCTTTTGGTAATGAAAAAATAGAGATTAGGGAAAGGAGCAAATATTTACTGAGTGCTTATCATGCGCTAGGTATTGTGTTAAGTATGTGTTCTGTGTTAGGATTAGTTTCTAATTCTTCTAATGGCTCTTTAAGGTAGGTATTTTTAGCCCTCTCTTAAATGCCAAGGAAACTAAGGTTCAGAGAAGTTACATCACTTACCCAAGAGAACACAGTTAGTAAGCGACAGAGTCAGGGTTTGCCTCTGGGTCAGTGGTTCTTAACCAGAGGCAATTTTGTCCCTCAGGAGACGTTTGGCTGGAGAAATGTTTGATTGTCACAAGTGGTACAGGGGGCGGGTAGGGATGTGCTACTGAGTAGCAGGAATGCTGCTAAACATCCAACAATGCACAAGACGCCCCTCCCCCCATAAAGAATTATCTGCCTTGGGGCGCCTGGGTGGCTCAGTCAGTTAAGCGTCTGGCTTCGGCTCAGGTCATGATCTCACAGTTCATGAGTTCGAACCCCGCATAGGGCTCTGTGCTGACAGCTCAGAGCCTGGAGCCTGTTTTGGATTCTGTGTCTCCCTCTCTCCCGGCCCCTCCCCTGCTCACACTCTGTCTCTGTCTCTGTCTCTGACTCTCTCTCTCTAAAATAAATAAACGTTAAAAATTTAAAAAAAAATTATTTGCCTCAAATGTTGATAGTGCTGAGGCTGAGAACCCCTGAGGTCTATTCTACAAAAGCCTCACATACCTTCCATTACACCAAACTGGGGAGGAGGGAGGGGGAGGTTGAAGAGAGGTTTACAAAGCATGTCGTGAAAACATTTTGGGGGGGATGTAAACGTAGAGTGGTAAAAAGAGGAGTTGGAAAAACGGACAAAACCTGGGATGGGAGAAACTGAAACCGAGAGACTAANTGCAGTCTCCTCCCCCATCTGCCTCTGCTTCTCTCCACTCTTCTTCCTACTAACCCCTTTCTCTACGAGGGCCCTCTGTTTCCCTCTGACCCCCAGTTCTAAGTAAGCTGTGGGACTAAGCTCCCCCTACCCAGCACGATGCGGAAAGGTCTGCATTTCCTCCGCTTATGCCCTTGACACGAACCCGGCAAGCTCCCGCAGTGACAGCAACAGATTCTGACATGTCTTTTCAGTCTTGCTTCCTCCACCATTTCCTGTTCGCGGGGCAGAGTGAAAACATTGACCAGCGTCTAGCATTGTTGTGAGGACAGACACACGGCTCCTGAACGCCGCCCCGAGGGAACTTCTCACATGCCAGAGGAGGAAGGAAATCCTTTGTCTCGTTTTCTGCTGTTTTCTCTGGAATGTTTTCCAAAAACGGCTGGCCTGCTGACAAGATCTTCTGGGGAACTTGGGGTGGCCTTCCTCCTCCACCTCACCCCTGGCCCGCGCCCATCCCGGCCGCCCGCTGCCTGCTCGAGGGCCAAGGGAACCGGCATCGCCTGGCAAGCCCTGAGCCCTGCTGGCAGAAGCTTTAGTGTTTGGCCTCTGGGTCTGCTTCCCTGGCCCTCGCTTCCCCAGGACTTGGGGAGCCCCCTGAAGGCGCCAGCGACACCTCATGCCTCTGGAAAACTTTGGTCCATGAGAAGGCTGCCATGACGAACAGAATGTTTTCAGGCCCTACAGCTAAAGTCAGAGGCTGCACAGGCTGGCCCTGAATGCCACCATCAGAGGGGTCAGCACCTCAGGGGATGCCAGTCCCCCGGCCCCAGTTCCCGTCATGCTTCTGTGGGACTACCCTCGGCTCGGCCTGTGCGCGTCCGTCACCCTTAGGCCCCTCCGCTCACTCTCCTTCTGCTTCCTTGGTTTCCTCTCCTCCTTGCTCACACCCTACACAGCACCTTCTGCCGGGGGAACCATGTCAGAAAACAGGGAGAGGGAGGCCCCTTTCTTCTGCGGCCTTCAGCCCCGGTCCCCTTGCCTTCTACCCACCCTTCAACCACCACCTGATCTGAGGAAAGGACTGGGTGTCAGTTGTCTCTCCCATTGGTGGCCTCATGGCATGAGGGCTTTGATCACACGTGCACCTTGCAGTTGGACAGTGTGGGCCGGAACGCAGGCTCTGCGCCTCACGTGCAGCTTTGGTATGGATGTTACCAAACCTTTGTGTTCCCATTTCTTCCGTCCAGAAGTCGGGGATAACGATAGCACTGACCTTGAGCCATGGCAAGGGTTCAGTAAGGGATGTTTGTAAACACTTTGGACGGTGCCTGACACCTGAGAAGTTTTATAAAAATTAGACGTTTGGGGGACACCTGGGTGGCTCAGTCAGTCAAGCGTCTGACTTAGGCTCAGGTCATGATCTTGAGGTTTGTGAGTTCGAGCCCCATGTCCGGCTCTGCTAACAGCGTGGAGGCTGCTGGGGATTCTCTCTCTCCCTCTCTCTCTGCCCCTCCTCCCCTCATGTGTGCTCTTTCTCTTTCTCTCTCTCTCTCAAAAATAAATATTTTTTTAAAAATTAGGTGATCTCTTCATGAGTATAGATTGATGTTCTGAGGCTCAGTAAGAGTTCTACATACAGGTCAGGCCCCCTTCCAGCCATGACAAGCGGAATCCAGGGCCATCCTGGGGTGACTGGGCTTACCGAGGTGGCCGGGCCAACCCTAGTGATGCCCGGGATGGGCTGAGCCAAATCTCCTGTCAGCACAGTGGCCTTGAGACTTGGCAGGCCTTTTTTTTTTTTTTAATGTTTTATTTATTTCTAGGAGAGAGACAGAGAGAGACAGCGTGAGCAGGGGAGGGTCAGAGAGAGAGGGAGTCACAGACTCTGAAACAGGCTCCAGGCTCTGAGCTGGCAGTCAGCACAGAGCCCGACGCGGGGCTCGAACCCACGAACCGCGAGATCATGACCCAAGCGAAAGTCGGACGCTTAACCGACTAAGCCACCCAGGCGCCCCGAGACTTGGCAGGCCTTATGGAGAAGAGAAGGGGAAGGAGGGAACAGAAAGTGGCGGGATGACATCATTCTCATAATCACTGGACTCGGGGGTCAGCGTCAGGCCAGCAGTGATCAGAACAGAGAGCGTCCACCGCTGCAGCAGGCGGACCCGAATGGCTAACATAGAAACGTTTCCCTAGGATCCCACTGGGGACAAATTGGCAGGACCCATTGCATATGGAGAGCTGATGGCTGATGGCCGGTAAAGACCCCCTCCCTCCATTTCCTGTGCCCTTTCTCCCTTGTTTCAGTCCTCAGTGCCATTCGTGGTCTCTCTTTCCTCTCCTGGGAGAAGTCCCTTGGAAAACTTCTGAGAGCAGCCACTCCTGAGGGTGAATGAGTGAAGGTTGTCTGTGTGGCAGGCCCTGACTTTTATTAAAGAAACAATATCAGGGGCGCCTGGGTGGCTCAGTCGGTTAAGCGTCCGATGGTTCATTAGGAAGAGAAATGACTGAGCCAAAGCTGCCAAGAAGCAATTGTTTTTTCTGGCACCTTCCACAGCATTGCCAGACTAATGGAGGGATCAGGGATATCCGATGCTGGGAGCGCCAGGAAAACCGGGCCCACGGGGCAAACAGACAGGTGTGTGCCTGTGTGGTGGCAGTGCCCTGTGGTCCCTCGTGGTCTCCCTGAGCTCAGGAAGGGACTCTCACAGGGCCGGTGCCTCCAGACTCCCAAATCACACACAGCCGCATGGCCAGGCAGGGCTGCCGCCCCATGACTCAGCAGGAAGAGAGTTCCAGACAAAGCTCACTCTCTTCTGCAAGGACCTCACTCTGAGGAATAGCTGAGGCCCGTGTACCGCGGTCGGGTCTGCTGGCTTTTCAACGCTTTCCAACAACCACCCTGCCTACCTCCGCCATTCACCGATACAATTTTGTTGTGTTTTTCCATCTCAAGAAACATGTTGTGCAAAAGCATCTTCGAGCCAAGTCCCCCAGCCCCAGGGGTGATTTTTAACAGTGCCAGACATTAATCCTTTTATAGCACGTCAGGGAGGTTCAGGAGTCCAGGATGAGGGGTCTTGAGTGGCTCAGAGCAGTGCCACTTACCAGCTAGAAGGAAAGCCCATTATTATATTTGGGGTGGGGGAGATATTCTTTTTTTTTTTTTTTTTAACTCTGTCATAAAAAACATGTAACATTAAATTTACCATCTTAACCTTTTTTAAGAGTACAGTTCAGGGGCACCTGAGTGGCTCAGTGGGTTAAATGTTCAACTTTGGCTCAGGTCATGATCTCACAGTCTGTGAGTTTGAGCCCTGTGTCAGGCTCCATGCTGACAGCTCAGAGCCTGGAGCCTGCTTTGGATTCTGTGTCTCCCTCTCTCTCTGCCCCTCCCCTGCTTACACTCTAACTCTCTCTCTCTCAAAAATAAATGAACATTAAAAATAAATTTTAAAAAAAGAGTACAGTTCAGTAGTGTTAAGTTTATTCACATTGTTGTATAACAGATCTCTAGAACTTTCTCGTCTTGCAAGCCTGAAACTCTACACCCACTACACACTAATTCCCCTCTCTCCCTCCCCTCAGCCCTTGGCAACCACCTTTCTGCTTTCTACTTGTATAATTTTGATTACTTTAGATACTTTATAGGAGTGGAATCGTACAGTATTTGTCCATCTGTGACAGGCTTGTTTCGCTTAGCACAATGTCCTCAAGGTTCAAAACACCTGAATATTTTAACAACCTGTCTTCATGCATTTGTGTTGGCTGAATGTCAGCCCTGCCTCACCTCTATCTCAAACATATGCCCTACTGCGCAGGAGTTCTGGAAGTTACTCATGCCTGAATATTAAAGAAATCCCACTCCACATCCCCAAATCCTTCCTATGGTTCTTTTCCGAGTATTTCAGGAGACTCTTGGAGGGTGAGAAGTCTCTCTGCTTGGGCCAGTTTTTTTTTTTTTTTTTTTTTTGGTCAAGGGCTCATTTATCAAAGCCCATGTGTCTCCTTCCTTTCTAGTTCATTCCCAGTGATTTCCTTTTATGTGCCACACACTATCTAAATGGAACTTGACGCTATTTTTTTCCAACCTGAACATCCCCATCTTCGTGACTTTGCTCTTCTACTTTTCTCGACACGGGGAGCCTTTTTTCTCTTTTCTCACTGTATCCAACTTACACCCACCTGCTAAGGCTGCTCAAATGGCACCATCGTCATGAAAGGCTCCAACTATTCCCTTGTTCAGAAGTGATTTCTCTTCCTTCTGTCACCCTCAAACACCTTTTTCTGAAACTTCAGGATGGCACTTAGTAATTTCATTCCTCCTTGGAGCACCTGGGTGGCTCAGGAAGTTAAGCGTCCAACTTTGGCTCATGTCATGATCTCTTGGTTTCCAAGTTTGAGCCCCACATCAGGCTCCCTGCTGTCAGCCCAGAGCCCACTTTGGATCCCCTGCCCTCTCCCTCTCTTCCCCTTCCTCACTTGTACATGCACATATTCTCAATCTCTCTCAAAAATAAATAAAAATTTAAAAAAATTTCATCTTCCTCCTCCTCATCTGGTAGCATTTATTGAGAATCTACTGTGCATCACAAAAAATATTCTGTGCTTTATTTACACCATCAAACTAAAAAAATCATGTGTGTAAAAAGTAGTTATTTACACACCTTTTCTTCCTTTCTAGGTCATAATAATGAAAGTGGGATTTGGCCTCAGATGGACTTGGGCTTGGAGCCCTTCTGTTACCGGCAGTAGGACTTTGGGCAAATGACTTTGCCCCTCCAGCTTTCAGCTTTCGTGTTGGTGAAACACAGATAGTAGTAGTACTCATACCAGGTAGTTGTACTGCATGAAATAATAGTCGTAGCTAGCATTTACTGAATGTTTATGATGTGCCGGGCTATGCTCCAAGCACCTTTTTTGTATCATCGTATTTAATAATTTAAATCCATACGACAACCCCGTGAGATACGTTTTACGGAGGGAGAATCTAAAGCTAAGAAGGTTTAAGCCAGTAGATGGAAGAGCCAGAATAAAATCTTTGACTTCAGGATCCTTACTCTTCATTATTACCAACAACTGTCTCCCAAGGGTGGACACTGTGCAGTGCAGGCTGGATAATATCTGTATAATACGTAACTCAGCAGTGACAAGTGTGCCCTAAGAGGCAGCTGTTATTCTCATCCCCATTCCTGTCATGGGGGGCTGGGTCTCTGTGCATCTTTGTTTCCCCGCGGCACCTCCCAGGAGTAATAGATGGCATTCGTGAAGCATGTTCCACGAATTTGCATGTGCCAGGAACTGTGGTCAGTCTCTGGCCACAGCACGATTAGCGAACGGGTGATTGGACAAATGAGTGCACGAAAACTGGGGACACGAACTCTTGAACAGCGGGCAAAGTCTGTCTGAAAAGAGGGGCCACCCCAGCCAGGTTGTTGGCCAGGCAAGAAGACACCGCGGTGAGGAGAGGCCTCCCAGAGGCTGACTTGTGCCCAGTATTCATCAGTGTTTTCATTAAGGACTCAAAGAAGGAGTGCAGAGGCTGCTAATCAAATCGGTGAAGCCTGCGAGGCAGGATAGAAGCTGAGCACTTAAGGAGGCGAGCTCAAGCTTGCAGACAGTACTTGACAAATTAGAGAAATAAACAGAGTCAATAACCACAGCTCCAGGAGCTGCAGACTTCAAGTGGCTCCAAGGGAACAGCTACCTCTAATGGATCTGCCCAGAGAAGCTTTTGGCCCACTTTTTTTGGGGGCCTCACCTGGCTTGATTGCATATTTGGGGCAAGTCTAAATGCAGCCTCTTGATGAGGGCCTGGGGCCTGGAGGCCTCATGGACAAAGTCCCCGCTCCAGAAGCTAAGCTGTCCCCCTACCCCTTCCTGGCCTCTGCCCTCCTCATCCCAGCCATTGGCTTTGCTGGTGCTCATGGAGGGAAGGACACGGCTCCACCTGCCCCCTCAAAGACCTGAGGCTTGGCAAAAACATAAACTTAGCCCCGATGCCCCATCCCTACACGCCAAAATGGCGCTGCCTTTCTCTACTTCCTATACATTCTCATCACTGAGCCGCTTCTTCTCCCATTTGAGGCTGCCCTGGAGGTTACCGTGGCCTCAGTGTCCTGTGGGCAAAAGCGGGTGTGAAAGGAGGGACAAGGACACGGCGCGATCTGCTAGGGAGTGCCCTGCATCTTCCCTGCCCGCCTCTGGGAGGAAGATGAGGTCTGGGTGGTTTGGCAGTTACAGAAATGTGCGGGCCTTGGAGCTCCAGATGCATCCTTCTGGGGCTCTGTAGCATCAGGTAAGTTATTTAACTTCTCTGAGTCAAGTCCCTTTGGTTATGAATAATTGAAAGCCAGTCAGTTTGTCTTAATCAAAATGGAGTACTCAGTTGGAAGAATAGGAGAGAGTCCCAGAAAACCTGGGCGCTGGTGGAAGAGCTGCTCTGGGACCACGGCATGATCTCTCTTTTCCTCTTCCTCTTTCTCTTTCTCTAGAGTTGTAAAGTTCTCTCCTCTTGCTTTTCTCAGCACACCTGATCCCTTCCTTCCTCACTTCTTCCTCCCTCCCTGCCTCCCTCCCTCCTTTCCTCTCCTTCCTTCTTTCCTTCCTTTCCTCCTTCCTTCCTTTTCTTTTTCTTTCTTTCTTTCTTTCTTTCTTTCTTTCTNCAACCTTCTTTTCTTTCTTTCTCCTTTCTCTTACTCCCTTTCCTTTCTTTCTTTTCCTTTCCTGTCCTTTCCTTTCCTTTCCCTCTCTTTTTTAAGTAATCTCTACGCCCAAATGGGACTTGCAGTTACCAACCCTGAGATCAAGAGTTGCATGCTCTACTGACTGAGGCAGCCTGGTGCCCCTCCTTCTTCTTTCTTAATTGGCCTTCATGGTACCTGTGAGCACACACTGATGCCCCAGTCCTGCTAGAGGGGTCTGGGAGTGAGGACAAACATCACTATGTCCTAATCCTCGTTTCTGGGGAAAAGAAATTAACGAGCCCCACTGGGGTCAAGTTTCTACCCTCACCCAAGGAGTTGCTGGGGTTTTCTTGGTATCAACATGCCAGTAGGAGCCCACCCACGTGGGTAAGTAAAAGGTTCTCAAAGAAGAGAAAAAAGGAGGGTGTGCAGTCTCTCAGCTAGATTTTTCTCATGCAAAAGTGGAAATAATATTGCCGATCTCTTAAGATTGAAGTACTCTACATAAAGCACTTAGCATTATGGCTGATACATGGTAAGTTGTGTCACTTGCTGAACAATTGCTCTTATTCAAGGTAAGGTTCTCTGGACTTTGCAGGAGGGTCTCTGAGCTGGGATGGGCCTGGATGGGGAAGGATGCTCAGAAGGGACAGGCTGAGGGGGGTGTAAGTAGAGGGAATGTGTCTCCATTCATCCACTATTTCAGGAAACAGAGTTGCAAAAAGCTGAGGATAGGGATGCCCAAATGCTCTTGTTTCAGGAGGCCTGACTCATAATTCCTAGCTGGAGGGTAAGTCAGCACTACCATGTCACGAGCTTAAGCTTTCAGACCACACTTTCATTCATTCTCTCATTTAACTGATGTTAGTTGAATACCTCCTATATGTCAGGTACTGTTATGGCTGCTGGAGATATAGCACCGGTCTCTCATGGTGTTTGTATTCTAGTGGGAGAAGAATACAATACATAAGATAAATGTTATGGACAAGTGTTAAAGAGAAGAAATAAAATGGGAAAGAGGTACGTGAAATGTCAGGTAGGTGGGGTGAGTGTTAACATTTTAAACGGAGGTAGTCAGGGAGGGCCTCACTCAGAAGTGTCTTTTGATTAAAGACCTTGAAAAGAAGTGATAGAGCTAGTCATGTTATGGAATGGCGGAGAGGATCCCAGAGAGAAGGAACACCCAGTGCAAAGGCCTTGAAGTGGGAGTCTGCCTGCTATATTTATACCGTAATTAATACTTTAATTAAAGTATTACAGGACCAGAGCTTGTCGATCATGTAGTTCATAGTAAGGACTTCAGCTTTTGCTCTGAGTGAGAGAGAAGCCATTGGAGGCACTTAAGCAGAAGGGTAACATGACCATCATCAAGTTTTAACAGAATCATTTTAGAAAAGACTGAGGAGGTCTAAGACTGAAGCAGTGAATCTAGGTAGAGTATTGCTGGGGGAGCTAGAGCTCGTATCTTGGACGAGAGTGGCCACAGTAGGAGTGAAAAAAAGTGGTCAGATTCCAGATATATTTTGAAAGTAGCACTGATGGTATTTGCCCAGCTTAACTACTGCTTTGTTCTGCAGTGACATACATTCCGGTTCTGGGTCCCCAAACATAACTTGGCACATGGCCCTCATCCCTGCCAGCCAAATCCTTGCCATGTGTGTCTCTGCAGACATGTTCATGGGTCACCCTTTCCATGGAGACCTGAGGCTTAGAGGACCTCTTAAGACCTCTACGGTCACAACCATGGCCCCTGAGATCAGAAAGCTCTAAACCCAAGTCCCCAAAGAGGAGGCATGAAGAGTTTTTATTGTGGTAGCAACTTTCTTTAGTGACCTGACAGTGGAGCCCAAAAGCCTTCTTCCTCCTCTTCTTGGTTTTGAGGTACACATTTAGGGATCCCAGGATTGAGTTTCCAGCCCTGGAAACAAATTGCCACGTAAGCAAGGCATGGAAGAACTAGGGCCATTCAGATGTACTGAACTTGAATTCCAAAGGAAATGGATTTGAGTCTCAGCCTTGTCTCTATGGGCCTCAGTTGCTTTATAAGGGGGTTCAATTAGATGAGCTTCTTTCAAGCTCTAAAGGCCTGTAAGGTTTGTGCATTTTGTTTATCTGAGGTATTTACTTCTCTGGATTTGGCCTCATTCTTTTAAATTAACGTACTATAAATCAAGAGAGATAGGTGAATTACATTTTTTGCTAACTGGCCTGATGACAGAGAAGATTCCTTTGCGCGAGGTGACCAGGCCCAGGCCTGGGAAGCTCATCACCCTTCTGTCAATGGGCCTCATTCAAGAGCCTGAGCTAAAGATGCTCATCTCTGAAGGGCGAAGGGGTGAGTCAGCAGAACTGAGGGGTAAGAGAAGGTGACACCTGCAGAGTTTAGTTTCCTTGCTCCCAGTTGTTTTTATTCTCATGTTTCTTGTGAGTTGTCTTTCAGAAAGCAAACGAAACTTCTCTGTAAGCTCCAGGGCTATCCCTATGACATATAGGTGACAAAAGGGTAACTTTTTTTTGTCAAGAAGCAGACCCATCCATTTCTGGGGTGTCACCCTGCCCTCACTAGCTCTGTTGGGGGTCATCAGCATGGTAGGAGGGACTGTAGAGAAAGAATTTAAGCTCTCCTCACTTTGGACAGGGGGAATCTGTTTTGTGGCAACATAGGTCTACCAGCCTAGGAGCTACTCCTTCAAGCCAGTGATGTGAGAGCCCAAATTTTCCCAATGGCATTCCCAAACTGGTCAGCATCACCCTTAAGACTGACTATGTTTCCTAAATGACCCCTGAAGAAGTGACACTGATTTGCTGGTTACTCTATGGAGTTATCAGAGGGGTCACACACTGTACAGTTGGTTTTTCCCAACTGAGACTCAATGACTAAACTGTGGTTAGAATTATAGCTCACTTGGGAATTTTTTGCTTTGGGTGTAAAAGCTGCAATGCTAGGCAACAACGAGATGGGTAAAATGCAAAGCAAGACCAGCAGAGGCAAAGGAAAAGCTGGATTTTCATCAGGGCAAATTTAAGGCATAGGTCTTCCCTCAAGGTCTTCTCTTGCCTTAAACTTTGTGCAGAAGTAGGTAACACAGAAGCAGTTCTATTTTACTTCTTTTCTTGTCCTTAGTCTTTATTGTGGACTCTTTCTGCCTGGCTATCAATTGCTGGGAGGCCAGTGGGTCACCAACACTATTACATGCTTATCATCAAGAATGCAAAAGGAAGCCAGACTCATGGTCTCTACTCTTAAGGAACTTGTGTCTAATAGGAGAGGTAAGCATGGAGATTAATATTTCGATGATCATTTCACTAAATAGCTGGAGATTACTTTAAGATATTCAGCCTGGCAGTGCCTAGAATAAGCTAGTTCTTTTCCAGGTCACTGTCCAAACATCCTGTGAGTGAGAACCTTTCTTTTGATTTTCTAGCAAGATGCTTTACTGGTTAAAAGAGTGTTCAAACCCTTATGGTGCTCTTATCCTATACTTGTTCAGACCTTTCCTTCTAAATGTCCATGCTAACACATTCATCTTGCCCTTTGTTCTCATACATAGGCTTTTACTGGTCTAGTGGCCCTGGTTCCCGACCCAAGAGATAGTGGAGATGTTTCAGAGGATGATAAGGGAGCTGGCTATTTGTCTGGGCCCTTATTCCTTGGCCCATACATATGATCCTAGGGCATCCCCAAATTCCCATTCCTTACATTAAGATCTTCTATTCTATTCTAGCTTCTAGCTTAATATACTTCTACTTAGGGGTGCAAAGGCATTAGCTAATCCTGGATCCCTCTAGCTGCCTGCAAGGCACTGAGAACTGACTTTGCTACTGTCTTCTTGTTTGCTTCTCTCTTAGAGGGGCAGCCACAGGTCCCCATAACTCGGAGAAGTCAAGGGGTTGGACAGTGAAGGCAAAAAAAATGAGCCACACAGAGAAAGTGGGTGGAACTGCCAGGTGACACACTGAGTTGATATGTAGCCTCATTAGCAGAGCTCTAGGTTCTGGTTCCCATTCCTGACAGGATCCCAGAAGGCAGAGGCCAGGCTCCAAATGACTATGCAGCAATCCTAGAAGAAACCATATAGAGCTTTAAATGACTGAATGAGCCAGTGGGAGGGTGAGGGAAGCAACACCAACTTGTTCTGTCAAAATAAGTGCTTTCTGGTTGGAAGTCATAGATTCCCCCTTCCTCAAGTGGTATCTGGTAGAGTTATTATTTTACTTTTAGAATACTCAATTAAAGGAAAAACACATGAAGAGGGAAGACACTATTTTTAAGCATTTTTTTGTCCAACTCTTTCTCTTAGACTTGGACAAAAAGCCCAGGAGGGGAGGTTAGGGTTTTTGCAAGGAGATCTCTCCCTGATCCCGGTGAACCCAAATGTGTCCTTTTCCTCCTCAGCATTTCATCAACAGACATTTATTGAGTAACAACGGTATGCAAGAAGAGGTCATCTTGTCCAGAATGCCCTTCCTTCTCCCAATTTCCTTTACAGTCAGGGCCTAATGGGCAATCATTTATCCTTTAGACCTCAGCTCCCTGAGATTTTTCTTCCTTCATTAAATGATAAGGCTTAAAATGCAGAATGCTTCAAACAGCTCATACATGTGAAGTCACTAATAAGTGTTTTCAGATCTTTCTCTAAAAGCCACTTTTGAAGTGGAAGGAAAGGAGTGTAGAGAACAAAGGAAGACAGAAGCTCCTACAGAGAGTGAAGGAGGGGCTATAAGATAGTCCCATGGAGGATAGCGGGGAGGCTCAGTGAGGGGAGGCTAGGAGTCTCAGAGATCACTCTAGCCTACTTCTCATGTGCTGAAGATGCTTGAAGGTTAAGCCAGATTATATCCTGCATATTCAGCACCTAATGCCATTTCATTCCCGGCTAAAGAAGGACTAAAGTACCAGAGTGGGTTAGGACCAGATACAATCAGGCAGAGAAGATGTGAGAGCCCTTGAGATTCCAGGGAGAATGGATTGTTCACCCTCCCAGGATAACTTCCCACATCACAGTGGCCAAGAACTTGGGCTTTGGAGTCACATGGCCTAGGTTCACCTCTTGGCATTTCTGCTTATTAATTGCATGACTTTGGTGATTTATTTAACCTGAGACTTTTCTGGGTCTCAAATTCCCCATTAATAAAATGGATGTTGTTATAATAATAACTACCTCATACCTGGGTTACAAACCCAGTAAGGATCGCAAAACACGGTTCTGGTGTATAGAAGTCAACAGCTGTTTCCTGTTATAGGATAGGATTATTCTGGAGGGAGGAAAATGGGGAGTGAGTAGGTTTAGAAGTATGAATTCTCAGGGGTGGATTGGGGTGCTTGTGCTGAAAAGGACCTAGGGTTTAGCAGAAGGGGTTGGAGGTAGAGGTGGGGTGTGGGGCTCTTAACCGGATTCCCAAGACACTGGAGTGGAAGGAATACTCAAAAGTCAAGTGACACTCAAGAATACAGTATTTTATTTATAAATAACATGTGGCTAGATAAAGATATGGTCAGAGGGAGTATCTGGATATGTGGTTAGAAACTGGTGACTCTGCTGACTGGCTGCTCAGGAGTGAGGCTCCTCTGTTCTCTCCCTACTCAGAGTGTGGTCCATACACTGGCCAAGTAGCATCACCTGAAATCTTGTTAGAAAGGCAGAATTTTGGGCCCTGCTCCAGACCTACTGAATCAGAATCTGCGTTTCAGCAAGATCCCCAGATGATTTGTGGGGACATTATAGCCTGAGAAGCACTAGTGTTTGCAATCACCCATTTCAGTCCCAGGCTATCCACGGGGGTATATGTGAGCTGCTGGGATTTTTAAACTCTTTGTGACAGGACGTGATGCTAAGAACAAGATTATGTTTTATAATTTTTTTACTGTTTATTTATTTTTTAGAGACAGACAGACAGAGAGCAAGCAGGGGAGGAGCAGAGAGAGAGGGAGCCACCGAATCTGAAGCAGGCTCCAGGCTCCGAGCTGTCACTACAGAGCCCAACACAGAGCTTGAACTCACCAGCTGTGAAATCGTGACCTCAGCTGAAGTCAGATGCTTAAATGACTGAGCCACCCAGGTGTCCTGAACCAGATTACATTTTAAACTTAAATTAACTTTGTGCTTTAGTGGGTTCATCTTAAATAAAGTCCTTCTATATAGTCTTTCTATATATAGCAAGAGGGAACCATACCACAAATATACCTTGACATGTCAAACATTTCTGCCTTGGCATATATACACAAGTTAATATCAGCAATATTCAGTATGAGCTTTTTTACAAGTCACAAGACATAATTTCTCTATTAGTGGATTCACTAGACATTCCCTAATGGACAACTTCTATTAATAGTCTTATTTAAAATTCACCTATTGCCACCTGCCAGGAAATGCAGGAAATCAACTCAGTCTACCGCCAGCTCCCCTGAAGGGAAACCTTGAGGTCTCTGTGCAGTGAATCTCTGAAGGAGCAAAGGCCAGGTGGGCAGTGCTCTTGCTGTGTCCATCATGGTTCCTAGGACACATCTTTGCTATGTGCCTCAGTTTCTCACTTGCAACATGATCAACGTGATTAACCAAGAGAGCTCGTTGAACAGCTGTCAGCTCCTTTCTTCCTTTTTCTGGATCTCAGGACATGATTCAACTAAGACCTTGGGTTCTTTTAACTAGAAGCTGGTGCAAACCCAAGCAGGAGCAAGATGAGACCCAGGCCAGGACAACGGGGCTTAGTGGCTCAAAAGGTAGCTGTGTCACAAGGAGTGGAAGGGAAGCCAAGGAATTTTGTACTTCTACAAGCTCAGGGTCAGCTCTGATGGTACCTAAGAGCCCTGAGTTAGCTTGAAGTTTACACAGTCTGGTCCATTAGCTATGAAGTGTCAGTACGCTGCTTACACCAAATTATGTGTCAAACGGGGGCACTGGCAATACCTTTTTAATCTCTTCATTCACTTACCATAGAAATTTCCATCAAGTGTCACTCTACCATGCCTGATGGGCAGATACACCAGGATCTTTATTTCTACCCCTCTATGTTCTCTCAGGCTTCTCTACAACAACAACAACAACAACAACAACAACAACAACAACAAAAGCCTTTCCAATCTTTGATTAACACTCTTATTAATTCAAGCCCTGGGGTCTCTCCCCTGGGAGCTCTTCCCCCCCCCCCCATTTCAGCACCCTCAGCTATGCATGTGACCTCAGACCTTCCTCTGCAGCCCTGTCCCCTCCTAGGACACATCCCACCAGAAGGTCCTATTGCCACCTCCCTCTTTCGGTGTATTCCAAGCAGAACACAGTTCTCTGCACCAACATGGATCATCTCCGAGTGCCTCCTTTTGGCCAGTGCTTCCACAGTGCTTTCCATCTCCTAAACTTGAAAATTGAAGGGAAGTTTCTAGTTTAATACCGCTGCACTCCATCTTTGTTCTAGTTTTATTTTGGACTAAGAACAGAAGGAATGGCTTAAAGTTGGGGAAATCAGCAGATATGGGTGTGATGGAATCAAGATGAAAATGCTCACTGTAAGCTATAAAGAAAAGACCAAAATCAATGTGATGAAATTTAATAGGAATAAAGTTGTACATTAACATAAAAATACAATGTTACAATATGTACTATTCCATTTATATGAATTTCAAATACAAGTTTTGTTTTTACAAAACTTATCTGTGGGGCTAGGAATCAGAACAGTGGTAACCTCTAGGGTTTCAGGATGGAAACTGATGGGAAAGAGAAATGAGAGAACTTTCCAGGGTGAAGGCAATGTTTTATATTATGACTCTTGTGTTGATTACAGGAGTGTATTCATTTTCAGGACTTTTCCATTGACACTTGAGATCTGTGCATTTTATAGTACAGAATTACAACTAAATAATAAGTACTTTAAGTTTTTATTTATCTATTTTGAGACCGAGAGAGCATGAATGAGAGAGAGAGAGAAAGAATCTGAAGCAGGCTCCACAATGTCAGCACAGAGCCTGATGTGGGGCTCGAACTCAAGAATCATGAAATCATGACCTGAGCCAAAGCTGGAAGTTTAACTGACTGAACCACCCAGGCACCCCAATAACAAAAATTTTAACATCCGTGGTATAAGTAGAAGATGGGGCCACACGTATACTACAAGCCAGCTGTGAAACAATCTGATAAAAAATCTGGGCACCATTGCAGTCTGGATGTAGAGAGACAATGTGGGTCTCTTGTTTTCTGTGCTGGCCATTATGGTTCTGTGTGTCACATTTTAAGAGGAACATGAATAGACTGAAAAGCAAGGGCCAGAACTAGAAAACCTGTGAGGGAACAATAGTTGAAGGAGTTGGAACATATAGACCAGAGAATAGAAGATTTCAAAGAGAGTCCAGATAGGTGAGTGCCATGTTGAAGAGAAGACTAGTTGACTCTGAAGAGGGCCAAAGCCAGGTCATGGATGGAAGCTACTGGAAGATAGGTTCTAGCTCAATTTAAGAAGGCAGATTCTAAAAAGTATTATTACCTGAAATGGAATGAGGTATCTTTGATATAGGACTTCTTTTCGAGCACTCAGGCGGAGAAACACCTGTTGGGGATATCATAGCTTCCAGTGTAGAGTATGTGCTGTGTGCCAGGCCCTCTGCTAAATCCTAGAGACAAGATTAAGAATAATAATTTTCCTCTTCTCCTTCTTTTTCCTTCTATTGTCCTCTTCTCTATTATTATCACTATCATTATTATTATTAAATAATTAGTTAATACTAAACAATGCTTAATTTGTACAGATACCATCCAAAGCGGTTTACATACATTTAATATTCACGATAACCATATGAGGATGGTACTGTCATTAGCCCTACTTTCAGAAATGAGACACACAACAAATTAGTGTTAATGTCTGAAGTTGAGCTCTGACTTGGCCCACATTACAAAGGCTGCATGAGTTAGAGTGGGCCTAGAAGTAGAGGCCCAGGGAGCAGATGGCTGCACGCTCCTCTCCCTTGCCTCTCTCTCTCTCCTTCAGTGCTGTGATCCTTGTTCCTCCGCCTTGATCAGTGACAGTGGCTAGAGAAGAGTCTAGGGATGGGGACATAGAAACCTCGTGGAGAAGCACGAGGTTTAAAATAACCAGAAAGGTTAATCTGGTGACTGTTCAGTATCCATAGGATATTCCTTGAAGCTCTAGGACTTTGCTGTCCAATACAGTAGCCACTAACCACATGCAACCATTGAGCAATTGACATGTGGCCAGTCCAAATGGAGATGTGCTGTCAGTGTAAATTACACACTGGATTATGAAAAAAAAAGTAAAATATATCATTAATAATTTCTATATTGATTATATCTGTAATGGTAATGTTTTAGATATAATAGTTTTGAGATATAATTCACTCATGTAAAATGTACACGTCAATGACTTTTAGTATATTCACAGTTATGTATCTATTACCACAATCAATTTTAGGACATTTGTATTACATTTCAACACTAAACCCTGCATCCCTGCATCCGTCAGTCCCGATCTTCCCACCACTATCCCCAATTTCCTGGCTTTCATCCACGTTCTGTCTCTAGATTTGCCTCTTCTGGAAATTTCATACAAATGGGATCCTAAATATGTGGTACTTTGTGACTAACTTCTTTCACTTAGCATAATGGTCTCAGGGTTAATCCATGTTGTAGCACGTGTAGTAACTAATTTGGTTCTATTGGATATACCACGTTTTATGTATCTGTTCACCAACTGATGAACATTTGAATTGTACCCAACTTTTAGCTATTATGTCTATGAACATCACTGTGTAAGTTTTTGTGTGGACATATGTATTCAGTTCTCTTGGGTATATATCCAGGAGTAGAATTGCTAGGTCATAGAGTAACGTTATTTGCAACCACTGGCGATACGACCAGACTGTTTTCCACAGCAGCTACACTATATGTATTACCAACGGCAGTATACAAGTGTTCCAATTTCTCTACATCCTCACCATACTTGTTCTCTGTCTTTTTGATAACAGCCATCTTAGTGGGTAGGAAGTGATATCTTGTCATGATTCTGATCTACATTTCTCTAGTGGCTAATGATGTTGAGTATGTGTCAATGTGCTTAGTGGCCATTTGCCTATTTCCTTTAGAGAAATGTCTATTCAGATGTTCTGTCCATTTTTAAATTGGGCTATTTTTTTTTATTATTGATTTGTGATAGTTCTTTCTGTATTCTTAATTACAAATATCAGATATATGACTGCAAAAGATGGAAGAGTCTCTCCCATTCTGTGAGTTGTCATTTCGCTTGCTGGTGTCCTTTGAAGCATGAAAGTTTTTAATGTTAATTGATAAAAGTTCATTTTATCTATTTTTTCTTTTATTGTCTGTGCTTTTGGTTTCATGTCCAGGAAAACATCGCCTAATCACAGATCATAAATATTTACACCTACATTCTCTTCTAAGATTTTTAAGCTTTTAGCACTTGAATTTAGGTTTTTAATCCATTTGAGTAAATTTTTGTGTGTATATAATGTAAGGTAGTGGTCCAGCTTCATTCTTTGGCATATGGTTGTCCACTGGTCTCAGCATCATTTATTGAAAAGACTCTTTTTCCTCCATTGAAATGTCTTAGTTTTCTTGTTGAAAATCAGTCTGCCGTAAATGTAAAGGCTTATTTCTGGACTATCATTTCTATTCTATTGATTTCTTGTCTACCTTTATGCTAGCACCACACAGTCTTGATTACTGTAGTTTTGTTGTAAGTTTTAAAATCTGGAATTGTGGGTCCCCCAACTTTGCTCTTCTTTTTTAAGATTGTTTTGGCTCTTTTGGGTCCCTTGAGTTTCCATATGAAGTTTAAGATCAGTTTGTAGATTTCTACAAAGAGGTCATTCGGGGTTTTGATAAAGATTATGTTGAATCTATAGCTTAGTTTGGGAAGTATTAACATATTAACACCTTAACAATATGAAATCTTCCAATTCATGAACATGGGCTACCTTTCCATTTATTTAAGTCTTCTTTAATTTCTTTCAGTAATGTTTTGTGGTCTTTAGAGTTTAGGCTTCACGCTTTTGTTAAATTTATTCCTCAGTATTTTATTATTTCTGGTTATTTTCTTAACTTTGTTTTTATTTAGGATATATTACTAAAAGTATTCTTCTGTTAGCATTTATTTTTTTAAGTGTGGCTTCTAGAAAATTTAAAATTACGTAGGTGGCACACATTTCAAATAGACAGTGCTGTTCTTGAATAAAGAGGCAGAGATTAGAGAAAACAAAGGAACATGAAACATGACTCTGGAGGTACATTTGTGAAACTGGGTGTAGAATTTTTGCCCCTTATGGAAATCACCAGTCTGGAAGAGCTTCTGGTTGCACTCAGAAACAACACGTGTAGCCACTTATCTCTATTCTACATGGAGGGGAATTTAGGCAGTTAAACCTACAAGGTCTTCTGTGACTTCTCAGCCCATGGTCCTACACAGGTGGTAAAAGTGACATTGCCTGAGCCCAGGCTTGAAAAAGCAGGAAAAGGGTAAAAAAAGATAGCTCATGATGACTGTCTCAAATTCCTTCATATTATATCCAAGAAAAGGAGCAATAGAACTTTGCCATTGACCCTGAAGTTTACTCATCTCTCACCAGTTCTCCTCCACCAGTTGGTACCCACTAAGGAAAATCTTCACTAATCTTCCAGGATCCGTGTAGATGCCCCTTCCATGTATGTCCTTGGTGTTTTGTAACATTTATTACACAGATTTGAAGTTGCCTGTTTATTTTTCTTTCTTCTCTACAACCTTTAAGTTTCTTAGGCAGAGAACATAACCTTGTTAATCATTGAACCACTAAAATGAAGTCACTGGAATGAGAACTATTGAGTGAGAGAATGGATGGATGAATGTGTACTATATTCCTTGTTTCTTTAGAAGAGAAAGATGTTTTTTTTTAAGTTTATTTAAAAGATTAAAAGTTTTTCTTTAAGTTTTATTTTTTTAAGTTTAGTTATGCTGAGGGGGAAAGGGGCAGAAAGAGGGGGAGAGAGAGAATCCCAAGCAGGCTCTATGCTGCCAGTGCAGAGCCCGACGTGGGGCTCAGTCTCATGAACCATAAGATTATGACCTGAGTCAAAATCAAGAGTCAGACACTTAACCCACTGAGCCACTCAGGTGCCCCCAGAGGAGAATAATTTTATAGCATTACTTTCTTTTTTTTTTTTTCTAAAGACAGGTGCTGTCAATATAAGTGTATTTTTGTTCAGTGGACAGAATATTAAATTTATTGTCAGAAAACTGACGTAGTTCCAGTTTTGGCTTTGCTACTGACTAGCTGTGTGACCTTGAATAGTCACTTGCCTTCACTGGACTTAATCCCTCGGCTGTCAGATGAAAGGTTAAACTCATGAGATTTAAGATTCCTCCCAACCCTAATATTCTGTGAGATGTTGAAAACAGGGCAAACTGGCTTTCAGTTACAGGCTGGTTCGAGACAAGCAATTCAGTTGAACAGCTGAGATTCCCCAACCTTTTGCAAGGGCCTTTGCCTCCTCCCCCTTTTCCATGTCTTAGCAAATATTAATAGCCAAGGGCCTCACTGAGTGTGGTTTTTAATAGAATCCAATTTCAGTCCATTTAGAGTGGGACTTTTCATGCTGACTTGGTAATTTGAACTCTGTCATGCCTGATGGGCTGAATGCATTTTCCCTGTCGGTGCAGCCTGCCCAGGGTGGGAGGAGGGTGGGGTGGGAGAGGGCAAGTAGGTAAAGATGCAGGGGCACCTTCACCAGAAAGGCTGCAGATCAGCTACTTCCGCCTCACAGCCGCTTTTGTCTCTCCAGCCCTGAGGCATGTGAATAAGATCCTAGGGCGTGGAAGAAAACTGGCAGGGACTACTCTCTTTCCTGATCGTCGCCGTTCTCTTATAGCCCAGAAGCGACTAGCCTCTGGGTAGAACCACAAGAGAAAACTCTCCATCTTTGGATGTGACTGCAAGATACTTGGTTCTGAAAGCCAGCAGAATTATTCCAACTGATTGCTGAGCAGTCTCTGATATTTTGGGAGAGGGCATGTGAGAATGCATGTGGCTTCCTCTGCCCTCTCTCCCACTCCCTACCCCAACCAAGTATGTGTCCTGTTTAATTAGAGTAATCTAAGGGCCTATTGGAAGTTCCTTCCTTCTAGAGTGCAGTGTGGGAAAATGGAGGATGAACATATAGGTATTAGCTGTACCATAACTGGGGAAACTGGGTCTCACAAGGTGGAGGGAAAGAAATGAATATTTATTCCATGCCTATCCTGTACCGGTCACTGAGCTAGGAGACACTTGTTTCTCTCCTACTGATAACCTTTTAAGGGATAAGAAATTATTACCATACCCCATATATAATGGGATAATTATATAAGGGGAGGAAAATGAAGATCAGAAAAGTCAAGCAACTGCCCCCAAGGTCACACAGCTAGTGGATGTCAAAACTGGAATTCAAACAAAGCTCCATGCGCCCACTACAAGAGATCACATGGTTGGAAATGGTGGAGCTGGGTGCTCTGATTTGTCTGCTGGTCTACCTCGTAGCACTCCTTCACCTGGCTGGTCATTAGAAGCACTTCAGGACATTAAAAAAAAAAAAAAAAAAAAACACCCTATAGTATCCTGAGTATTATCCCCAGGAATCTGACTCAATGGGTCTACGGCAGAGGCTTGAGATTATGTATTTTTAAAAAGTGACTTCAAGTGATTCTGATGTTTTGGAAAGCACAGCACTGGAACATGTGACTTTTCCTCCAACCTGAGCCTCCTAGAGTCCCTCAGTTCTCGAAAGCACAGATCCAGTCCAGGCCTGCATTTACTTCAAGTAACATTTGCCACTGAACCCATTAACCATTCATTCTAGGTTCAGGGCTTAGTATTTATCGAGCACTTACTGTGTGCCAGGCATTGTGCTCAGCATTCCAGCTGCAAAGATGAATAAACCATAGCCCTGCCTTGGGGAACATCCAGGGAGTGGTGAGACAAACATCAGTAGGAAGTTCCAATTTCTTGTAGCAAACGCCAGGCACAGGTAGGCTCATGTTGCTTTAGAAGTATAGACCACAGAGTCAAGGGAAGCTTTCGAGCAGTGATGCCTTGGTCGAGTCCTATAGGAGTTTGCAAGGCAAAGAGGGGATTGGAGGACCGAGGCATGGCCAGCTAGACAGAAGGAACAGCATGGATAGGCCCAGAGACGCAGAGCCGTGAGTTTGGGGAATCACAAGGAGCTGTGAGACAGTGGAACGTAGGATACTTTTGGAAGAGGACCAGGAGTGGAGCCTGGAAGAGTCTGTGGGAGAAATTGCATGGGGAAACTTGTGTGCGGTGCTAAAGATTTTTAAGCTGTGGAATGACATAATCAGATTGTGTTCTAGAAGGGGAACTCTCACAGAATCGACAGGGTGGACCGCAGGCAGAAGGAGGTGGCAACAGAGAAACAAATTAGTTGCAGAATTAAGAATTTATGTGTGTCAAAAAGCACCATAAACAAAATTTGAAAGCAAAGCACTTGGAAAGCCTATTTGCCATGTTTCTTGACAAAAATAATGTTCTTAATAAAAGTACACATTGGTAATAAAGAAAAACATAGCACTATCAAATAAATAGAAAAATCACAAAGAAACAAGTACAAATGGTCAGTAGGCATTTGAAGATGTTATTCACTAATAATTTAAGAAGCATGAGTTCAAATAACATTGACATATGATTATTTTCCTACCGAAATGGGAAAGGTTTGATAAATGACAGTACCCACTATTAGTGAGGGGGTGGGGAACAGGGCACTCTCAACCCTGCAAATAGAGGAGTGCAAAGTTTAGTACAAACTTTCTGGAGGGTGGTTGGCAACATATAACAAAATTCTTAAAGATGGTCAAGCAATTTCCTTCTTGGATTTTATTCCAAGGAAATGGTCACCGGTGTGCAAAATTTAGCTACAAGAAGGTCTACTGCAACATTATTTACAATCAAGGTTGAGAACAAATGAAATAATCGCTCTTAGGAGATTGGTTACCAAATGAGAGCCCATCCATGTAATGAGGATCCTGTGGAAAAAGTTTGAGAGACACGCAAAAAATGTTCCGTTCGTGGTCCAGGAAGTGAAGGAGCACAAGGTGCAAAACAGTGTGTCTGATATGCTACTATTTGTGTGTGACAAAAGAATATATACACATATATTTGAAAATGCGTAAGTGGTTTTGGAAAGATATACAGTACAAGTAATTGGAGGGAAACTAGATGCCAGCAGTCAGGATGGAAAGGAGATTTACTTCTTACTGTAGAGCTTTCTATCCTTTTTGAACTTTGTATCTGTGCATGTATTACATATTCTGAAATAGAAATACACATTTTGAAAAGCAAGTTACTAAAGAGTATATACAGTGTACTCCAATTTTTGTTAAAAAAAAAAAAAAACCAACCCTGCATGTGCACATGTACGTTTACACAAAAAAGAACTGAAAGATGATTCCAAAGGGAGGCAATGTTTGTCTTGGGTGCTAGGATGACGGGTTTGTCTTTTTCCCCCCTAAAATTTCTACAATACACATGTGAGGCTTTCCTAGCAATAACAAGAAAAGTACAATCCACTCCCCAGCCCCCCAAGAGTCTATCACAAAAGTCCAGGCAGGAGATGACAAGGCAGGTCAGATCCAAGTTTAATGCTCCAGGTCTAGTTCAGGGACATCTGCAAATAAAGCGTGTGATCACAGCCCCTGTTTTGGGGAGGGATGGGAGAAAGAAGCTGAAGGTCTGCTAAGGTGAATAGACCTGATTTTGCTTACTAGCTCTCTGAAGTCTCTGTTGGACAAACGCACAGCAAATTCAATCCCTCCCCCTCAAACATCAAACAGCACCCCCAAGGCAACTTTTTGCTTTGGGATCACTTAGCTTTGGGTCACAGTGAGTGGACTCCAGGAAGCACGTGTGTATCACCAGACAAGCAGAGACCTGTACGCTTGTTCTGTGAGGTCGCACCAGGCTGTCCTCACCTGGTTCTAGTTTTCAACCTTTCTCTTTAGAAGGATGGCGACCATCTTCTCCCCACGTGTCCAGCCCTGCCCCAACTTACTCGAGGCAAGACGCTCTGTCCCGCTCCATGCTGGGAGCAGTTAGTTCAAGTCCTTCCTGATGACACGAAGGAGCAAAGGACGGCTGTGCTGGTAGGAACTGGTTCTGCGGTCCACCTCTGACCTCATCCTCAACCTGGCAGTTTGCCAGCTCACAAGCCTTCTGGGCTGGAGACTTGGAGTTTTACACATGTGCCTGTATTGCGTATGCCTCGGGATGGCTCTGAGTCAGGAACATGTGAAACCATCCTGGAAGAGGAGGGCAGAGGCAAGTATACAGTAGGTGTGGGGGAGAATGTGGCAGCTTCTCCTCCTCCCCGGAGGTGAGCTACAGGCAAGCAACTGCGAACCCCTAGAGGTTCTTAGCACCTTCTCCAACCCCCACCAGAAGCCTTTCAGGAGCTGTGTGTGAACGCATCCTGGGCTGCTGCCTTCTGGGCCCCTCAGCAGTGATTGGATCCTGGTGTGGTGGAGCCTCTGCTTACACAAAGAACCCACAATTAACTTTGCGTTTCCTTTCCATCTCTACCTATAATTGTGAATCTTCCCCAATGCTGGGGGAATGCTAGGTGGCTTTGGATATGCGCTGACATCAGAAAATAGAACGAACAATACACAGAAATAACTGCTAGGTCTCAGCTGTCTTCTCCTGGCCCGTCACTGCCCTGACCACTAGGGAGTCTAGTGTTAAGGACCTTTTTTTAACCTTGAGCTAAATACAAGAGGCAGCCCACTCTACCATTGGCATAGTCAAGGCTTTTCAACTTAATACATACTGTCCTGCTCTCGGATGGTTGTAATCGCTCAATAAAAATGCTTCCTAGAGCAGCTACTACCAACTATAGACTAGTTAATAGCTGGAGCTCTGGAGTCAGACAGACCTGGTTCAAATCCTAGCTATGCCACTTGAGGCCATCCATGTAACGTTGGGATAGTTACTGTGTCTGGTTTTCAGTTTCCTTACCCATCTAATGGAAATAGTATCTCATGGAGTAGTTGCATGAAAGAAATGAGATTATACATGTGAAGATCCGAGGATAGTGCATTTAATAAATGCTAACTATTAACATTATTGCATCTGTATATATTTTAATTTGTACAATATTGTCTCACTAATCACACAAAAAATACACGAAAGTGCTTTGAAAAATTTAAAGCATCGTATAAATTAAAGGTGTCATTGGTGATCATCCCATATGAGTATTTCTCAACTATTCCGCCTCCTTAAGGACCGGGACTACATCCTATGTCCCACAGCGTATTGCACGATGACGATAGGTAAACAATAAGCCCTCAGTAAATGTTTCTTATTTGACTGAAGCAACATGGCGGAGCGTAAAGAGCATAGGTATCAGGAGACTAGGCTGGGATAAAATTAGTTTAAGGCAGGAGAGCCAGTCTGCAGTCATAATTTATTCATTCAACAAATATTTGTTGAACACATTCTATGTGCTAGATATTGAGTCCGGATAATTTCATCAAAAGGAGGCCATGCAAGTTCCCGCAAAGCCAAGTCCCCGGGCAGTCTCCGCGACACCGGCCCACTCGGCCGCACAAAGGCGGCAGCCAGCATTGTTTACCACCGGACAAACGCCCGCTGCTGTGGGGGAAGTCCCGTCCTGCCTGGCTGGAAGTAGCTCTGACTGAGAGTTGGGGGAGGGAGTGACAGTGAGAGAGGGGGCTACTTCCAACAGAGATGACAGGAGCTGCCGCCTGCTCACTTATTTTTATTTACACTCAGTCCACAGTTCGATCCCCCAGTCCACACAACGCTCCTTCCCCTAGATGTCAGATGCCCCGTCACCTAGGCGGCCAGCCCCGGGCCCACTTGACCCTACGCCTCTGCTGTCACAGCTGCCTGCTGCGTGGGAACACGGCGGAATGGTATGTGTGGTCACCAGAGGGCACTGAGAGTGGGCTTCGGAGGCATGTGAAACCTGGCAGAGTCTCAGCTCCCCAAGGGGGAGAGATGGAGGCCGAGACAACAAGTGAGGGAGGCAGGCGGGGGCTGAGGTTACTGGGGGAGGGGGTGGGGAAT
>NW_027551569.1:10424840-10481020 GCF_008692635.1 Crocuta crocuta
TGTACAAATTCACGGTCTGTCCGCTTCACCAATGCTTCTGGTGTTTGTCTCGCCCCTGGATTTGACACGGTTGCCTGGAGATGCTCTGGTGGGTCGGGAAAGCGGGGAGGGGGCCAGCCCGGGGGCTCCGTGCCTGCTGCCCCCGGGAGGGTACACCTACCAGGCTCTGCCTCCATCAGAAGCACTGGCCAAAGTCAAAGCTGCAACAGCATTCCCGGCCCGTAAGAGTCCTCTCCAGCTGTGTCCCCGAAGAAGTGAGGTCCCTCTCGGTAGCTGACCTACCAGAGAAGGGGAATCTCCATTTCGGGCTACCGACCAGATTCCCAATCTGCATGTCTCCTTCTCTTCACACCGGGAGCAGACTGATTGTTGAGGAGGGTCAGTAGGAGGAAGGCGGGGGAGCCGGAAGAAGTGGGGAGAAGGGAGTGACACCCACGGGGGGCTCTTCACCGAGGGCTGCCTGGAAGTCCCGGGTGTGGCGCAGGTGCAGCTCTAGGGAGGTGCTCTGGTTACATGGCTTCCTTCTCTCTCTGGGAACACCTGCTGAGCTTCATCTCCGTCAGCTGGATGTACCGGATCACGTTGGTGTCTGTGAGGACAGAAACACGCTTCAGGGCACGCATGGTGCGGGGAACTACACAGAATCAGGGAGGTCTACACAGAATCAGGTCAAAGCTGTGTCTGCAGATCACGGAGCCTGAGGGGGTGGCCAGGAGTCCGCCCTCCTCTCCACCACCCCTAGAATGTGGATGGATCATTGGGGCCCAGGGGGCAGACAGGAAGGAGGTGAGAGCAGAAGCCTCCCTCCACTTACTCCGAGGTAGCAGCAGATGCCGGTGCTGATTCAGCACCGCTGGTCGAGACTCTGGCGTTTAACCTCGGGCAAGTTACCAACTTCTCTGAGCCTCCTGTCTCATCCGCAGGAAACAGCCTCCATTTCTGAATGCCTAATTTGGGCCCCGCTCGCTCCCTTCATTATCTATTTAACCCTCATTACAATCATCCCAAGGACGTGGCATCATCCTCACAGTGACTGAAGGGAGAGCTGAGCCCTGGAGAGATTAAGATGCCCAAGGAGACACGTGGTAAGCGGTGGGTCTGACTGCACAGCCTGCCTCCCCTGGGGATCATAGTACCTTCTTCATAAAGTTGCCATGAGGACCAAAATAGATCAGTCTAAAGGTGCTTCATCCAATGAGCAATAAATATTAACTGAATGTAATTTTTTTTTTAAATTGAAGAGCTTAAAATGAGTCTGATTCATTGCCTTATATTTGTCCTTCTAAGAAAGGTCAGGCACCACCTCACCACAAATGGGGCATTTCTCCCCAATTCTAGGAATTGAGCAGCCTAGCTCTGGGCACACTGCAGGACAAGGGTTTCAGGGGCACCTGGGTGGCTCAGTTCATTAAGCGTCCAACTTCAGCTCAGGTCATGATCTCGTGGTTCGTGGGTTCGAGCCCCGTGTCCGGCAATGTGCTGACAGCTCAGAGCCTGGAGCCTGCTTCAGATTCTGTGTCTCCCTCTTTCTCTGCCCCTCCCCCACTCACACTCTATCTCTCTCTGAAAAATGAATAATGTTTAAAAAAAAATTTTTTAAAAGACCAGGGTTTCAGGCTGCCTAGGATACAGTACTTCAGGCAGCAGAAATGAAGTAGTCGTCTACTACTCAAAAATGCCAGTTGTAGCATCTAGAACAGTGCTGACATATAGAGGTGTTCAAGAAATTCTGTGAAATGAGTCTGGTTCTTAGTCCTCAAGTCTACCTTAGTCTACAGTATAGAACACAATTTATATATAGAAAACAAATCAACACATAAAAATAAAGATATGTGTGTTCTTAGAAAATATGGGAAAATATATATATTTGGATACTGGCAAATNGTGAGCAGGGGAGGGTCAGAGAGAGAAGGAGTGACAGACTCTGAAACAGGCTCCAGGCTCTGAGCCGACAGTCAGCACAGAGCCCGACGCGGGGCTCGAACCCACGAACTGCGAGATCATGACCCAAGCGAAAGTTGGACGCTTAACCGACTAAGCCACCCAGGCGCCCCTGGTCCTGAAGTTCTTAAATTAAGTCTTCTTGGAAGGAGAATTGCATTTAAAAAAAAAAAAAAAATAGCCATGTGAACAACAATGGCAACATCAAGTCAAACTCAAGGCAAACTTGGTAATGCCACGTTAACCTCCTCAGAGTGGCTCTTCCTGACCACCTGGCGTAAAATAGCAGCCCCTTTCCTCCTAATTCTTTCACTCTGCTTTATTTTCTTCCTAGCACTCACCACTACTAAATATTACATTATCTATCTGTCCATTTGTTTACTGTCCATCTTCCTCCATTATAACATAAACTCCTTGAAGGAAGCAGCTTCCTTTTCTTCACTGCTATCTACCCAGCACCTCAAATATTCCCTGATCCATTGGACCTGCTCAGTAACTATCTGTGGAATGAATGAATGGCTGAGCTGGTAGATACAAATTTAAGTGAATGGTCCAGGTAATGCAGGTTCTAAGAAACGGCACCTGACCAGAGAAGTCAGAGCATGCTTCCTAGGAGATGCTGAGCTTAGTGCCAAGAGCATCCATTCGTATTCTGTCGCACTAACTGGAGTGTGAGAGCCTCACGAGGTGGGACTACACCTTCTCATCCACATCCCTGGTGCCCAGCACAAACCGTGGCACATACTAAATATAATACTAGGTATTTATTGAGTAAGTGAAGAGAGCTGGGTCCTGGGTTGGAAGAAAACCCAAAGAATTCCATATCGTATTTGAAAGAGGTGCTCAGGCTCCCTGGAACCCAGACCTCAGGCAAACACATGGACTGTTTACTCTCCTCATTTCAGGTCCTAGCTCACACCAGGCTCTGTCAGCCCCGAAAGCTGAGCACCCCCATAAGAAGGCCAGGAGCTGCCAGAGAGGCTGACGGTACGAAACCAGCAATTGCCGCCTTCCTTACCTGTTGGCTGTCGGGTCCTTGCTTCTTTCAGGTAGTAGAGTGCTTTGTCATAGTCTCCAAGGTGGTAGAAGGCCACACCGGACCGGTAAAGGGCCTTGAAGTTTTCTCCTTCCTTCTTCAGGACTTTGAGGCAATACTCTTTGACTCGCTCATAGTTTACCAGCTCAGCCTGGAGCAGGCAGGCTACAGAGGAAGGCAGAAGGGAAGGAAAATGCTATCAACACAGCAGACTCTAAATGTCTCTCTTTGGTTCTTTCTCCCTGCCCAGAAAAGGTTAATAGTGTTGGGGCTTTATGCTGGGGTGTATGCCATGGGATTTGTCATCAAATAATCCAGGTCCTCAGACCCAGTTTCATGACCAGCAAGCTATGTGATCTTGAGCGGGTTACTTGGACTTGTATTATGGGTTGAATTGTGTCCTCTCCAAAAAGATATGTTGGAGTCCTAACTCCCAGGACATCAGAATGTGACCTTATTTGGAAATGGGATCTTTACAGAAAAGGTAATCAAGTTAAAGTAAGGTCACCGGAATGGGTCCTAATCCAATACGACTGGTGTCTTTATAAAAAACACAGTATACAATGAATGTCTATGTTCCCCCCCAAAATTCATATGTTGAAAACTAGTCCCTGGTGTGATGGTATTTGGAGGTGGGGTCTTTGGGAGGTGGCTAGGTCATGAGGGTTCCAACCTCATGCTCTTATAAGAGACCTTAGAGAGCTCCCTTGCCTCTTCTGCCATGTGAGGACACATTGAGAAGACGGCCATCTGTGAACTAGGAAGCAGATTCTCACCAGACACCAAATCTATTACCTTGACCTTGGACTTCCCAGCCTTCAGAACTGTGAGGAAAAAGTTGTGTTGTTCGAGCCGCCTAGTCTATGCTATTGTTATAGCAGCCCAAACACGCTAAGATAAGGGGAAGTTTGGACACAGAGATAGAAGCACACAGAAGTCAGACGATGTGAAGTGACACAGGGCAAACATGGCCATCTATTAGCCAAAGAATGCTTGAGGCCACCAGAAGGTAGGAGAGGAGCATGGGGCAGATTCTCCCTCACAGCCCTCACCTCGATCCAGAACTATGACACAATAAATTTCCACTGTCCAAGCCACCAGTTTATGAGACTTTTGTTGTGGTGGCCCTAGGAATAAGCTCCAAGAGGCAATAACATTACTAACTGTGGCTAATACTTGTCTGGTGCTCACCTTGTGAGCAGAATGCTTGCGTCACTGCTTGTATTCCCTGACATAATCCTCAGAATACCACGAGGTAGGTCCCACTACTATTCCCATTTTACAGATAAGGAGGCTGAGGCCCAGAAAGATCAGGCCATTTCCCAAGGTCACACAACATGAAAGAGGCAAGGCTAAAATTTAAATCCAAGCGGTGAAGCTCCAGAGCCCAAGTTCTTTATTGAGTTGTTGAGGGGGTTTTATAAAATAATGGCCACAAAGTACTTAACACAGGGCTTGGCACCCAATAAGTACCCAGAGTGTTTAATATTATTACAATTATTTTCAACCCTGCACCCCTTCCAGGGCAACTGCCTCTGACTTTCTTCAAGTTCTCTTTCATACAAGTCTGTCTTTGCGGTTCCCGGGAGCAGGGGCCTTCTGATGGGCCAGCGTCCAGCTAGTACAGAGCACACCTCTGGACCTGCAAGGTCTTGTGTCCCCGCGAGGTCTGTGTCCCTGCCGAGGTTGGCAAGTACCCATGGTGGGGCCCATTTCTATTCTCTATCAGCCATCTTTGAGTAAACCATCTCTCCTTGAAGCTTTCTCCCACCAGTAATCGGCCACAGGGCCAAGGTCAGGGCCAGGAAGCTCGTGAGAACCCGGAGAGTGATGCCCTCTTTCCTTGCGTGCCCAGTGGCCTCCTTGCCTCCCCCTCCCCCCAGCCCTACTGAGCTATCTCCTGCTCCGCACAGTCACTCAAATGTTTAGTAGGCACTGAGCAAAGATTGTCTTGTGCACGATGGAGGGATTACCAAATAATGGGGAGGGGGCAGGGAAAGGCACCTGTCTGCCTCTCTGAAGTGAAAAAAAAAAACAGAATAAAAAGAGTTGTAGGAAAGGAAAGTGGTCTTCCCGCCACAACCAGACTGGGCGGTGGTGGGAGAAGGCTGACCTCCACTCCTTGCGCTCCCATTTCTCCTCCACGGGAGGAACCGTTCTCGCTTTGGGACAGAGGCAAGTCCCTGATTTAAATCTTCAGGGGTCTAACTTCAGCTGTTTTGACCCTTTCAATAACTTCCCAGGGATCAGAATTGCTGATTAGGAGAACAGACCTTTCACTGGGCATTTTGGGCAAAAATAAAACCAAAAAACCCACATCCTTCTTGTAGGCTGAGGGGGAGGGGCACCACACAGTCTCTGAAGTTGAAGGTATGAGAAGCAGGAAGAGGCAGAGAATCAGCCCAGATCTAGAAACTGACCCATCAGGTTTCACAGGCCCCAGGGCAGAAAGCCAAAGTAGTCGACAGAAGTGACAGGGCTGCTAGCCCCTGGGGAGTGGGTGGCTTTGGTCACAGAGAGCCAGGATGTGCTGGTGGCCAGGGATCCATCCCACTCAGCTCACGCCACCAGCCCCCTCTCCTCTCCTCCCTCAGCTATAGGGACCCCTCCTCACCCCAAGCTGTTGGGAGTCTGCCCGGCGCTCACAGGGCTCTGTGGGCAGGGAGGGTCTTCTCTCAAGAGGTTCCTGTGCATGGCTACCTGTGTGGGACTCGGCTCCAACACCTGCTCCCAGAGCTAAAGGATTTACTGTCTGGGCTCCCACATGCTTCATTTGGCATCCTCGCTGCCTGGGCGGGGCCCCCCTTTTTCCATCTAGCCGTCCATCTTCAGATGGACACTTCTGTTTGCTGACCTGAGCAGTGTAGGAAGTGGACCTTTGTTTCTTTTAAAAACAGCTTTTGAAGGTCTCGAATGAGGGTGGGGTGTTGGGGAAAGGGAGCAAAGAGGCCTGGAAATGGAAAAGATCCTCCTCCTCCTCCTCTGGGGCAAAAGGAAGGATGGCCATCAAATTCTGGGAACTGTTCAGTGCAAATGTTGCAAATTCCCCTGCAGATGCAGATTTGGTGGGAACTGTGATACCTGGCTGTGGACCAGGGTTCAGACCTGGTGGGAGGTGGGGCCAGGCTGCCTACAGCGGGTGGGGCCCCTGCTGGCACCACAGGCGGAGCCCAGGAAGATGGAGAAATCTAGAGTTGGGTCTAAATGGGCTGCCATCCTAAAGGCTGGCCTGAGAGGTGGGATCCAGACCAGAAATCTGGGGTGCCAGGCCAGAGGTCTTAAGAGGGTCCAGGAGGGAGGGGGAAAGAGACAGTCTGGAAAGCTGCCTTCAGCCCTACCTCTAGGTGATTTTTAAGCACCCCTCTAGTCTGGGTAGAGAGCTATTTGGGGTTCAAATAACCAGCCCCAGGGAGAGGTAAGATGGGACGTTTGTAGGCACACTCTAAGGAGTGGAGAAAGTTCAGAAGGAGAGGTTGACCGGCGGTCTCCTGATGTTCCTTCCACGTCTCTAGGCCCACTACCCAGGGCCTGGGGGCTGCAGTGGACTTCTAGAATGGGTCACATCATCCCTTGGCCCTTTCTTCCTCTCGGTGGTTAATCCCTTACCACATGTCAGAGGTGGCACTCCGTACCTTATGTACACTACATCTTTTTATCTTCACAGTTAACTATGAAACAGGTTCTATTTTTATGCTTCTTTTACAGATGATGAAACCCAATTCCAGAGAAATTAAGTAACCTACTGAAAGTCACTCAACTAGGAGGTGGTAGATTTATGATATTCACCCACTTCTGGCAGCATCCCCACACTGTGCTCTTGACCATGGGTATCTGTGGGTCTGTGTTTGAAGCCCTCCAAAGCCCACATAAGCCCCGTCACCTGTGAAAACCACCTTTCTCTGTGTTCTAGGGTCAGCTAGGCAAAAAGCAATCCCTAACTGCACTGGGCAGTGTACAGGGCACTGGGATCAGTGGTGAACCAAACCCTCCACTCTGTCTTGAAGCTGGCAGGGAAGGCACAGGTTACATGATCTCAGATACTCCCATGTGCCAAGATTGAGAAGGAGAAGGGAAGAGTGGGAGCATAGTGAGGGGGAGGGACCCTCAACCAATATGAAGTGTCATGGGAGGGCTTCATGGAAGAAGTGGTATTTAAGTGGTGCTCCGAAAACTGATTGTTCCTCAACCTTAGCACTAAAATATTTTAGGTTGGATAATATTTTGTCATGGGGAGGAGGGGTTGCCCTGTGCATTGTATGATGTTTAGCAACACCCCTGGCTTCTACCCATTAGATGCCAATTGTAAGAATCAAAAAACCTTCTCCAGATATTGCAAAATGTCCTGGGGGGTGGGGGTGGGGGGTAAAAATCCCCCTGTTGGAGAACCAGTGATCTAGGTGGAAAGGAGAAAACGCTTTCTAGACAGAATCCTTTTCTTTTTCTTTTCTTTGTAGGCAGACCTTTTTCTTTTCTCTGTTAGAGAAAGAAATGACAGTCAGGGGGTGAATGATTTATTTGTGGAGTTCTGAGGAACCACATCTGGCTGGAACAGAGAGATGGAAAGGATGGGTAAAAGGCAGGGTAGGTGAGGGCACCTGGGTGGCTCAGTCTGTTGAGCGTCGTACTTCCGCTCAGGTCATGATCTCTTGGTTCGTGGGTTCAAGCACCACATCAGGATCTGTGCAGACAGTGCAGAACTTGTTCGGATTGTCTGTCACCTCTCTGCCCCCCACCCCCATCATGTGTGCGCATGCGCACGCTCTCTCTCAAAACTAAAAATACATATTTTTTAAAAAGTTGGAAAAGTAAGATGAGCCCAGGACATCTAGACCCTTCTGGACTGTGTTTAGGATCTGGGACTTTGTTATTAGTCACTCTGGGATGATGAAATGGTTTGACTAGTTGGGCTCACGCGGAGGCAGGAAGACAGGGGAAAAGGGTCAGTTTAAGAGGCATCCGGGAGACAGAACATTAGGGAACCTCTGAAATATTTTCCCTCTGCTGTCACACTCATGTGGTTAGAGCCCTCATCCAGGAGGGCTAAGACTGTCATTTTGGATTCACTGATGATTCAGAAGTATTCCTCCACGTTGTTGTAACCTGGTCTCCACGTGAATTAAAGTTTATAATACGAGAGTCTACGCGCTCTGCTGTGTGGAATGGACCAATATTTTAGAGTACTGGGCTGCGAATCAGAAGAACTGGATTCTAGTCCCACCTTTGCCTTGAGCCAACAGTATGAAAATCACTTTCCTTTTCTGGGCCTGTTTCCTCTCTGCAAAGCGAGGAGCCTCCACTTGGCTGAATAATCTCCAGTCTCCCATTTTAGCCTAACGGCCCATGAACACAAATGTTTGCCACTTAACAGAAAGATGACATTGTTTCACTGGTTCCTCTTCAAAAGGAATTCTGTTCTCCCTGTGACTTATGGTGAGGTATCTTCTGTTGGGATGCCACTCACAAGTGGTAGGGCAGAGAGCAAAAGGGCTTCCGGAAGACAATTCACCCTGTATGTGGAGATTTTTTTTCCACATAGAGATTGGATTGTGTGCTCTCCCAAGGCCACGGTCTGGGGCAGGATCTCTCCTGAAGGGAGTAAGCTCTGCCACCATCAGTCAGTCCCAGCAGAGGAGGCTGTGACCTTGGGAAGGCAGGCCTCACGCTGGGCAGAAAGGAAGCTTGTTCCCATCTGTGGCCTCTACTCTGAGTATATATTTGGATCCAAAGATGTAGTCATGTGGTGGCAGAAGGGGTGCAAAGTGGGGAGACTGTCCACAGTGGACGTATAAAGACAGCCTTGAGTTCCCAGACAACCACACCCGGAAACCTTTTTGAAAGAAATGTGATTAACCTTCCAGTCTCTGGGTCTTCGGCCATGTTTAAATAAATGCTGCCACCCAGGACCAACCAAGCCATGGGGCACTATGACAAGCTTCTAATGGTTGGGAAGAAGCACTAGCAGAGAGAGGCCTTCCCCAAGCCAGTAATGGTGACAGAAGTGGTAGGCAGTGCAAGTTACAAGAGAAAGGTAAATTTGGGGCACAAAAATTGTGCTATAAATGTCCAACCATCCCTTGCACGTGAAGATTCCTCTTCCACTGCCAACCTCGGGTGGTTAGGGTATGCTTTTATAAAAGGAGCTGGCAGACTTTCTTTATTCCACAAAGGGGTCTGTGGCAGGAAAAAGTTAGAGAACCACCAATTGAAAGAACCCCACGGCCTAGTCGTGCACTCGGACAGAGGAAATCATATGTTTGATGTTCCCCAGAGCAACCGCACCGAGGCCTCAGGCTAAAACATGTCAGGTTCTCCTGGCTCTGGCACCAGTTTTGTTTTTGTTTTTCTTGGTGCATCCAGGGCATGGTGACTGCCTGGGCAAAATGCCACTCGCTGGCATGAGATGAAGGGAAGCTTGATGAGAGAAGGAAGAACAGGTTCATGCAGCCATTGGTTTTGTTCTTAACAACAGATTTGCTATAGTTTGTCCTTACCTGTTGCCCAGGAGGGAAGCATGGACTGGATGGGAGGGAAGGAAAGACCAGATTGGGGCCAGGAATGAGGAGAGGGAGGTTGCTGCACTTTATGGGTTGAATTGCGACTTCCCCAAAAGATACGTTGAAGTCCACATCCTCAATACCTTACAATATGATCCTGTTTGGAGAAAGGGTCTTTACAGAGGTCATCAAGTCCATGTGAGGCCACTGGATGAGCCCTAATTCAATATGGCTGGGGTCTTTGGAAAAAGGAGAAATTTGGACAGAGACAGACACACATATAGGAAAGATGATGCGAAAAGACACAGGTAGAAGGCGGCCATCTACAAGTCAAGGAACCCTGGGCCACCAGAAGCTAGGAGAGAGACATGGAGCTGACTCTCCCTCATGGCTCTTAGAAGGAACCAATGCTAGCAACACCTTGACCTTGCACTCCTAGCTTCCTGAACTGTGACAAGACTTCTGTTATCTTAAGCCACACTTTGTGGTGCTTTATTACGGCAACCCTGGGAAACTAATACACCTTGCTGGTCACTCCTTTGAGACGTGGGCTCAGGAAGTGGCCATTACATTACTGGGGGGGGGGGACATTTCCCCCAAAGTGGACCAAATTATTTGGTTTCTCAACTTCATTTAAGGGGCCACCAGATAGCAGTAAAGTGGATGGAGTTTGGATCTGGACAGAGGCGACATTCAGAATATTTAACTACCGGGAGAGGTCATGGTCATAGCCAAACCAAACAGGCATATAGCATTGTCCCAGTTCTGGGGTGTTCTGGCTGAACACCAATTGCTCGACCTGGAGATCTAGGCCCGGGCTGCAATCCAAACTCTGCCACCTAGTAGCCCAGGCCCTTGGGCACGTTACTTAATCTCCCTCGGCCTCGTTCTTCTCATGCATTAAGTGGAGATAATAATACCCATTTTGTGGGAACTCTTGTGATGACAAAATGAGATAATTAACGTATGTTGTGTGCTTCACACAGTGCTGGGCACAGAAACCGATTCTCATAAACGCCAGCTCTTTAGGAAGCCATTTGTCAAACGCGGTTTCCCCAGCAACGTGTACATTCGTCAGAGAACATTTCCATTTTGAGTCCTACACACAGTGTATGACACATACATACCCAGAGCTCAAGCTGGATTTAAAGCAATTTTAAAGATGGGTCAGAGACATTTTGGAGGGTGATTGAGAGGGCCTTTCTATGGCAGAACCGTGAGGATGCGGCCCGTGAAGTGAAATGACAGAAATGTTATGCATGTGGTTCCAGATCCAGGACTGCAACAGCCCCCCCGCCCCACCCCCCACGCCAGTTTCACCTCTCCATCAAAGTGCTGGTTTTCTCCTCTACGTGCACAAATGCTGGCGTTCAGAGTTCTGAAGACTCTGATTTCTTTTGATTTCTCAGTTCTGCTTCATGGTCTGGGATGTACATAAACTCAAATGTGTCCCAAATGTTTCCCAGACCCAGGTCTCATGCTTGGTTTTTACCTGCCGGGTTTCCTTTCAGAGCTGTGTTTTCTCTATTGGGAGTGGGTGGGTACATGCAGAGAGCATCACAAAAGTAGCTTTGCAGCCAGAAAAGGGGGCTTAAAGGGGAAAATGGAGTGGAGCTCTGGGCCTATATTCTCCTCGCTTACACCTGAGACAGCCTCTGAGTCAACAGGTTCTACCCTCACCCCTCTCCACCCCCAACCGCAAACAGTAGTGCTGCCTGCACCTGCTCCCTCACCAAGGATGGACAAGCAGGTTCCGCAGTCGGTATCTGGCTGACAGCTTTATGGATGGGGTGGGGATGCACCCAAAGTCACTGAGCTCGTCTGCAACCCCAGTAATTCAGGAGAGCTAGGAGCTCTAAACACCAGCTGTGGCAGGAAAATTACTAAGTCAGCTCCTGACTCTGTAGGGCACTGGAGAGTCTGGGGGGAAAGTCGGAGGTTGTTTTAGCAGAGAAGTTGCAGGCCAGTTTCAGTGCCTCTGAGCTATAGTTGGTGCAAGACAGTGTCCCCAGAAGTGGCATTCATGCATGTGTCCTTGGGTGAAAACATGTCACCTCTCAGGGTCTCAACTTTCAAGGGGGTAAACATAAAGATAATTATGGTTGCTATCTACCTTTTCCTTAAAAAAAAAAATTTTTTTTTTGATGTTTGAGAGAGAGAGAGAGAGCAGAATATGAATGGGGGAAGGGCAAAAAGATAAAGAGACACAGAATCCCAAGCAGGCTCCAGGCTCTGAGCTGTCAGCACAGAGCCCGATGAGGGGCTCAAACTCACAAGCTGTGAGATTATGAGCTGAGATGAAGCTGAATGCATAACTGACTAAGCCACCCACGCGCTCTGCTATCTGTCTACCTTTTTCTTGAAGGCCTGCTGGCAGGATGAAAAAAGTCGGACATCTGATGAGAACCCCACAAATGTTTCTCATTAAATCGTCCGTGGAAACTTATTTCACATGGAGATCCTAGACCCGATGCCCAGTGATGCGGATTGCCACAGGCTAGGCTCAGCAATACTCTTTTAGTAAGTTCCCAGTGGGTGCCTGCAGGTGGCCTTCACCTTCTGAGCCGGTACTTTCTATTCTAACATTTTGGATATATGTTTCTTAGGGATCAACCAGTTGGTTAAACCTTGAGAGCCCAGGACAGCAGGGAGGAGGTCCAGGATTACCCACAAGGGCAAACACGTCCCACACGGCCAATCCTAGAGCTGGAAACACCTGCACATGTGGGGAAGCAATTGTTCTCAGACAGATGATCAGCTTGTGACATTTTGGGTTTTTCTCTTCTTAGAGTCTAGAGACTTCTCACTGGAGAACAGGAGCTCAGGGCAGGGAAATGGGGAAACAGGGCAGAAGGCTGAGATGGTCCATGATATGCTCAAGAGAATCTAGCCCTGTGCCAGTAGGAAGTGTTCATCCATCCTTCCAGAAGGGTAATAAGAATAAGAGCAGATCACTTTTATTAAGCATGAATGGGCGAGGCACTGTTCTAAGCATTAACCCGTTTCATCTTGATAACGACCTAAGGCTCTAGTACTTCCTCGAGATGGGTAACTGAGGCCCAAGGAAGTTAATTCACTTGCGCAAGGTCATGAACAACTAAGGTGCAGGGCCAGGATTTGAACCTAACCCATCTAGCACCTGACACTGTGCTCCTAAGCATTACACACACTGCCTTCCTAGGATGCTCAACTGCCTATAATGAATTTTAACTCATTTCCTTCATTGGACAGATTTGAGGCATGAGTTCTGCTTCTTGTGAGGCATAAGTGTGAGGCCCTGATGGTGTCAAACTGCTCACTCTTTATGTATACTTCTCATCTGGAAGCTTCCTGTATAACTCTCTAGATCCCTCTCTGCATCAAAGAGGAAAACAAACAAACAAACAAACAAAACCAAATACAGAGTTTCCACCCAGCCTTTTTTTTTTTTTTTTTTAAGTTCTAAAACCACCAGCATCTCCAATTCCATCGAGTCTACTGTTATCCTAATAGGGCTGACATGTATGTCTCTGGTTTCTTCCTGAAACAAACCCTACCTTAGCTGGTGCTTGTAAAACCAACCCCCTCAGTAGTATTTTTTTAATAGAAATTTTTGTTGAGATCACTGCAGATTCACAAACAGGTGTTAGAAATAGTACATAAAGCTCCCCTTTACCCAGTCTCCCCCAAAAGGTAACATCTTATAAAACTATGGTGTAATATTTTGGCCATAATATTGACCCTGATACAATCCTCAGCTCGTTTCTGCAGCTTTACTTGTACTCATGTGTGTATGTTTAACTATAAACCATTTCACCACTTACATAGATTCCTCTATCTACCTCCAAAGCTACTAAAGCAGTTCCACTGCCCTCCCATTGCCCTTTAATATCCCGCCTGTATCCCCAGCTCCTCTTTAACCCCTGACAACCACTAATCTATTTTTCCTTTCTCAAATTTTGTAATTTCAAAGCATTACATAAAAGGAATCATACAGTATGAAGCCTTTGAGAGTTGGCTTTTCTCTCAGCATAATCCCCTTGAGATGCATCCAAGTTGTTGCATGGATCAATAGCTCGTTCCTTTTACTGCTGAGTAGTATTCCATACTGTGGATGTACCATCGTCTGACCATTTCATCTGATGAAGGACATCTGGGCTGCTCTTGGTTTTTCGGTTATTATGAATAACGCTGTCATGAACAGTCACAGACAGCTTTCACTTCTCGAGGACAAATGCCTAAGAGGGCAATTCCTGGGTCATGAGGGAAAACATTCAATCCGTCATCATTTAGCATGGTGTTAGCTTTAGCTGTTTAGTAGATACTCTGGGAGGATCAGGCAATTTCCTTCGATTTCTAACTTGCTGGGAAATTATTGTTTTTTTTTTCTACTACCTGATGGTAATGGTTTCCTGTTGGGGTACTCTTTTTCCAATGAGGTCAGGTCTACAGATACAATCATCAAGTGGACCCTTTAGTTTTTCCAAAGAATAAAATTAGTTTTCACAGCCACATACTCAGGTCATGTCCATCATTGCAGTTATTCATGAAACAAGTCTTCTTTGCCCTTCCAGAGAAGCATCTGTAGGGCATCTTTAAATCCTCACACAGCAAAATCACATCGTTGTGATTTGCATACATTGTTCGCTTGATAAGTAGCAATATTAGCATATAGTTTCACAACTCCTTTGACCTTCACGATGACTGTGGGAAATAGATAGTATTGTTAGCCCTGTTTCCAGAAGCTGAGGCTTAAGGAAGTTAAGTGGCTTGATAAGGCCATCTGGCTTGTAAGGAAAGAGCCAGGGCTATCTAAACCCAAGTCCCATGTCGGTGCCACTCCAACTGAGCTGGGGGTAGGGAGGAGAGACTGGACTCCATGATCCTGCAAGGTCTTTTCCAAGTCCAAGGCACTGGCAAACTGTAAGAGCAGGGAGGTGTAAGAGCAGTATCCGTTCACAGCAGCCTTGCCCTGCCTGGTGCCCAGACAAGCGATGCCCGCCGGTGAAGCTGCAGCTCCCACTACCAGGAGTATGTGGCTCTGTCCAGTGGGCTAAATCTCCTCTGGCGCCATTCACATTCACTGCTGACCTTCTGTTTTCCAACTCAGCACATGCTCGCGTTTGATTCGAGCAAACACTGCCAACGGCCTCCTTTGCTTTCTTTGTTGTAGCAACACTGTCTTTGGAGACCCCTACTTTGCACCAGGACCAGGCCGCTCCTTGTCTCCCCACCCTTTGGGTTCTTTGCTTGGATGTCCCCAGAGTTCAAGAGCTGCTTGAACAAGGGATGCTGCATCCCTCTCACCATCGCCACACAACCTTGGGCAGGGGCTCTGAGTAAGCTTATTTGAAAAAGATGTGTTTGGGCACCTGAGTGGCTCAGCCGGTTAAGCGTCTGACTCTTGGTTTCAGCTCAGGTCATGACCTCATGGTTTGTGGGTTCAAGCCCTGCTTCAGCCTCAGTGCTGATGGTACAGAGCCTGCTTGGGACGCTCTCTCTCTCCCTCTCTCTCTCTGCAAGCCCCTTCCCTGCTTGCAAGTGCTCTCTCTCTCTCAAAATAAACATTTTTTTAAAAAGGAAAAAGAATTTTGAACATTCAGGGTTTGAGATGTAAACGCTTTTGTATCCGGCAACCTTCAGTAACTGTACAGCCTGAGGCGGTGGTAGCACAGGGATGGGGACACGACAGGGAAGAGGCCACAAAGGGAAGAGTGCCCCTTGGCTGACACCCAGGGAGCATGAGCAGCATCCTGGGGAGACGGGGGAAGGAGACCAGGGCTCCCCGGGGGGTGGCCCTGGCACAAATGAGACAAACCCCTTCCTTCCTAAATAAACCGGAGAAAGGCAGACCTTGAAGTGGGCTAGCTGATACATGTCTTCATGGACACAGAAGAAGGACTGGGAGGAAATAACACCCAAACAGAAACGATTTCGGATGGCTGGATGACAAGTGAGTTTTAGCCTCTCTGAATTCCTTTTACTTGCAGTATCTTCTACAATTACGTTTTACTTTTGTAATTGGAAAACTATGTTAAAAATCAGCTCCGCCCATTATGTCTTCAGAGAGAGCAGGGGTGGAACTCTGAAGAAGAGGTGCCGAGAAGGCTTCTGAAGGGTTTCCTGAGCAGAAAGCACTGCCTGTTCCTGGGGCCCCGACTTGAAAAGACCCAGGGTCATGAGAGGGCCCTGGGCATCATGGTGGAAGTGTGTGCCCGCAATGGGGGTTACCAGGAGGGTCCAAGGGACACCACGGCTAGTGCGTTCACTCTCGTGCGTTCACTCTCACGTAACACCAGGAAGGAAGCTCAGGAAGCCGGCACCAGCTTGTGGCCCAACAGAGCACGCGGAGCAGGCCCGAGGCTACTGGCCTCACAGCCTCTCCCCCAGACCTCAAGGAGGCCTTGCCTTCCTCCATTTCCCCTTCCCACCAGTCAGCTTTCTTGCTCCTTAGGCTCCCCAGGGAACCCAGCTGATCACAGCATGCGTCTTCTCTCCCGGGCAAATCCTATGCTCTGCTCTCAGACTGAACTGGTCTGACCTGTGACGGAGCCCAGGTTCTAATCCTGTTCACTCAGTTCAAAGAGAGGGTCAGAGGATCCTGAGGCAGAGGATGGAAAATGGCGGAGACCAGACCCCAACAGCAGCTTATTCGCTGGTAAGGTTGCATGCCAGAGGCACGTCTGCCTAGAATCCAGCAGTTTCTGTCTCCTGGACCCACCTGTATCCTGACAAGCTGCAAGTAGGCACAGGCCCCATGGCCCAACGGCCCTTGGTTCAGGCTCCAAGGCCCTTCGGAGGAAGCCTGAGTGGCTACCTGTTCACTCAGCCTCCCGTGCCCAGGAGCGCACCAGGTTCGAAACACCCACACTGAAGGCTGTTGGTTTACACCTTGGTCACTTCCCCTGCCCTGGAGCCACTGACCCCTCTTTTTCCTCCTCTGTTGGCTCACTTGCTTCCCATATTCGTCCATAAACCTCCTTTGTGGAGTCCTTTTTCCCTCCCATCTCACATACTTTCCTGTCCTGGCACCTACCGGGGTGAGTTAGATTTACATAAGCCATCATTTATTAATGATGCCTGCCGTGTGCCAGGCACTGTGCTAGGCATGTGTGCCTGTGTCATTTGGATCACCTGTGTGGTGCATATTATTACTCCCATACTATAATGGAAACAAGCTCAGAGAGGTCCAAACCCGTCCGGGGTTAATGGAGGAGTCAACGGGAAGTCAGGATTCAAACCCATCCTGTCATACGAAGTAAAATTCTCTACCTTTAGGCCACACTGCCCTGTGTCTGTCCCTCAGTGTTCTCTCTCTTCCCTCCCATCCTCATGGGCACACATAGGGCTAAAGCCCTTCTCCCTATATCGGTGTCAGGAAGAGTCTACGCAAGTTCCCAATCATATAGAGGCTGCCATGGCCTGAGGGTGCAGGTCCATTTGAGGAAGGAGCTCAATTCTGACTCAGGGTGAGCAATAGGCCCGGAACCATATCCTCAAATGCTTGGATCTGCCCCAGGCTCCTGAGGGATCTTTAGCTTTAGGCCAAGTGTGGCAACCGTCTGAGACCCTGTAACTTAGCCAGCAACTGTTCCCTGCTCAGAATCGAAGTCTGAATTTTGAAATAATCTGGAAAGATACGGCAGTATCAGGTACTATGTGGTGATATCAATTAAGATTCCAGGGGCCAGACAGTATTTTAAGTAGGCTCCCAACACTTACCCTGGTTTCTTGCAAAGACCCTCTGTCTGGCTTTATCAGTCTGGGAGGCTGTGAGGTCCCTTATTTTGGGTTACTCCCATATTTGCAAGGGTTGCCTTGGAAATCTCAGTTGAGATCTTTTCATGGTTATTTGTCAGCACATACCAGTAAACTAGAATAAAAGAGAGCTTGTTTCTGGTCTCTTTCCTTAATCTGCTCCCAGAAAGAGAGGCTGGAGCAGGGGTGGGTGTGAGTTGCCAAAAGGCCTTCAAAATCCTAGACAGTTCAGCACTTGTGAGGGCACTGGCCTAACCCCCACTGCTTACATTTGGGGAAACTGAGGCTTAGAGTGATGTCACTTGTCCAAAGTCACAGAGCAAGTTAGCAGCAGCCGCCAGACTAGAACCCTTGTTCCCACTGCGCCGTACCATGTTTTGAGGAGAACAGAGAGGATTTTGATTTTGATAGTGTACAGTAAAGATTCAATGCATAAGTGAGTTTCCTTCCAATACTGAGTCTGCTGTGTCTGAGCTGCCAATACTGATGGTCAGGATTTCCGAGATTCAGGGACTGATATGAATCCTAAACATTGAGTACACACGCCCTCCCTTCCTCAACTCCAGAGGCACATTGCTAATGTTCAGGACCGATTTATGTCACAAGCTCTGACCGAACTCTCTTTCTTGCCTCAGTGGCAGATTCAAACTGTCACTAACACTACTGAGTCCAGAGGGGCACCCCCCCCCCAACTGGGAGGTCCATGCTGCCAGGATCCAGCTGTGTATGCGGATTGGGGAGGCAGGCACTGCAGACAGGGAGTGGTATCCTATTGTGGAGTATTAAGAGAAATTTGGGGGCTTGGGATAATTTTGCTTGACATCTTTGGGGTTCCTGTCTGACAAGGCTAGACAAGACATAGATAATACCCAGAACGGCTTTAAAAATTATAAGGTGGGTTTTCTTCAGGCAAATAAAACAAAGAAAGCAAAACTATCCATAATTTGTGTATACTGATAATCCTGTCATTTTCCTTAAAAAACAAATAAAAACAATCATGCATGTAGTTAGCAAAGTCAAATACTATAGAAAGATTTAAAATAAAAAAGTTTTAAAAAGACATGAAGGGAACTTAGGTGCATATTGCTAAGTGGAAGAAGCCAATCTGAAAAGGCTACATACTATATAATTACAGCTATAGGACATTCTGGAAAAGGCAAAATGGTGGAGACAGTAAAAAGATCAGGGATTGGTGGGGTTGTGGGGTTGTGGGGTAGGGTGTAGGAGATGACTAGGCAGAGCAAAGAGGACTTTTAGGGCAGTGAAAACACTCTGTATGACACCCTAATGGTGGACACATGTCATTATTCATTTGTCTAAAGCCATAGAATGTAAAACACCTGGAGTGAGCTCTAATGTAAACTATGGACTTTGGGTGATTATGATGTGTCAGTGTGGATTCATCATAATGTCCCACTCTAGTGGGACGCTGATATTGAGGGAGGCTGTGTACATGGGGGGACAGAGGCTGTATGAGAAAACTCTGTACTTTCCCCTCCATTTTGCTGTGAAAACTGCCCTAAAAACAATAAAGTCTTAATAATTACAAAAATAAAAAGTTGAAGCCTCTCTCTTCCAAATTCCTCTGCCTAGTCCCTTTTTCAAGGGCCGTTTAACAGCCTCACTTGAATGATTTCAGATAATCTTCTTGAACACAAACACTGTACTAGCATATACGTTTATGCTAGTTTGTATCTTTTCTTATACAAAAGGAGTCATATTAAACACTATTCCGCATTCTGTCTTTTCATGTAATAACAGCTTTTGGAGTCTGGTCTGTATCTGCATTGCATAGAACTACCCCAATCTGCATAATGGCCACACAGTTCAGAAAGAATGGCATGAAAAACAATTTTTTAAGAGCTAGAAGAGACCTTGGAGATCTTGGAATCCAACCCTAGTCTTTGTAAATAGGAAAACTGCCCCCCCCCCCCAGAGATAAGATTCCTTGACCCAAGGCGCCAGCACGTAGAGAGAGAACTTAGAGTCCAACTCCTTGCTCACCAAGTCACGCTTCCATTGTGTTCTCGAAGGGAGGGATGTCAGAAGAGAAGCAGGGAAATCTTACCTTCAGAGAAGGTATTCTTCTCATCAGAGGATTTTTTAAGCAAGTGTTTTGTGTGTGTGGACTATGAAGCAAACAGCATTTGGAGGACTATGTGTGAAATGATATAGGAGAGTCCGTGTGGACAGATATTTAATACAGAAACGAAGCATCAAGAGAGTTTTCCTAGTAGATACTATCAAGTATCCCTTTTACCCTAAAATTGTTAACATTGGAGGTGAGCATTCATTCTCCTTCATTGGGCAGGTCCCACTTAACTTCTCCCCTATTTTTTTTTCCTTCCTACATATCCCTATCCACTTAAACTGATAATGTACACTTTGAATACTTCATAGGCTAGGAAGAACATTCACATACGTTATCTTCTTGCTCCTTGCCCTCACCCTGTGAGTCAAGCTGGCCTGACCATACCCATTTAATAAATGAGGAAAATCAAGGGCAGGGATTTTGCCAACCGATTAAGTTCACATGGGTGGTGAATATGCCACCAGCTGCCACGTGAGGCTACCTCAGTTACCGTTCCACTAGACGCAGAGCCAGCTGGTCTCTTTAGTGCTGGCTTTGGGGATTCTTTGTTTTTGTTTCTTGAGAGATGACATTTTGGCCCACAAGGTCCAAACCTACTATCAGCCAATCATAAAGACACAAACTAAAAAAGAAATATTACTTTCCAGGATGTTAGGAGAGCAAATGTCACACACCACACAGAATAATGTAATGTCCAACCTCATTTGGTACTAAAACTGGAACATATTTTAAAACGAGGGTATCATCGCTCGCATGACATCAAAACTGACCAGGTCTAGAGTAATGCATTTGGATAATTTCAGATGCTATTCATCTAGTGGGTCATTTCTCACTGTGTCCGCAAAGTGATTATTGAGATAGTAATGGCTGAAATGAATTTCGGCTCTTAACACTTCCGGTTAAATTTCTCAGGACCTCCTAACTGAAGTCACATGCTCTGGAGCAAGGAGGACAGAAAAGAAGAGGAAGTATGGGTAGGGCTTCTGCAGCTCTTAGGCTCACTGGAAACTATGACTCACCAGCTCCTCACACCTCTCTGTCCATACAAATTCAGGTCACCTTCCTAATGACAAAAGACCCAGGGAAACTCTGACCTGGTTACAGAATGCAGGCCACTTTCCTCTTCACCACCCAGAATGGCCACGGAATGGGAATCCGAACCACACAAGGCACAATCACAAAAAAAGGATGTGTGACCTACAGAATATAAGACAGGAGGAGGGGCAAGTGAGTTGCCCTAAAAATGCCAAGACCTGCCCTTGTTACAAAGGTGATGAGATGCAGTCTCTGAGATGAGATGTCTATGTTACCTCAAGGGTAGACAGAATATGGATGTATCAATAGAAATTTCAAGGAGACAAATTTTAGTATTTCAGGAAGAAACTCCTAAAAACAGAGGCTGTGAGGTGAACGGTTAGGACTACGGGCTTTGGAATTTCAGAGTGGCGGATGAGAAATCCCAGCTTGCCATATACTGCTGTGTGACCACGAGTAAGTGACTGAACTATTCCAAGCTTAAGTTTTCTGTCCACAAAGTGAGATCGAATGAAATCCTATATATTAAAAATGTATAAATATATTTACAATATAAGTGTATAAATTATATGTAACTTCTATATGTTTATATACAAATGTAGGCAGTATACATATAAACATACACACACGTACAAGATGGAGGACCTTGTCCCTCATGTTTATTCCTGTATACTCAGGCTCCACACCCAGGGTCTAGCACATATTAAATGCTCAATTAGTATTAATGGAATGATTGAATTTACTGTATCCTTAATATGAAACAACTGCTGGAATAAGCATTTTCATTAATTTCAAACACATTCTTTTTTTGAGAGAGAGAGAGCAAGCGAGCACATGTGTGCACTTGAGCAGGGGAGGGGCAGAGGGAGAGAGAGAATCCCAAGCAGGTTCCACACCTAGTGCAGAGCATGACACAGGGCTTGATTTCACTACCAAGAGATCGTAACCTGAGCCGAAATCAAGAGTTGGCTGCTTAACTGACTGAGCCACTCAGGCGCCCCTCAAACACATTCTTAAAACATCAACTAGGTGCTAGGAATTGGGCTTGTCATGGCAATCTTTACTGCCATTATTGTTACTAAAATTATTATTATTGCAGTTGTTATTTGGTGGTGGCAGTGAGTATCTCTACTGTTAGAAGTGCCTATATTAGACGCCAAGTTGGTAACATTGAGAAGGGAATTCACACACCTGTGTGGGGTTTGGGGTCCCATCCAAATCTGAAATTGTAATGCTGCTTTCACATAACTCTCAAGATAGCTAGTTAGCACCACTTCTCAATTTTTGTTCTTTATATACAGAAACACCATGGAAGGGAAACATTTGCCCCATGAGCTTCCTCCATATAAACCATGTCTGTAATTTGAGAGATATTTATTTATTCATTCATTCATTCATTCATTCCATTCATAAGCAGGCTTCACACCCAGCATGGAATTCATTCAACACAGGGCTTGAACACACAACCTAAGATCAAGACCTGAGCTGAGATCATGAGTCCGACACTTACCGGACTGAGCCACCCAGATGTCCCTTAAGTATTCTTTGAATGTCCTTTTGGCAGAAAGGAAAGGGAAGTTCCACTTGGATACATTTCAACCTGAGATTCTTTAGTTCAAGTTAACCTTCCTTGGCACAACACATCCTGCTTCCTTTTCAAAAACATTTGGGAAGTGTTGGTTTGGATCCTACTAGACATGGCATCATTTTATTGGTGATATGAACATATATGTGTATAAGAGAAAGCGAATGAGCTTGACATTGCTAATGAATGATTTCAAGGTCACGTGAATACCAGCAAGATGTCTAAACGCCTTTAATCTTTTGTAGCATTATCTTTGGCTTTTTTTATGTCTGGTACCACTGTCAGTGCCATTTTGGTGAAAATGGAAAATTCTGTTCCCAACATGAACATCTGACTTCCCAAAGTCACCGGAGAATCAGGAAATTGATGGTTGGTTGGTTGAAACACTTGGTTTCTATCCTAGCTGTTTGGAGTAGACGTAGTCTGGTGGTGAAAGAGAACAGCTGTAAGAAGAGAATGTCCCATCTGGAGGTCCCTCACAACTTATAAAGCTCTGGGAGCAGCTTTTGGATGCTCCAGATCTTGGCCTTCCTGTCCTCACTGCAGCTGAGTCCCCTTGCCTTGAATGGGACACTCCCATGTATTTTTGCTGTAGGGACTCTGACTTTAAGGTGTCCTAAAGAGTATCTGGCTAAGAGCCACCCAACTCATTTTCCTTGCTGGTAAACTAAGGACCTTCAGAATCCACTTTATTTTATTTTTTTAAATGTTTACTTATTTTTGACGAAGAGAGTGAGAGCGAGACAGAGACCTAGAGACAAAAAGCACGGGGGAGGGGCAGAGAGAGTGAGGACAGAGGATCTGAAGCAGAGAGCCTGACACGGGGCTCAAACTCATGAACTATGAGGTCATGACCTGAGCCAAAGTCGGACACTTAACCAACTGAGCCACCCTGGTGCCCCCAGAATCCACTTTAGAAACTCAGCCCAAAGTCTACATTTAGAATGTTCTTTCCTTGAAAGCATCCTACAAATCTCAATTCTCACATCCTTTCCTGGAAAATGGTCTTAGAAGCCACATTTACAGGCAAAGATTTATTGGCAAAGGTGCTGCCCAAGGAACAGCCTCAGGTCAGCAATGGCTTGGCCAGTCAAGCTCTCCTGTCCAAATGGCAAGCTCTTGGCTGAGCATCTCAGCATGAAGCCCCTCTTCTTTCCCTTTCCTTTGACCAATCCTTCCCCCTAAAACTCATCTTCTGGCTACTGAGTTACCAGTTGTCTCTAGCTCTTCATCTCCCTTTTTGCCACTGAACTCTGGCATTTGTAATCCATCTGTCTTTATACTTGGTTCTCTGGCTCCACATCAATTTCTGTTGAGTGCCCTTTGTCTTGGAACCTGTCTCAGAGTCTATATCTGATTCTGTCCACCCAGTCATCTTCTGGTATTCCAATGAGGGTGGTTTCAAGGGTGGGTGACTCATGCAATCACACAGGACTTCTGCTCAGAAAGGCCTTGTACTTGGTTTAATGCTCTGTCACTTCCTTGAAATTCCTAACAATTGTATCTTTGGAGTTGTGTTTTTTTTTTTAATGTTTTATTTATTTCTAGGAGAGAGAGAGAGAGAGAGAGAGACAGCGTGAGCACGGGAGGGTCAGAGAGAGAGGGAGTCACAGACTGAAACAGGCTCCAGGCTCTGAGCTGGCAGTCAGCACAGAGCCCGACGCGGGGCTCAAACCCACGAACTGCGAGATCATGACCTAAGCGAAAGTCGGACGCTTAACCGACTAAGCCACCCAGGCGCCCCTGGAGTTGTGTTTTATAAGTGAAGTTTGATGGGAATGAAGCACAAACATGAGCAGAGAAGAAGGCACAACCATTCCTTGCTGTCCCACTTGCATACAACAAGTCACGATGCCCCATGAGCATAGAATTCCAGCAGACCCACAACACATAAGACTTTGTCAAGACCCAGCTTGAGTACCAGGTAAGACTATCAGGTCTGTAACTAAGTAACCAGCCAGACATGCTGACAGCCCCAAAAGGTATGCTTCTCATTCAACCCAGAAATTACTTCAAATGCAGAAAGAAAGCAATAAGAAGCACAAATGACCTTAAAGCCCCATCATATCCTTTCTTACTTATGTCACTTCCCTGTATCCTAGCCAACCACTTATGCTGAAGATGATGACATAGAAGCAAAGTAAGAGTAGGGAATAGCTCCTTTTCCTTTCCTTACTCAGTAGAAAGCCAAACTTGGTGAAAAGTGCACACATAAAGAATGTATATAAAGAGGGGGCCCTGGGTGACTCAGTTGGTTGAGCGTCCGACTCTGGATTTCAGCTCAGGTCACGATCCCAGGGTTGTAGGATCAAGCCCCAAGTCAGGCTCCCTCCTGAGTTTGGAGCCTCCTTAGGATTCCCTCTCTCTCTCCCTCTGCCCCTCTCCCCAGCTTGTGTTTTCTCTCTCTAAAGAAAAAAAATCTTAGAAAAAATGCATTAAAAAAAGAATGCACATAAAGAAATGAAATAATGCCAGTTGATTTTGTTTTGTCAGCATTTCTACTGATCTAGGAAGAATAAACTACATAAGCCTATATAAGCTACAGAATGAGAATTGTGTAATTTACGTGATTTCACACACAACATAAGTGCTTTCACATTTCTACCTAAAACTAGCATCGCACAATATAAAGATAAACAGTAACATTCATGTCAATAATTTAAGATTTCAATTTTCTTATAATGACATTAAATAGCAAATAAAAGCACAATGTCAAGTCGAGAGAGAGAAAGATCATGAAAGTAAGAAAAAGGCTTTATCTCTTAAAACCGTTAATGATACTTTCTCCCTGCTCTTTGAACAAGGAGCTCCACATTTTTATTTTGTGTTGGGCTCCATAAATTATGTAGCCAGGCCTGATCTCATGTCCAGCCCAGAACTTCACCCAGTTTGACTCCTCTAGGCTTTGTCACACCCCTGGGCTTCAATTGGGATCAGCAGATATTATCTGTCCCTTTGAGGAAAAAAAACCCTCTTAAACATAGCTCTAAATCGATGGGAAAATGGGTAAAGTGACATGGAATGGTCTTATTCAAAGTCACAGGGTATGCCAGTGATAGTGGCACAAGCTGACTTTCATCTAGCCTTCAGATCCAACGCCATGGCCTGTCAGCACTCATCTTTACCGCTGGCATTTGAGTCTCGAGTATCATTTGAAAATATCAACAGAGTCATTACACATTGCAACCTTTTGATCACACCCCAGCTGGGGCCACCACAGCCTCACAGGAACCATGTAGAGCGAAAGACCCTGCCTTTCAAGAGATTCTGCACAAAACATTCCAAGGCTCCAGAGGAGTCTTGTGTCTTGTTCAAGGTCAACAGGAGTCGATCAACAGACCAACACATGCATGCTTCCTTTGCAACTTTGGTAAGGATTAGATTCCTATATCTCCCCAGGCAGGTCTGAATATCTTTTTGATCGCTGTGTCAAAGTCATTTGAAATTCTGAAAGAACAGGATGCTTCCCATCTTTTTATATTATTATCATCCCTTAAAGAATAAGACAGGTAAAACCAAAGCCAGAGGTGTTGCAGCACTGGCCAGATCCTTCCTAATCAGGAGGGACTCCAAGGCAGAACAGAGCACAAGTATGGGCACTTTGATAACTGCTTGCACACCCTTCATGTGACCTCTTCAAGTCATCCAAGTGGATTTTTAGACAAGCATCTTTTAGCACATTCGAGCTGCCCTCTTGTTATTCTCTCAGAGCCTTCCATGAAAAGTACCAGGGTTCGTCAGACCTAACTTTTCTCCAGAAGCCTCACAATAGCATTTTGTTTGGTGTGAAGATGCCCTTGGCAACACAGCCTAATCCTCTGGTACTTCTGGGCTGGTCCAAGTTCCTTCCAAATCCCAAACATCTCCCTCTATGGACAGCTGATGTCCACAGGACATCGTGGGGGGACAGATCCTTGTGGGCACAAACATCTTCAGGCTGCTTGCACCAGAAGCTGGCTGGGCTACTCAGCAGGCACTGTGGCCCAGATGGAAGGGTCAGTTTCCTTTCTGCCAGAAAGAATGTGCAGCTGTTGTCTCCTTCCTATTAGCAGGCATGAAGGGGGCAGGGTATATCATGGGCGACACTGCACTGGTGTGTCACTGACGACAATTTTTCCTTCCCTTGCCGTCCGATGATAATTGTAAACCCACACTTAAAATTTTCATGTGGCCATTTCACATAATCTTCACCAAAATACTTGAATGAAGTGTAACAATGTTTCTGACATAATGGTAAGTGGAAATGAAAGCAGAAGATACAGGGGGTCCTTGCTTTGTAAACAGTTTACATTTATGTATAGAAAACAAAGCACAGGGAGAAAATAGATCACCAGGGATCATTAAGTGGTGGGATTAAAGGTAATTTTGTATTTTCTTCTTTAAACTTGTTGATATTTTCTAAAAGAAAAAACACTTTAGAGGTATGTACTACTTTTGTAACCTAACAAGAAAGGATACTTTGCTATTAGCTAGAATTTCTGAGATAGTAGTGACAGATTTAAGGAAACCAAACATCAGGCTTCTACATCTCCAGGTGACTCCCAGGACCCCCTCTCCCAGCTGAATTTTCTATACAGAATACGGATTTTGGCTTTGACACGACTGCTCAGCTTGTAATTACTTTTCTTTCTCATTAAAACTTCAAATATTTAGAAATAGCCCTATCAGGTTTTTGAATTAAGGTACTGTATTTCTTCCTCCTAGTGACCAGCGCTCAGATCTCCAGTGCAGAATTTTCAAGTGTATCCACCTGACCCTGGATTCAGGGAGACAGAAGCCTTAAAGACACTGACTTTGTGCATCAAGGTGTGATGACAAGAACATTGATTTTGAACTTGAATGGCTCTGGAACATTGGAGGGTTTTTTTTCTCGCTACAATCTCTTAGCAGGTTGTTGTAAAGATTAAAAAGCACATTGGGGCGCCTGAATGGCTCAGTCGGTTAAGTGTCCGACTTCAGCTCAGGTCATGGTCTCACAGTCCATGAGTTTGAGCCCCACGTCGGGCTCTGTGCTGACAGCTCAGAGCCTGGAGCCTCCTTCAGATGTCTGTGTCAGACCCTCTCGGTCTCTCTGCCCCTCCCCCACTCGAGCTCTGTCTCCCTCTCTCTAAGATAAATAAACATGTTTAAAAAATTAAAAAGCACATTGTAAGTGAAGTGCCTATGCCGTGCACACAATAAATTATTAATATGAAGAAGTGGTGAGTGCTGGAGAAGGCAGCAGTGAGGAAATTCGCTACTGCTACTCCCCATTCTCCCACCACCGAAGTTTTCCAAAGTGCTTGTGGGGTGAGGGTTGCGGGTGGGGTGGGGAGCAGGAGGAGCTGGCCGGACCTGAGCCCCACCCTGCCTGGGCTTGCCTGACCAAGGACTCATCTTTGGTTTCACCATGGAAATGTAACCACTTCTGTGGTAGCAGATAGGCAGTCCTAGCCACAGACCGGGCGCCAAAAGCATGGGGTGAGGGGCAACCCTAGAATGCCCACGGATAATACTAAATATAAGGCTCCATTACCACTCTGAAATCACCGCATTAGTGATCCAGAGTGCCTCTTCCTCCACCCACGGCCGCTCTGCCCTTTAACTATTCATCAGGCAGAAGCAAGTATGCCAGAGACTTACGGGAAATCAAGAGACTCAAGCTCTACATTATGATGGACGGAGCTAGTCCATCTGGCTATACTACTACTTTATCTGCCGCCATTATTACTAGTACTGCTGTGAGCACCACCATTTTTACAACTGCTACTACTACTGGTTTATTAATCCTTTCCATCTGCAAACTACAATTTATAAAGCGGCGGGGTTTTGCCTGGCTCAAGATCATCCTGGACACGGCATTATGGGAAGACAGAGGTACTAGCAACCTCAAAGGGAACAGAGCAGAATCACTGATATTTTTTTTTCATCCCCCAACCACCCGCACCCCAGACACATCCACCATCCTCAGCCACACCCAGTCACTCTCCCAAAGTGACTCTGCTCCAACTGTCCGGAGCTAGTTTAGGCAACTTCAGGGGTTAGGAGCTAGGAGTAATGGCCTTTTATTTGGCCGGAGAGGCTGGACTTTGGGATTTGTGCCCAAATCCCACCAAATGGGGTGAGAGAAGAGTAGAGAATGCCTTTCAAATATAAGGTCATTGCGTCTGCCAACATCTCCCACCTTCTCACAGGAAGGCCCTGGAAAGACCCAGACTCTTCCTTTTTTTTTTTTTTAAGAGGTTTTACATTTTCCTGGGCCAATGTAAAAATTTAAAAAATGCTTGACTTTGATCTAAATCCCCTAAGTGAACTCTGGAATGTATACCTCACCTTCTCATCCCAGCACCTGAGCTACAGGGAGCAAGGATGTTAACACACAGCTCAAGCTCAACCCTGAACTAGCTTCCCTTTGAGATCGCTCTCTTCACCTGGCAACCGGGGGCCCCAGCAGAGCAGAGAGAGAAGAAAGTGGCATTTTGGAATCCATCTTTGCTCAAGATGCTGAAGGCATCGTGCCAAACTGCCCTTTGCTACCGAGGCCAAGGGAACTTGGGGAAGGAAGGTCCTTAGCCATTGGGATGCGGTCAGTTGAGGGCAAGGTGAGGGCGAGCTCTGGTGCCAATGATACCTGAGGAGAGCAGCCACTGGGCATGCGGTGGGGGCGGGTGCCCACCCTGGGCGCCACTTCCCGCATTTGGACCCAGGTCCACCGGTGAGCGGTAGCAGCAGCCATCGCCACCGGGCCAGCTGGGTCCCCTTCTGTGCGTCCAGTTATTTTTAGGTGAGATTTACGACGGACGAGGGGGAAGGGACGCGGGATGACGACGAGTTTTGGACGGTATAATCCTAAAAGTCACTTTTTCCAAAGCGCCCCCCTCCCGGGTCCTCCTTCCCGGAGCAGCACGGTGCCAGCGGGGAAGCGGGCAGCGCGGGCTCGCCGCANCCCCTCTCTCGCGCCGCCCGCCCTCCTCCTCCTCCTCCGCCTCGCCCTCCTCCCCTCACGCAACCTGCGGGCGGTGGCGACCTGACCCTGGCGCGCACGCGGCCAGCGGGATGGGGGACCGCGGGCCTGATTGGGGTGGCGGTGATTGTCGCTGACCCGGAAGAAGCTTGGCTCGCCCGAAGGAGGGGAGGATTAGTAACAAAGACGGCCCCGTTCTTTCCCATTCAACCCACCCCTCAGAGACGCGCCTGGTCTGAAAGAGATGGATGGGGGAAGGGGTGTGTGTGTGTGTGTGTGTGTGTGTGTGTGCGCGCGCGCGCGCGCGCGTGTGTGATTTAGGTGGTCGGCCAGCACCCAGACGCATGCAGACTCACCCTAGACAACTAGAAAGAAAGGTGAGGCGAGGAGCAAGGGGCGTGGGCACAAGCCCCATAGCTTCTTGTTCTTTGCAGTCAGGCATGAATATTGTTAAGGTGGCAGGGCCTCTTTTTTGTGTGGATCCAGGTCGTCGCCGAGGTGTGTCTCCCGGTGTGGCCGCCCAGGCGCCCGGAGCCCTGTGCGCTTCGGCGTGTGCGGCGCGGTGTTCCGGGAGCCACCGACACGTGTGTGTGCGGGCAGCTGTGCAGAATGGATCACAGACACCAGAGATGGAAAACACCTGTCACGGTTGGCCATCGGGCTGGGCGTGCCCGCGTTCCAGTTTCCATTTACAGGATAGTTCCGCGCCCTTCCTCAGGATGTTCCATTCCTTCGTTTGCCCTTCCAGCCAGCCTGAGTGTCGGCTGTCTGCTGGCAACTGGCTGCGGTTAGGGGGCAGAGGTAGTAGAGTGTGAGAAGCACTGCCCTAGACTATTTGCCAAGTCCCGAAATGTATATATATATATATATATATACACACACACACACACCCAGGTATACTCTGCTAATATTTTGGTGTAATTCCCACCCTTTGTTTTCTGCATTCTTATTTGTACAAAGCACTCTTTTGACAAACATGAGTAGTCTGGGGGGATATATATATAGCTTCCTGCTCTTTTTATGTTACATTATATGTGATTAAATAGTCTTTTAAAGCCTCATTTTTAACGGCTTCATAATATTCATTTTATGTCTGTACCATGGTGTACTTACCATTTTTCTATGGTCAGACAGATTGATTCCAACTGTTTGTTATTATAAAGAACACTGGGATAATAAATAATAGATACCACTTATATATAGTGCTTTCTTTGTGCCAGGCACTGGGTTAAGTACTTAACATATAATAGTTCATTTCATTCTCATGAACCCATGAGAATGGCACTGGCAACCCAGTGAAATAGGCATTATTATTACTATCCCCTTTTTGGACACCAGGTGACAGAGACTTTCCCAAGGACACCCTAATAGTAGGTAGTGGAGCTATAAATCCAAGCACTCTGGCATCAGAGTGGCATCTTAATTATATTTGTACTTAAATCTTTGTCTTTATTTCTCCGTACAAGAAATGGTGTCGATTTTTTAAGATGTCTTGAAACATGTTATCTATTTGCTTTTTAGGAAGGTTGTACTGACTGGGCTCCTACCGACAATATCGTAGTTTCACAGCATCCTTGCCAACATTGCAGGTTAAACTTTAAAACATATTTTCTAGGGCGGAAATGGTGGGGGAAAGGGAGAGAAGCAAACCATGAGAGACTCTTGAATGCTGACAAAAACTGAGGACTGATGGATGTGGGGGGAGGGGGGGATGGGCATGGAGGAGGACACTTGTGGGGATGAGCACTGAGTGTTATGTGGAAACTAATTTGACAATAAACTATTAAAAAAAACATATTTTCTAATTTGATGAATGAGAACTGTATATTGAATGAACTGGGGTATCTTGTATTAAAAGGGTTGGCATTTTTTACACACAGCGTTGCCATTTGTATAGTGCCGAGGGCTATTATTTGGGCAGGATCTTAATATACTAAATTAAACCTTACATGTTACAATGTCTTACTTTTCCAAGTGCATTAACATCTTTAATCTCACTTAATCCTCACATTAGTCCCAGAGAAGAAAAATAATTCTTTAGTCACTCAGCGAGTTTGCATTGTTTTCTGATAAGTGAAACATCATATTATTCTAGTGGTTGAGAGGCTTTGGACCTAAGGTGTATGCTGGGTTTCTATCTTTGCTGCTTCTGTGTAAGTTATCTGACTTCTGAAAACTTCAAATTCCCCCCCACTTGTTACATAGGAGTACTACTTCCTTCATAGGGTTGTTGGGAAGTACATTGTAAGTGCTCAGCAGATGATAATTTAATCATGACTCATTAAATCCTGTCATTATTGGATCCCCTAATAATTATGGCAGACTCTTGTTAATCTGTAAATATTTGCCAGCCCCTGGCTCTTTTTTACTGTAAGGTATTCTATCAGATAGAGCAAAGAGAAGATATTGGGATTGCATGCTCTGAGTTTCCATCATTAACTTCCTACTCAGGCAAATGTTGGAGATCCAGGGCTGGGTCGGAAATAAGATATGAATTGGGTCGTGACAGTCACAACTATTTAAAGGGGAGAAATACTGATGTGCCAAATTTCTTTTTGTTATCCTAATGTGTCCTGGCTTGGTGGTGCAGTATATCGTTCTCAGATCTGGGTTTGAGGACGGGGCTGCAAGAGACATGTAATCCATGTGGTACTATCCTGCGTCTGAAACAGAGCCGACACAAGAGCTTAATAGTAGCTTGGGTGAAGGAGAGCATGAGTGAGGAAGGGAGAGAATATTATGGGCTGGGGGATGGAGCGGGAGGAGATTTACTATCCCCATCTGTCCTGCTCAGCAGAGCTGCATGTGGATGTCTAGAACGGTTTTGTTTGCTTGTTTTCAGTGTGTTTCTGTCTCCAAGCCACTCATTGGGAAATGTGTGCTGATTTCTCAGATGTGATCTCCTCCTTTCACATGGAATTAAATAGGTGCCAAAGAGAATTTCTCAAACACCCTTTCATTAACTATTGACCATATGCAGAGCGCTATTTTGAGAAGCAAGCAGAGATTGAAATGACAGTTTGGGCAATGGATTTAGGATTCAGAAACTCACTACTTCTCAAACTTTAATGTGCATGTGAATCCCTTGGAAATCTTATTAAAACACAGTTCCCTCATTCTATTCATCTAGGGGAGGGCCCAAGATTGTGCATTTCTAACAAGCTGCTCGGTGATGCCCATAAGGCTGGTCCAGGGCCCACATTTTGGAGAGCAAGTATTCAGAGAAAAGGGAAGTCTCATCTCTCCCCTTCTCTCCTGGCCTTTGCCTTCTCCCAGAGAGGACCTGTTCATTGGATGGTACAGATTCTGGAGAATTCATTGGGCCACATTTAACAAGGGCAGGGTTAGGAACCTCCATCAGCTTTTCCTTCTAGCTCATGCAGCAGGAATAGGTATGCGGAGCCAAGGCCTCCTCTTGGGATCTGGCCATCTTGTTTTCTCTTCCGCAGATGCATAGCCAGGCATACTTTTTATTGCTGCCATTTCTGGTCCCATGTGGCAGGGCAGAGGGTGAGAAGAGGTCAGTGTGTAGTGCAGAAGGAGAGGCTCGGTGGGCCCTCACCATCAGCTGCTTGCTCCTCCAGCCTTGTGTTCACAAGAGAGCCCTGCACTAAGAGATTGAGCATCTATTCAAGTGAAAATAAAGTCGTATTTTGATTTCTCATCTGTTGATGGCTCTTGAATGTATTGCTTGTTCATGAACCTCACAGGGGAAAGAGATGATTGAGCCACAGTAGGTCCTTTGGCTCAATGTCATCAAAACCTCTCCTTTTATTCCTAACAGGCAAGCACTGGGCACAGGCCACCAAACCCCATGGGTGACCTCACCACTAATGGAATAACTCATTACGGCTGAGATACATGGGGATCTTTCTTAGAGAAGATGTATGTGGAACTATTTTGATGGAAAGAACTTGGTGTGGACATAACAGAAGGCACTGTTCTCCTGCTGGCTTTATATGAGTCTCAGATTCTCTATCTGCCCTAGGTTCTGACCTTGTTTCTGTGTCTCTGAGCCTGTGGCTTTCTCACTGCCTCCTGGTCTTAAAAGACTAAAGCCCCTTTTCTTTCCAAACTCACTCTGGAGCTTGCATGCCTCCTAAACAGATGGCATGTGCTGCCTTCCTCTTCCTTCAGCTCGGGTTCTTGAGCATATGCGAAAGACATATATTTGAATCTCTTTTATGCTAATCTAAGCTGTTCAGGGTTTGGTCACATGCCAACCAAACCAAAGCTATTTTGGGGATGCTTTTCTAATTGCATTCAACTTCACAATTTACCTGAGAAAATTACAGCATTTCCAGTACCAGTTTTTAATCCATATTCAACCTTCAATCATCCCTCTGTGGAAAAGCGGGAGATTTTTAACCATTTCATGCCCAGATGTAGCATTAACTGCATTTAGCTAATGTAAGCTTCATATTTTCATTCATCCCACATCTGTCCACTCACCCAGCAGCCCAAAAACAAATTTCTCTATAATTCCAGGGTCCAGTTCAGATTAGCCTTATTTAGAAAAATAAGGCCTCTCTGCCTATCCTTACCCTCGGCTACTTTTACTCAATCCACTCTGCACCCCCCAACTTTCTCATCTCCAATATCAATTATGGCCTTGGTGGGAGCCATGATGCCGGCTATTTGGATCTGCTGGCATCCCTTCCTTGGGGGACTCTTCCTTCCCCTATTTCATGTGGTCCTGGAAGAGCTGCCAATCACGGCATCTGAGGTTTCCCCCTCCCTTACTTTCTAGTACCTATTCTAGGCTTGGCCAATCTCATTACTCCATCACCCCATCCCACAGTGATTGGTTCAGGGAGGGGCACATGACCCAAATAGAGCCAATCAGAAATTTCCATGAAAGTTATACACAAGCATTGGGAGAGAAAAGTTCTTTTAAGTTGGGAAGATTTGAGGTGGAGGCTATCAATGGCCATCTTCCTCACCACCTGGAGGAGTATCTGAAAAATGAAATTGAACAGAGGCAAAAAGGAGATGAGGAGACACAGGGCTCTGGTGGTATCAGTTAAATTTTTAGATCCAGTAGATTTATTTTAAGTTTATTTATTTATTTTGAGAGACAGAGAGAGTGAGCAGGGGAGGGGCAGAGAGAGAGAGAGGGAGAGAGAGAGCATCCTAAGCAGGCTCCACAGTGTCAGTGAGGGGCTGCACACAGGTCTCCATCCTACAAACTGTGAGATCATGACCTGAGCTGAAATCGAGAGTCAGTGGCTTAATTGACTGAGCCACCCAGCTGCGCCAGATCCAGTAGCTTTTAATGCCAGATACACTCTGTACTCCCTAGTATGTGAACCAGTGAGTTCCCCTTTTATACTTGAGCTATTTTGATTGTCATTTACAATGAAAAAACTATGGATTTGTATATTCCTTGTCAGGTCTTCACCTCTTCACCCACCACCTATTGCCATCCCAGCCAGCTGCTAGCATGGTAACCATAGCTGTGCTCCCCTGCCTAGAATACATTCATTTTTAAAATCCTTTTATAGGTATTAAAAATGGTTTATTCATTTATTCTTAACTTCGTATCATGGGAAATTTTAAACAGAGAGAAAGAACAGTGTAACAAAATCTTCAAGAACTCATCACCCAGCCAGCATAAACAATTACCAGCAACCAATATTTATTGCCGTATGTTCAGTTTTCCATATGTGCCATTCTCTTAGATCTCTTTCCATGCCGTTGGACTCGAGTTCCTTGTGTTTCATTTTTCTGTATTTCTCATTTGCTTGCTCGTAAAACATTAGGTCTTTCAGCCAAAGTCACCTGATTTGCTTCAAGATTAAGTACAAGGTGTCACCTTTCCAGTGGAGCCTGACTGACCTCCATATACAAGTTCGATGTTCCTTTTATGCTTTGTTCTGGTAATTCCTTTGTCATGCTTTTCTATCACATAGCAATTATTCATCCAGCAAACATCTACTGAGAAATTTCTCCATTTCAGGCATTGGAGATCTATCAATGAACAGAATAGGCAAAAATTCTCATCCTTATGGAGTGGAGGGAGTGTGACAATAAACATCATAAATAAATAAGTGATATAGGATGTTAGAATGCAGTAAGTACAATAAAAAGAGGGGGCTGAAGAGGTTTGTGTGTGTGTCTTCAAATTTTAAATAAGAAAAATCAGGTAGGCCACACTTAACTACACTGTATGATGCTTATCTGCTTGCTTTTTGTCTCTGCAACTAGACTTCGGCTACTCGAAAACAGGGATGGTATCTTAATTTTTTTGTAGCCCCAATGCCAGTATAGTAGTAAACACTTCATAATAGTTGTGGAATGAATAGGATAAGCAGCAGAATACAAGACACTGACTAGAAAGACTGTTGGTGTCAAAGGTTTTTTGTTCTGTTTTGTTTTTTTTATAACTATAGTAGTATACATGGAAAAATTCCAAAAGTCCTCTCTATAAAAGAGCATATAATAGGGGTGACTGGGTGGCTCCATTGGTTAAGAATCTGACTTTTGATCTTGGCTCAGGTCATGATCTTGCAGTTTGTGGGTTCGAGCCCCGTATGGGGTTTTGTGCTGACAGCATGGAGCCTGGTTGGTTTTCTCTGTCTCCCCCTCTCTCTCTCTGCCCCTCCCCTGCTCACGTGTGTATGTGTGTGTGTGTGTGTGTGCTTTCTCTCTCTCTCGCTTTCTAAATAAATAAATAAACTTAAAAAAAGAAAAAAATAAATAAACTTAAAAAAAGAAAAAGGAGCATATAATAAAAAATAAAGTTTCCTTCTACCCTGGACTGATTCCTCTAAAATTCTTCCCAATGGGCATTCACTGTGATTTGTTTCTCATGCATCACTCCAGAGTTTGTTTATCTATCTACCTAGATATATTAAATCATAAGTATTATTAATCTCCTCATCTCTACATTTAATATTTAATTTCACCATAACCCTTTTAGGTTATTATGACACTCGCTTTACAAAACAGAAACCTGAGATATTTGGAGGTTAGGTAATTTGCTCAAGGTCACACAGCTTGGAAGCAGGGAGATGGCCTGCCTGACTCCAAAAGCTCTGCTTTTTGCCACCTTTGGAGTTTTTGGACGTCTGTCAGGGATGAGATAAAGAGGATTTACACAGACTGGTGGACTGTCTTAGATAATCTTTAAGTCTTTAAGAATGAAAATGTGGGGCAGCTGGGTGGCTCAGTCAGTTAAGCATCCGACTTTGACTCAGGTCATGATCTCACAGTCCATGGGTTGGAGCCCTACCTCTGGCTCTGCACTGACAGCTCAGAGTCTGGAGCCTGCTTTGGATTCTGTGTTTCCCTCTCTCTTCCTCTTCCCCTCCCCTGCTTCTGCTCTCTATCTGTCTCTCTCAAAAATAAATAAACATTAAAAAACACTATTAAAAAGGTATCTAAAAAGCTCTAATGCTGTGCCACCCCACCCTCCATTCTCTGCCCTTTTCTGTCTGGCTTTGTACCCTAGGAAACTGACCCGTGCATCACCTGGGCTCTTTTGCCCACTTGCTGCCGGTCAGCTTTGCCCAAAGGAAAGCACCCACCATGATGGGACTGGAGGATGGGGGTAGAGAAAAATTAATACATTTCTTTCCCACTCCCTCCCTGCTTTGGCACTATGATTTGGGGGTGGCTGTGTCCTGTCATTACAATAGGAATGATTGGGTGCCCCCTACTCCTTGGGTCCACCTGTCAGTGGACTCTGGTAACACAATTTCTGCCTTTTGCCCAAATATCTTCCCTAGCTCGCTAGTCTCTGGAAGCTTCAACATTCTTTCTCGGTTCCTATAACCGTGACTGCACTTCTGTAAAGAGTCTCCATGTTAAAAATCTCTTTAGATGAATCATTAGACTTAGATTTTGTTTCTTGTCATGACCTTATTGTAAATTTCATTTTTAGACGTTATACCTTCCAGGAGATTCTCAAAGACCTGATACTACAAGACCCAATGACATTATCTTTCCTGGTAAAACTTCAGGTTAGTAGAGTAAGCTATTTGGAGCTAATCTGGAACTTTTTACTCTCAAAACCTACCTGGTTGGCAGCAGCCTATTGGCCAAGGGCTGAGACCTGTTCTGCTGTTGGTATGTGAGATGATGAGTATGTGCATTTTGGGGTCATTGCTACGTTTCTTGTAATTTTATGTGTGTGTCAGCAGATGTGTCAGCAGGCATTTAACATTTTAACAGCTTTTTCTGAAACGCGTACACACACACACACACACACACACACACACACACCCTTTTCACTTGCAGAATTGCTGGAGAGATTGTATTGGTTATATACAGCTACGTAACAAATTATCTCCAACGTAAACAGCTTAACATGTCATTTATTATTTTTAAGCAATCCCACAGTTTCTGTGGGAGCATCTGAGTTGGGTGCTTCTGACTCAAGGTGCTTCAGGAAGTTACAGTCAAGCTGGTGGCTGGCCCTGAAGTTATGGTCTCAAGGCTATACTGGGTGTGCTTCTGGCTCCAAGCTTACCCACCTCCTTGCTGGAAGGCCTCCATTCTCTGCTGACTGCTGGTTGGACATCTTAGTTCCTTATCAGGTAGGTCTTTCCATAGGATTCCAGAGCATCCTCATGACAGGGGACCTGGCATCCCCCAGAGCGAGAGATCTCAGAGATTCACAGTCTTTTAAAATCTAATCTCAAATACGACATACCATCACTCTCGCCATATTCTACTGGTCACACAGACTAACCCTGGTACCAAGTGGCACGGGCTCCCCAGGATGTAAAGGTTAAGGGAACATTTTGGAAGCTGGCTGTCTCAAGAGAGAAGTAGGTATTATGTTGTTGTTGTTGTTTTTAAATTGTACCTAGCTATCTGCTAGAACGTAAGAGGGTCTTTGAGTGATGTTTTTTAAAAAATGATATAAGCTGACTATGGATCACGATATGTATAAAAGCATGCATTTTTATTGTAAAAGTCAGATGGAATTCAGGGCATTGAGAGGAATTTAAAACTCCAAGCCCTTTAGATTTTTTGTGGGTTTTTTTCTGTAAATTTAACTTCCTAGTTGAAAAGTATTATCTATGCACTTTTAAGGTGTTACAATATCATTGGTTTCTGGAACATTGCTTTGAAGCTACTCTGCTAATAGGAAGTTTCCATAAAATTATTCTGTCAGTTACTACCTTATGGTTCACTGGGTGTTAGTCTCCCACGGGGAGAGGCGGTGGACTGCTTTGACAAGTGTGGCCAGTAACAGAGTCCAGTGGTATGGCTTAGGTGGCATGTCCAGTGCCTCATGGTGGGAGCATGCTGCCCATGCTGGGGATTTATTTCATGGCATGATTTGGGGGCACTGTTCTTGCCCAGGTATCCCTGAATCTAGTCCTGGTGATTCTGTGATCTACACCACAGCAGGTTTTGTGGCAGTATTTTGCTTATTTCTTTTCTATTTTTTTAATGTTTATTTATTTTTGAGAGACAAAGAGGCAGAGCATGAGCAGGGGAGGGGCAGAGAGAGAGGGAGACACAGAATCTGAAGCAGGTTCCAGGCTCTGAACTGTCAGCAACAGAGCCTGATGCAGGGTTCAAACTCAGATACTGTGAGATCATCACCTGAGCTGTAGTCGGACACTTAACCAACTGAGCCACCCAGGCACCCCTTTTGAATTTTTTCTAATGTTATTTATTTTTTAGAGAGAGAGAGTGTGAGCAGAGGGGCAGAAAGAGAGGGAGACACAGAATCTGAAACAGGCTCCAGGCTCTGAGCTGTCAGCACAGAGCCTGATGCAGGGCTCGAACCAATGAACAGTGAGATCATGACCTGAGCCGAAGTTGGAGGCTTACCCGACTGAGCTACTCAGGCGCCCCCATTTTGCTTATTTCTATTGGCAAATCTTTGGGAGTATTAGGTCATGGATTCTGAATGTGCTACACCAGGGAAAGTGGAATACAATTTAGATTGAAGTGAATTCATTGATGTAGTCACACTTAACTGGTTACTTCGGATTTAGTGGGGTTTTTTAAAATTCTGTTAAGATACATGAAACATTATACTTACCATCTTAACTATTTTTATGTATAGATTTCAGTGGCACTAAATACATGCACATTGTTATGCAACTGCACTATCCATCTCCGGAACTCTTTTCATCTTGCAAAACTAAAACTCTGTAATCATTAAATACTAACTCTCCCTTCCCGCCCTCCTCCCCAGTAAAAAATATAAAATGTACCCTCTTAATCATTTTAAGTCTATTTTCAGTTGTGTTAAGTGTATTCACATTGCTTTGAGGTATAATATCCAGAACTTGTTTATCCTGCAAGTATGAGTCTATAGTCATTAAAAACCTCACCTCCCTCTCCTAGCCCCTGGTAACCACATTTCCACTTTCACTTTTTATGAATATGACTAGGTATCTTGCATAATATTTTCTCTGTGGCCATCACAATTACATAAGACATCTTAAAATTACAGCATTCTATTTTAAACTGGTAACAATTTAACTTTAGTTGTATATAAAAACTCCACTCCTTTATAGCACCATCCCTCTGCTTTGTTATTATGTCACAACATATATATTTTTTGTTTGTTTGTTTGTTTGTTTTAGTAAGCTTCATGCCAAGTGTGGAGCCCAACATGGGGCTTGAACTCATGCCCTGAGATCAAGACCTGAGCTGAGATCAAGAGTTGGATGCTTAACTAACTGAGCCACCTAGGCTCCCCCACAACTTATATTTTTATATATTGTATACCTGTTAACATAAATTTATAGCTATTTTAAATGTTTTTTGTCGTTTATATTCTATGTGCAAAATGAGAATAGTTCAAGTTACTATGTTTGTCCACATATTTACCTTTACTAGGGAATCTTGTATTTCCATACATCTTTGTGTTGCAGTCTACTCTACTTTGGTTCAACTCAAAGACTCTTTAAAAATAAATTAGTTTTATTTATTTATTTTGAGAGAGAGAGAGAGAGAGAGAGAGCAGGGGTGGGGCAGAGAGAAAAGGAGAGAGAGAATCCCAAGCAGGCTCTGCACCAACAGCACAGAGCACATCACAGGGTTCAAACCCATAAATCGTGAGATCATGACCTGAGCAAAAACCAAGATTTCAATGCTTAACCACCTGAGCCACCCAGTCACTCCTCTAAGACTCTTTTAAAAAGTTTTTTTAAATGTTTATTTATTTTTGAGAGATACAGAGACAGACCACAAGCAGGAGAGGGGCAGAAAGATGGGAGACACAGGCTTCAGGCTCCAGCTGTCAGCACAGAGCCTGACATGGAGCTCAAACTCTGGAACCATGAGATCATGACCTGGGCTGAAGTCAGATGTTTAACAGGCTGAGCCACTCAGGTGCCCAAATGACTCTTTTTTTTTAAGTTTTAAGTTTTATTTATTTAAGTGACTTCTGCACTCCATGTGGGACTCAAACTCACAATCCTGAGATCAAGAGTTGCACACTCTTCCAACTGAGACCGCCAGATGCCCCAACTCAAGGACTCATTCTAATATTTCTTGTAGAGTGGGTGTAGGGGTAATAAATTCCCTCTGCTTCTGTTTATCTGAGAAAGTTTTAAATTCTCCTTCATTTTTGAAGGAGAGTTTTGCTGAATACAGTATTCTTGGTTGACAGCTGTTTTTTTACTTTCAGCACTTTGGGTATATCAGGTCACTCTGCTGTGGCCTGCAAAATGTCTGCAGAGAAATCCACTGAATATCTTATGGAAGCTCCCTTGTATGTTACAAATTACCTTTCTGATGCTGCTTTCAAGATGATCTCTTTATCTTTGACTTCAAACAGTTTGATTGTAATGTGCCTCAGGGTGGCTCTCTTTGGATTTATCATGGTTGGATTCTCTAAGTTTCTTGAATCCGTAGGTCTATTTCTTTCCTCAGATTTCCAGAGTTTGGGCCATTATTTCTTCAACTAAGCTCTCAACCCCTTTCTTTCTCTTCTTCTGGATTCTCTAATATGTGTATTATTTCTCTTGATGGTGTCCCATATGTGCCTTATGTTCTCTTTGCTTTTCTTTATTCTTTTTTTCTTTTTACTCCTCTGACTCAGTGATTTCAAATGACTTGTCTTCAAGTTCATTGATCTTTTCTTTGCCTTACAAAGTCTGCTGTTGAACTCTCTCAATGAATTTTTCAGTACTGTTATTGTATTTTTAAGCTCCATCTCTTCTGTTTGGTTATTTTTTATTTTATTTTATTTTTTAATTTTTTTTAAATCTTTATTTATTTTTGAGAGAGACAGAGCATGAGCAGGGGAGGGACAGAAAGAGAGGAAGACACAGAATCTGAAGCAGTCTTCAGGCTCTGAGCTGTCAGCAGAGCCCGATGCGGGGCCCGAAGTCATGAACCGTGAGATCATGACCTGAGCTGAATTTGGACGCTTAACCGACTGAGCCTTCCAGGCACCCCTGTTTGGTTATTTTTTATAGTTTATATCTCTTTGTTGATATTATTTTGTTTATTTTCCTGCATCATTTTCTTGATTTCATTTAGTTGTCTGTGTTCTCTTTTAGCTCACTGAGCATCTTTATGATAGTTATTTTAAATCCTTTGTCAGACAGCTCAGAGATCTGTGATTTTTTTTAAAGTTTATTTATTTATTTTGAGAGAGAGACTGGAGAGAGAATGACAAGCAGGCTCCAGCTGTCAGTGCAGAGTCCCGTGGGGGCTTGAATTCTTGAACAACTCATGACCTGAGCTGATATCAAGAGTCAGATGCTTAACTAACTGAGCCACCCAGGTGCCCCAGATCTGTGTTTTTTTAGGGTCAGTTTCTGGGATTTTATTTTTGTTCCTTGATTAGCCCATGTTTATTGTTTGCCTTATACTCTTTTACTGGATTTGAGCATCTGTAGAAACAACCACCTGTCCCAGCAGTACTGGTCTTTGTGTGTCAGCTTTGCTTAGGGCAAGACCTTCACCAATCACCTCAGCTGCAAGTTCTGGGACATCTCAAACCTTTTCTGATCCATTGCTCCCCCTGGTGTCTACATATGGTTCTGCAGCTCTGACTTGCTGCTCACTCCTGTTTTCAGTGGCTTCCAAACTCTGGTACCAGTTTCTTCACTGTCCAAGTCAGGCAAGATAGAAACCAGTCATTCAGTCAACCCCAGACAAAATAGAATGTTGGGCACATGGTCCGTTCTTTTGTTAACATCCTGTTGGGGAGACCCTGGTTTGAGGGATCTCCTCCCAGTTACTCCACTCTATTCTGTATGAGGGAAGGGCATGGATGCGTGTGCCAAAAACTGAAAATTCCCTACCCTTTTTGCTGGAATCCTTTCTTGGTTTTACAATGCCTTGAGTGCTGTAGCTTCTCAACTGGTCTCTAGGGTACAGAAGTATTCTCGTCAGTATATTGTTAACATGGCATCTCTGTGAACACGAGGGCCTGTAGCTTCTTAGTCCATCATCTTTCTGTTGTCTTCCTCTCCCCTCAAAACTTTAATGAATGTTTCCTCTGCTCAAATCTGTTGAATTTGAGTACCTGTCTCATACAATATAGTTCCCCTGGTGCCATGATGTTAGAGCTAGAGAACTATTAATTTTTGATGAATAAATGGGGCACTTCAGGCTGAATGAGAGAGAGCTTTTTTTGAGCAGGTAGCTGTTGTCATGCACTTTGGGTTACAGTCTTGACCACCACAAATGTTTGGATGTGTGGGACCACTCTGGTTGCCTATGTTAACTGTGAAGTGTAGGCCCATAATTATGGAGCTGCTGAAGACAGCCAGAGTTTCTTTCCCTTCTTTTGTACTGAAGATCTCTTCAGATCTGCAGAATTGTATCTAAACTCCTGCAGATTCTGCTGCTGTTGCAACAATATGTCACCAGCCAAACTTATCATCCATTATTTATTTCCTTTCCTTGCATTCTGCCCCCAACCCTCCCACTCACACGCTGCAGAGGCTTTGTCAGTAAATTCAGGGCTGAAGTGAGAGCCTGGGAGGGAGGTATTTGAACACAGGGTGGGTAGGGTGGAGGAAAAGAATGAGGATGATCATACAGCTTCATTTACACTTGTTTCCGAGATAATCTTACGCTGGGAGTGTAAAATATCTGGCCGATCAAGACAAGATTTTTAGGGCTCTCTGAGCTTTCTCAGTAAATCTGTGTTCAGGCTCACTGGTGGGGATTAAGGAGGCTTCCTAAGACTAATATTAAGAGAGAAACATGTGAAAACACATGTTCTATCACATAGAGAAGTTTATTAACAGTTTCTCTTTTTTCTTCACCTCTTTCCTTCCAATCTTCCTTTACTTCTGTCTTCTAGCAATTAAGTTGCATTATAATTGATACATGTGTTGTATAGTCGTCAAATACCTTTCTGTGGTGAGAAGGTAAGGCACCCATCCATTCGAGTTGGCTATTATTGGCAAAGTACTAGCATTAACAGGGCCACCTTAGCAGGACTTAGAAGAGGGGGGTGGTGTGGAAAAGAGTTCAGAATCAAAAAAGATAGACCTGAATGGAAGGGCAGGACAGAGTTATTATGGGAATGGAGGATGATCAGACAGCTAAGGTCCAAGTACAGAAAAGCATGCCAAATGTACATGTCCAAGTCCAGTGCATTAGCTTAAAGACTTTGGGGGGCACCATGCTCGGGATTTATTCTTTTAAGTTTTTGTTATTTTTTATTTGCCCATTACCAATCCTCTTTCAGGTAAAAAAATAAAGCCAGAAAAAGGTAAAATGTTGTTTTATATTTATAATGTGTATTTATATGTAGATTTATAATTATAATTATATTTATTTATTTTGTCCTGGTAAATCTGGTTCTAGAGTTCCCTCTGAGCACTGAGAATAAAACCAGCCAGCCTCTTGTTTCTGGATCCAAAAGAGACAATGGATATTGTTTTATGAAGCAGAGACCCCTACTGGCAAGGGTGGCTTCCGCTACATGGCGAGGCACTAGGCTCTCCCAAGCTGTGCAGCCCCAAACCAATTCAGCCCTTTCTCTGCACCTTCAGAGTTGAAAAATAAATCTCTCTACCTCAACTTGACCCTGGACCAATCTGTGATTGGCTCTACCTCCTTCTTCCAGAGCTACTTCCAATGCTTAAGCTAGACCAAAAAACTTGTTAAACCAGATAAACTCAACACAACCATTCAAAACCATACTTTTCATGATGTAACCTAAGCAAAATAAAATGTGATAAGGCTCCAGAGTACAGAAGTACATCACTGAATCTTTGAACAGGTGACAGCAGGGGATGGGTGGTGGGGGAAGGTCCTCAGAGGTCACCCCAACCAAAGTGTATTAGATTACAGTGAGGTCCGTCTTTTGTGTTCAAATCCTAGCTCTGCCACAGGTCACCTGCGTGCGTGCAGCAGGCGATAACTTCTTTCAGCTTCAGAATCTGCATTTTAGAAGTAGAGACAATAGTACCTCATAAAACTGTTGTGGAGATTAAATGTCAAAAATCTACATCAAGTGTTTTCACTGAGATTTGGGGCATAATAAATGCTCAATACATGTTCGTTATTATTGTGGTAATTATTCTCATCATCAAGATTAAGATGATGGAAAGAAAATGGGAGCCAATGTAGCACTGTTGCTAAAGACTGTGGGCTCTCTGACCTTGGGAAAATGAATCAACCTCTTTCAATGCCCTCTCATAGGATTGTTGTGAGGTTAACAAAAAATGTTGTCTCTCCTTACCTCAATATCTGAACAACTGAGATATAAACTGAGGTATAGAAAGGTTTGTTGCCAAACTAGAAAAACACTTCAACAGGGACACCTGGGTGGCTCAGTCAGTTGAACGTCCGACTTCAGGTCAGGTCATGATCTCATGGTTCGTGGGTTTGGGCCCCACGTCAGGCTCTGTGCTGACAGCTCAGAGCCTGGAGCCTGCTTCAGATTCTGTGTCTCCTTCTCTCTCTGCCCCTCCCCCATGCGTGCTCTGTCTCTCTCTCTCTCAATAATAAATAAATGTAAAAAAATTATTAAAAAAAGAAAAGAAAAACACTTCAGTAATCTTTAAAAGGTGGGGTATAGAAGAGGCTGGGGTTTTTTAAAGCTAACTGAAGTTTGAATTCAAAGGTATAAAACGTTTCTTAAGCTATACAGGTCAACCTAACTTTCGCTGCAGCAGGAATTACCCTCATTCTAGTCTTGGCTGGACCGTACCTGCAAGAACCCCTAAGTCTTTGCAGGGATGAGTTAGGGTTCATTCGAGGAGGCAGTTGGTAGAACTGTTTGTGTGTCTATAGGCAGCCGTAAAGGATGTCAGGCATCACTGTGTTCCAAATACTTAAGAAGTTAGTTTCTGTTCTTTGTATTGTTTCCGAAAAGCGATGCGAACTCCATTGCTACCTTCTTTGAGTCCCCTCTTTGAAATGTATCCCAGGTAGCTCCCTGGAAAGAAAAGGATCTGGATTTCAGCAGTTGGAATCTGCCTTATAACAAATACCAGGTTTTGAGTCCTTATTCAGCAAATATGGCCAGGAAGCCAGAACAGAAAATTAAATCAATGTAAGCCTATGATGGGGCAATAAAAAATATCCACCAAACCAGTTTCCTTTAATATGTTTGACACAGCCCCAATATTCTACCATTTACTCGGTGGCTGCTGGACCTCCTAAGTTTATATATGGGACTCAGACAGAGATGTTCCTGAGTTTTATCTGCCCAGTATACATCTTCACTGTATTATTTACCAGCACTTCAAACACAACTAAAACAAAACCCAACTATTCTACCCCCTTTACCAGACTGCTCTTCCGTATGTATCCTATCTCAGTAAATCATTCATCCAACTGCCAAGTTCAGTTTCTTGAATTCTCCCTGTCCTCACCCCGGACTTGTCACCAATCCTTATCAATAGCACCTCCTAATTATAGTTCATTTCTTACTGTCATTAGCTCAGTATAGGTCATCACCTTTTCAGGCTCAGATTATGATAACACACTCCTAAATCCAAACCTGACTTTGACACTCGCCTCTTTAAAAACCTTCCTTTAGGGGCGCCTGGGTAGCTCAGTCAGTTAAGCGTCTGGCTCTTGGTTTCAGCTAAGGTCATGATCTCATGGTTCCATGAGTTTGCACCCTGCATCGAGCTCTGCACTGACAGTGCAGAACTGCTTGGGATTCTCTCTCTCCTTCTCTCTCTGTGCCTCTCCCTCTCTCTCTCTCTCAAAGTAAATAAACTTAAATTTTTAAAAAATATTCCTTTAGTATCCCACTGCTCTGAACTCCTTGATGTAGTTTTTAATAATCTTGCCCCTGAATTCTACTCTAGCCTCATCTCTCCCAATCTTTTATATATTCTGTGTCTAGTCATTCTGAACATTTTTCACTTTTCTCTTGCCTCTTGGTTTTTGTTCATGCTCTACCTTCTCCCTTGTATTTTCTTACCTCTCTTGTTCAGTTGGTGAACTCCCACTCTTCTTTCTTGTCTCTGTTTAGATATTCCTTCCTCTGGGACACCTTCCTCCATCTCCCTCATGTGTTTTATACCCTCTTTTCATGCTCTCAGACTCCTTTGTTTTCTCCATCATAGCTCCAATTACAATGAAATTTAATTGTCAGCGTTTTATTTAGTCCGCATCCGTCACCAGACCAAAATGTTGAAATCATCCCTATCTTATCCGCTGTTATTTCTCTGTCACCTAGTATAGTGGTTGGCACAGGGAGTTACATTCTAAATATGTTTTTAAATAAATTATGAATAATAACACAAAAATATATCCTTTTTTTATATGGCAGCCCTCTTAAGGTAAAATCAGCTATATTTGGTGATATCAACATGTAATTGGAAATTGAAAGATCCTGAAGCTCTCTCCTGATCTGCATCTTCAGCAAGTTCAACATTGGGACTTTTCATCTCATCACATGCTCAGTCCAGTGCATGTAGCCTAGAGGAAAAAGGGAGGGAGCCAAGTGCTTGATTCAGGAGTGTTGAAATGCTGACTATAGTAACAGCTTGGGGTGTCAAAAGTTTCCATCCCTCACAGATTTAAGAACTTATAAAGTCATGGACTTCTCACTGAAATAATTAGGAATTATGTTTGAGGGGCACCTAGGTGGCTCAGTCATTTGAGTGTCCAACTTCACCTAAGGTCATGATCTCATGGTTTGTGGGTTTCAACCCCACGTCGGGCTCTGTGCTAACAGCTCAGAGCCTGGAGCCTGCTTCATTCTGTGTCTCCCTCTCTCTCTACCCCTCCCCTGCTTGTGTGCACATGCTCTCACTCTCTCTTAAAAATAAACATTTTAAAAAATAAGAAATGATGTTTGACACACTCAACTTACATTGAATGACCAACAAATATTCACTGAATGCCTACTACGTGCTGGACTCCATTCTGAACATCAGACAAAAATCTTTACCAGAGCTTTCATTCTCCAGTCTTACTCAATCCTCTGACAAACTATACCTGCCACCCTCTCGTTCCTAAATGTAGTGTAACATCTGCAGGAAACACTTCGTTAAACCTGTGTGTTTGGTCAGTGAGCGGACTGGGTTTGTTATAACCTGGAAAATGGAAAATCATTCCTGTGTCTGGGACATTTGTGTAGCATAGCTAAATAGAGATTATATTCATAGGGAATTTCCATTATGGGTCTTTTTTTCCTGTTTCTTCTGTGAGCTCTGCTGAATTCATTTCTGATAAGAATTCAGAGGTATTTTCTTTTCCAAGAGGCAGAATATAAGTGGAAAAAGGAAATGTGGCTAGAAAATGGAAGTTCACTAACCAAAGCAGCCCAGGTGTATTTATGTGAGATAGGATGCCAGCGAAAAGACTTGAGATTCTTCCCCATAGAAGGCAAGGAACAAAGCTGTAGTCTGTCTTTTAAACACACCTTATCATGGGAAGCAATGGGAAATCTCATACACTGCAGGTGGGAGCATAGAGTAAGTCACTTTGATAACAATTTGGTATTTTTTTCTAAAGTTGAATACATGTATACCTCATGACTCAGAAATCCCACTTTGAGGTTTATACCCTACAGAACTGTGTACACGTGTGCACCAGGACACAGGTTCAGGGGTGTTGAGAGCAGCATTATTCAAAATAGCCTCAAAATGAAAACAATCCAAATGGTTACCAACAACAGAAAGAATAAATTGTGACACATTAACACAACTGAACACTATTCAGCAATAAAAAGGAACAAACTACAACAGAAGCATTTAGATCATTCTAAAACATAAAGTTGAGCAAATGAAAACTCAAGATATGAAAAAAGAAATTGTGTGATCTCATTTATACAACCCCCCCCCCAAAAAAGGGCAGACCTAATCAATTGTGTTTAGGAATGCATTGTTTGGTGGTAAAAATATAAAGAAAAGCAAGGAAGCCATTATCATAAAAGGCAAGGGTTGTGATTGCCTTCAGTGAGGAGGGAGGAAGTTGAGATAAGAAGAGACACAGGGCGGCCATGTTCTATTTCTTGACCTGGGTGATGGTTAAGTGGCATTCGTTTTGTGATCATTAATTAAGCCTTACAACTTTTTAAATATACATACACACATATACATATACTTCCCCTCTAATAAACAAGGTTAAAAAGCCAGCCTTGCATAGTTCGGGAGTAGTCTAGATTGGTGGTTAAGAGTGTGAGCCCTGGAGTTCAGCTTGGGAGTCAAATGCGGCTCTACTACTCATTATCTGTGTGGCTTTGAGCACTGTATACTGGATAAGTGTCAGTCTCCTCCTCTGTAGAATGAAAATAACAATAACGGCCACCTTATAGGCTTGTTAGGAGACTTAAGTGGGATTATTTACATAGCATTTAGCCCAGGGCTGGATACTTAGTTAAGTGGTAATAAGTGGTAGCTGAAAGACAAAAATTCAATGACAATTTTTTTTTTTTTTTTGCTTTGCTTATATAATTTACCAGGCCCAGTGACTTTCTGTTCAGAGCAAGACAGAGCATATATGTGGAAACAGAGGCAGGGAAAGGAACTCCCCGAACATGCTCTCATCTTGGACAGCCGTGCCAACCACTGCAGGGAGCTTCTTGGACATATTAGAACTGAACCTACTTAGAGTGCATCCACTATTGGGAGGTGAATATTAATGTCTGTCATCAGTTAGAGGTATCTGTTCAAAGTGGACACGTAAGAAGTTGGAGATTTTTTTTTTAAGGAAGAACTTCAGAGTGTGTTTAAAGAGGAGCCTTAGTGGAAGCACTGAAGAAAGAGATGTGAGAACTCATCTGCTTCATGACACTTGATGGAATACAAAAATACACAGTGACTGTAAGAAAACAATAGAAAGAACATCACTGCAGATGAAATGATTAATAAAGGAATGGACCTTTTGGGAATTTTATGGGAGTTATAGACTCCTGTCCTAGAAAAATGTACATAAGCAATGATGCACACACTTCTCATTCAGTTCTAGGGAATTCACCATCTCTCCAAAGCCCTTCTGTGAACAGTCTGTGTTCTTCATGTCCTCTAGATATAGGGTTCTTTAGAGGGAGGGCAATAGCAGCCATAAAGATGTGGTAGGAGCACAGCATGGAAGGCTTAGGGATGGGAGTAACTTTGATAAGAGCAGGGGTTTGGGGCACCTGGGTGGGTCAGTTGGTTAAGTGTTATAGGCTAGGAGTCATTCTGTCTGTCTCACAAGAGGACAAATGTTTTTGACCTGGTTAATAAGTTGTTTGTGGAAACTTTTTTGACTTGATGCTGAATGTGTAAACACCATGGAGGCCCTAAACGTGTTGGCCTTTGTTTTTGGGTTATGTTTTAGCTACTCTTATCTATTGTCATCCCAGCAGCCAGTGTAAAGGAGGGTGTTTGAGGAAAATACGCCTTAGGGAAGGGACTGCCATACACCACCAGTTAGAAAAGGTATTAAGTATTAACTTAAGTTCTGCCCTTATCTGTTTCTTGACTCTAAATTAAGCTCTTTGTCTCCGGGGCAGGCTTAGTTGTAACTCTTGTGTTCTTAACCCCCTTTATTATCTAAGTCTTGGATCTGCAAGGCCCATAGGAAGAGCCTTTTGACAATCATCCACAGAACTTTCATCTAAAATCTCTTTTGTAAAGGTAGGAATATGCTTTTCCATATGAGGAATCTGTGTGGAGAATAACGGTCTGATCTGGAATATTGTGAGGCCTGGTCAATACCAGCAGGCTCATTTCCAACATGAGCCAGTAGTAGCAGAAGGAGATACCAGTTTCTTATGGCAGGAGCTGTGCAAATGCTGCCATTTCCTCACTGTGACTGTCATCCAGCGAGGCCGGTGCGGATCCCAGCACATCTATTTTGTCATAATATCAATATAAGTTTGTGACATTAGCTAGTGTTAATTGCATATCCATTATGGTACTATACAAAGTCATTCTCTATGATTCTGTGACCAAAAGAATGAATTCATATGGGAGGCTATATTCTGTAGTCCTCTTTAGTCACAGCAACCAGGATATCTCATGAGCTTCCTACCGGTGTTCTTCTGATCTTACAAAATGTTGAGGGGGATGAATGCTGTGATGTGTCACCTAGATATCCCTTCGGGAATAAAGGCTCATGACTCAGCTGTTGGGAGAGCTCTGAAGGGCTAACTCAACTCCAGAGCTTCTCCTGGGGCTGGCTGAGCCCATTGCCAAGCGTGTGTAATAGCTCAACGTTTCCCTCAGTACTCCTGCTTCCTTCCCCTCTTTTCCACAAGGGTTGATTCTGAGAGTAGCCCCTTAATAAAAACCATGTTTGCTAACCGCCTCAGATTTGGTATCCCAGGGAACTTAACTCTGAAACATGAGTCCAACAGCTAAGTGCTCAGGGAGCCTCTCATGGTCTTCAGCTACCCAGGTCTCAGAGACTGTTCCTAACGTGACTCCTGTAAGGCAGCCATGATTCCTGATTCCCCTAAGAGGTACCTCCCCCAACGCCTTTCTCAGCCCAGCTAGTAGCAGAGCAAATTCCAGACACCACCCTTTGGTAGAGGTGTGGGATACTACCTGGCTTGGGTAGGATCAACGAAGGCACTGTTCAGGCTAACTGGGAACAATCTGTTAGGGCAGATGTTTAGGCTAAGAATGCAGACATTGAGGATGGGGGGGAGGGGGGAATGGGCATGGAGGAGGGCACTTGTGGGGATGAGCACTGGGTGTTATGTGGAAACTAATTTGACAATAAACTATTTGTAAAAAAAAAAAAAAAGAATGCAGAAATTGAAAATGAAATTCCTTGATGTTCTGGTCCAAGGCAATTTCTCTCTCTCTCTCTCTCTCTTCATTATTGCCCTCTTAAGGAGCCTTTTTAGAATTTTTTTCCTAGTCACCTCCACCCCCATGATTTATTTTAAAGGAGGGAGGTCGGGTTTTTTTTTTTTAAGAACTTCATTGAGATATGATTCACATACTGTACAATTTACCCATTCAAAGTATACAGATCAATGGCCTTTAGTATATTCAGAGTTGTGCAACCATTACCTCAATCAATTTTAGAACATTCCATCAACCCCAAAATAAACCCTGTGCCCATTAGTTATCACCCTCAGCCCCCCATCCTCATTTCCCTCAGTTCTAGACAATCACTAATCTACTTTCTAATTCTATAGATCTACTTTTCTGGACACTTCATATAAAAGGAATCCTGTATGGGTGTCTAGGTGGCTCAGTTGGTTGAGGATCCAACTCTTGATTTTGGCTCAGGTCATGATCCCAGGGCTCTGGGATTGAGCCCCGTGTCTGGCTCCACACTGAGTATGAAGCCTGCTTAGAATTCTGTCTCTCTTCCTCTGCCCCTCCCCTGCTCACGCACATGTGCACGCTCTCAAAAATAAAAATAATGATAATAAATAAATAAATAAAAGGAATTATATAATCTGTGGTCCCTATGAAATTTTAATATGGCTGATATATGATATACTTGTTTATGGGCTGCATACATGTCTGTGTTTTCTACATAAAGCAGTAAGATTATTTTTTACACCTCTGCTAAGAACCAGTCTCCATTGCCCACACTGAGAAGGCATGAGCCAAGGTGACAGTGTCTCCACAGAATTTTCCTAACCAGCTGCAGATACCAAACTGTGAGTCATTTGTTGACAGTAAACGATTATCAAAATGAGGTATTTGTGTAATTGGCTTAATTACTACCACCGCCTCCAGAAACTGGCTATAAGCGAACTCTTCACAAGCATAATAGAAGTGAATGCAGTTTTCCTGACTAAGCCCAAATACTACTTTGTAAATGGAAAAATCTGATTGTACACAGTAGCAACTGGCCATTTACCTGCATCTGCCTTTTGAATGGACCTACTGAGTAGCTTCAGGAGTCCTGTCTGCTTTCACAGCAGGGCACCCGCAGTTGTCACCAAAGTGATCACATCTGATCAGATCAGATCAGCCAAAACTCCCAGACTCTGGAAACAGTTTGGGATAACGTAATGAATTTCAATGAAAAAGACGGTAATTTGTTAACTATTTTAAATCCCTTTGAAATAAATGTAATCTGAGGTTTTAAAAATATTCCTATTCCTTATTGGAATAAGTGTTAAAATACCAGTGGGTCTCCCTTTGATAAGATGATTTTTCACTTGGGAGCTATTTGCTTCCTCTAAGTTTGTATGTTTTGTTCCTTTTAACCATTGGAGATTTCTTCTGGGCAGAGAGTGTCATGAAGAAATCAACCCTGCCTCCTGTCTACCTTGGATTATTGTAAACTTGACTATCAAAATCATCTCATAGGCCCTATTTACAAGATTAACTAATCCAGACATTCCAGGACAGTTGGCTGTATTCTGACAAGCTGGGGCTGGCTCTTTACAAAAGACTTTTCCAAGGACCAATAATTAGGAAAGAAAACCTGTTTAAAGAATTAGACTGATGTTAGCCAGGGGTTCTGAGTTCCATTCTCACATGAGTCAACATAAGTACATTTCTTTCGTCTTCTTAAACTGTACTCCTCAATCCTGGCTGTATGGTGAAATCACCTGTGAAGCCTTAAAAACCCGCAAGAGATTCTGATTTCATTGGTTGAGGTTGTAGACTGGCCATCATATCTTTAACCTAATTACATGAGAATCTCTGGGGCTGGGTCTCAGCCATCAGTAGTTTTTAAAGTTCTCCAGGCAATTGCTGTGTGCAGCCAGAGCTAAGAACCATAAACGCATTAAGCGTAGCTGCTCTTTGAGCACATAAGTCAAAGTATGCAGGGTAGGGGCTTACCTTTTTCCTCATCGATGAATGAATCGTGTAGAGTTATTATTATAAAATGGGTTTTATTTCCAGCTCTGGTCCTAACTAGCTGTGCAAGTCCTTCCCTTTCCTGTGCCTTAATTTACTTATCTGCAGAGAGAGGAAAATGGCCCTCATGACATCTATGGCTTTTTCCTATCCTGACTTTCTATGGTTAATACTAATGGTTTCTTTCCATCTTAAAGCTACAAAGGACCCGTGAAACTTCAATATGTCAGATAAATAAAATGGGATAATACTGCCATCATTCTTCTTTGGCCAGTTAATTTTCACTGAACAACTCTAGAGAGAAAATATTTATCGACTAAGTACTAGATGCCAGGCACTGAACAAAATTAGCATCATTTCTTCCCTCAGAACTTAGAGTCTGTTGGAGATAACATGGGGATGGGGGAAAGGTGATCAAATAAATGAAAATATTTATAATCAGTGACAGATGCCATAAAAACAAACAAACAAGGGGCGCCTGGGTGGCTTGGTCGGTTAAGCGTCCGACTTTCGCTTAGGTCATGATCTCACGGTTCGTGGGTTCGAGCCCCGCGTCGGGCTCTGTGCTGACTGCCAGCTCAGAGCCTGGAGCCTGTTTCAGAGTCTGTGTCTCCCTCTCTCTCTGACCCTCCCCTGCTCACGCTGTCTCTCTCTCTCTCTCCTAGAAATAAATAAAAATATTAAAACAAACAAACAAAACAAATCCAGTGAGGAAATCATCTAGAATTAAAGGGGGAGGGATGCTGCCCTTAGATGAGGATCACAGTTAAGCAGTAACCTGATAGGAAGTATTAACTCACTCAACATTCAACACATATCTATTGAGCTGTTCCTATGGGCCAGACAGGACTCTTGGTAGAATAAACAAAAACAAAAACAAAAACAAAAAAAGTCAGGCCTCTAGGAGCTTGCATTCTGGAGGTGAAAAGGAGACGGAGTCCACTCGCGTGTGGGAGTAGCGGGCTTGGTGGGTGTGCATCTTGGGCCAAGGAGCCAGCTGCTATGAAGGTCCTGCAGAGGGCAGCTGGGTATCTCAGGAACTAAAAGCAGGCTAGTGTGGCTGGAGCACATTGAGGGCAGTAAGACTTGGTTGGAAAGGCAGACTGGAGGTAGATCGAAAGAGGTTTTTCAGGCCAGAAAGTGAGTTAAGAAGGTTAAATGAATTCTGCAAAGCACCTAGCATGAATTTGAACGGAGTCTGCTGAATCTAGGTTTAAAATCACAATTCGGGGCTCCCAGTATCCCTGGGAGGGAGTGTAGGGCTGTAACCCGTCTGGATCTTTAAAGGTCAACGGTCTGTGACTCATAAAAGAAGAGGTCTCATAAAAGATCTACAATAGCACCAAGATCTACAATGACATCAAGAATATATTTGATCATTGATTGACTTATTAATTCCACAATGGACATTTATTGAAAGCTTATGGCCATAGGAGTTTCCTCAAAGAAGTAGACAATTTGACTATTATTATATGATGTGGTAAGTGTTGTCACAGAGATGGGCTCTGAATGCTGTGGGGACATGTAAGAAAGCTACCTAACTCACCGTGGTAATGGGAAGGGTCTGGGAAGAATTCCAACTCAACTAACTTGAGTTGTTGCAACTAAATTTTGAAGGGCTTTTAGGAGTTGGCTGGGTAATGAAAGGGAAAGGTATTCTAGGCAAAGAGAACTCCAAGGGCAGAGAGATCAAGATGAGAAAGATTAAAATGCATTGCAAGGGACAAAAGGAAGAGAGATGAATTTAGAGAAGAAAATAGGGGCCAGGTCAAGAAGGGCATTGTAATTCATGTCAGGGAGGCTGGAATTCATCCTGAGGTCACTGGAAGACCATTCCATAATTTTAGGAAACCATTCCATAATGTTAGTTATTCCATATTAACTTCAAAAATGAATAATAATAATTAACATTGATTGATTTCTTACTGTGTGCCACGTACTCTTTTGAGGCCTATACAATGAGTCATATACAATGACTCACTTGATCTTTTCCAAACTCCTTTGAGTTAAAAACTATTATTAGCATCATTTTGTAAATGAAAAAGCCAAGGCATACTTAACACAGGAACTACTCTCAGGGTGGCTCAGCTAGTAAGTGGCTGAACTAGAGTCCAAAACCAGACTGTTAGCTCAAAAGAAAAGTGCTTAAGTATCGTGCTACCTACCTAATTCCTTGTCACCAAAGTGTGGTTGCTAGACCAGCAGTGTTAGCGTTACCTGAGAACATATCTTGGGCCTCACCCCAGAACTACCGAATCAAAATCTGAATTTTAACATTTCCTGGGTGATTTGCATGCACATTAGTGATGGAGAAGCAATGGCCTAACCCACATCAGGGAACTGGGCCAGAGGTGATGAATTGGAAGCCAAATACCTCATCTAAAGAAGAATACTATTCTAGCTCCAGTTGATTTGTGAATGCCAAAATGTACAGGGCACCCCCACCCCTACTGCAAATTCATTTTTCACATTTTGATGGCAGGGAAGGAATAAAGATTTTTTTGGTTTTAAACCATTTTGCAAGGCGTCATTGTTCTGGCCAGCAAAAGATGTTTGCGAGTGGAATTTGGCCTAGCAGCTGCCAGTGTAAAATCTCTGGCTGGTATTTTAGTGATTTAGGGGCAGGGAGAGGCTTTTGTTCCCTTGAGTCGCCTTTAGTGGTTTTTTGTCTCTAAGATGACAAATATTTGAGAGTAATGATTAGAGAATAGGTCTGGGAGTAAGGAGCCAAGGAAGTGTTGAATGAAACTGTACTTCATTTAGATTTTTGAGAGCTGCCTAACCTAGGTGGTGTTTGTATGATCCATTCAAGCTCTCCAGGATCATACACTGGGGTTTGGGGCCAAATTTACAGTTGGTAATAAAAAGCAATTATTTTCTTGGTGTGTCTGAGACTTTATGATGACAGTAGAAGACAACTTGTCAAGAATATGGGGGCTCAGGATTTGGGCCATGTGTCATAGTCTTTACAGAGAGCAATCAAAATACATATGGGTTTGGGAACTGCTTTCCAAGGTATCCTTGGAATCATTGTAAAGTGTTATGTCCTTATAATGTATGATATAAAAAACAGGTGTTTTTAGTGAGGCTGTTCTGTTCTCTAACTGCCAAGAAACCCAAAGTAAGTAGCACAGATTTTCTTTTGCAGACTCGTAGGTAGTGGCTAGAAAATTTAAGTTATAGGTTATATATATA
>NW_027551569.1:10481150-10483655 GCF_008692635.1 Crocuta crocuta
ATATATATATATATATATATATATATATATAGTTGTATTTTAGAAATATCACTCTGATGAGAATGTTAAGAATAAACTGGAGAGGGTAAAGACTGAAGATCAATATGGAGGATATTTTACTGATCCAAAAGAAAATGAATGATATCCACCCATTGACCCAAGTCAAATAACTGTGAGTCACCTTGGACTTTTCCACTCACACAGCCATTCAGTCACTAAGTCCTTTAAATTATACTTTTGTGATGCCCATCACATCCATTCCTTCCTCCCAACTCCACTGCTATTTTCCCTATTCAGGGCCATATTCTTTCACTTAGACTATAGGCAGAAATATCTCCAGTCACTATATCCTTCAACCTGCTTTTCATATAATTGCCAGATTGGGCTTTCTAAAACAAAATATGACCTTTTTATTATTCAAAGTAAAAAATTCTCTAGTGGTTCCCCTATTGCATACAGGATGAAGCCCAAATTACTTATGGAATATAATCCCTCCAGTTATTGGGATACAATTTACCTTTTCTTGAATCTTATTATACTCATTATCCACCTAACCCCCAATATCCAGACATAGGGAAATGTTTCAAAACTTTCAAAATGTGGACATGAAGAGAATGCTTCATGTCCACATTTTTCTGTTTCCCTTCCTTTCTCCTACTTTCTCCCCTCTTTCCTCCCTTCCTACCTCACTTCATCTTTTTTTTTTCTTTTGAGAAAGACTGAGAGCTAGTGCTAGCAGGGGAGGGGCAGAGGGAGAGAGAGAATTCCAAGTAGGCTCCACACCCAGCACAGAGCTCTATGTGGGGCTCAATCTCACGCTCCTGATGTCATGACTGGAGCTGAAATCAAGAGTCAGACACTTTAGCAACTGAACAGCCCAGGCACTCCTCATTTCATCTTTCATGCCAACTCAAACATTATCTCCTATATGAAGCCTTTGCTGAAAACTCCACCCTATTGCCTTCATTATTTATTGGGCAGAATTTCTTTTATTTATTTATTTATTTATTTATTTATTTATTTATTTATTTATTTATTTCTAGGAGAGAGAGAGACAGAGACAGCGTGAGGAGGGGAGGGTCAGAGAAAGAGGGAGATACAGACTCTGAAATAGGCTCCAGGCACTGAGCTGGCAGTCAGCACAGAGCCCGACGTGGGGCTCGAACCCACAAACCGCGAGATCATGACCTAAGCGAAAGTTGGACACTTAACTGACTAAGCCACCCAGGCGCCCCTATTGGGCAGAATTTCTTAATCCCTAGAGTGTAGAAACAGCATAATACTAAAAATTATTGATAATTATTTATTGAATAAATTTTAAAAATGGGTGTGTGCTCTTTCCCTAATTCATTAGTAGAAGAGATTGGTGGTTATTCTTAAATCCTACATCATGTCTAGGAGAGCTTGTTCATTCCCATGGGCTTCAATTACCGATTCTACAGAAATAACTTCCAAAGAGGATTCAGTTCTGTGTCCCTTATTGCTTACTAGATATTCCAGTGGGAAAAATAAACCAAAAGCAGAGACAGTAGTCAGAAGTCTATTACAATAATCTAAGTGAAAGGTAGAGAATGGAAATTAGGGAACAAATTTAAGAGACATCTGAGATATTAGTTGCATCCAGGCCAGATAGGGAGACTCTTGCCACTGCTCTGAAATAACACAATATGTGTTGATGTCTACTTCCCCCATGACAAAGACTGACACAGTGAGTGCCCACAGGACAGAGGAAGGTCAAAAATTTTCAGAGTACTACTCCTTTCCCTTTCCCTCCTCTTCTCAAAATTGGGTTTACAGATGAATGGGAAACCAGTGGAACCTAGAAGAAAAATTCCTGAGTCTTTGTTCTCTAAGCCCTAGTTCTAATCTTTGGTCTTGGGATTCCCAATTATGTAAAATCAAGACTGCCAGCTTTTAGTAATTGAATGACATCAGACCAAAAAATGTCCTTTATGCCCTCTATTCAGTTTATGGCTTTGGCAGATCGGCATACTAGACAGCTGAATCCACCTCAATTTACTACCAGATCTGGAGTCTCCTGGATTCACCTTGGGGTGTGTGGCTCCAGGACAAAAATCCTGTGTGTGATCTGTCAGGTCTGAGCACAGGCAATTACAAGGCTTTGCCTGGCAGGCCTCGTGGGGGAAGCTGCCCGCCTCACACCAGAGATGGCACACAGCCAGTGCATCTGGAGGGAGTTGCAATCAAGGACACAGGCCCCTTTTGAGCCTGCCATGCTCATATGCATATCTGCATTCCCAGCCTAGGAACCTTCATTTGGAGGTCTCTTTATGGAGGCCTTTTGCTGAGACACTGTTCAAGCACCGCCATCAAGACCTTGACCAAAGCTGGGGTGCCTGGGTGGCTTAGTCGGTTAAGCGTCCGACTTTTGCTTAGGTCATGATCTTGCGGTTCGTGGGTTCGAGCCCCGCGTCGGGCTCTGTGCTGACTGCCAGCTCAGAGCCTGGAGCCTATTTCAGAGTCTGTGTCTCCCTCTCTCTCTGA
>NW_027551569.1:10485472-10498704 GCF_008692635.1 Crocuta crocuta
ATATATATATATATATATATATATATATATAGTTGTATTTTAGAAATATCACTCTGATGAGAATGTTAAGAATAAACTGGAGAGGGTAAAGACTGAAGATCAATATGGAGGATATTTTACTGATCCAAAAGAAAATGAATGATATCCACCCATTGACCCAAGTCAAATAACTGTGAGTCACCTTGGACTTTTCCACTCACACAGCCATTCAGTCACTAAGTCCTTTAAATTATACTTTTGTGATGCCCATCACATCCATTCCTTCCTCCCAACTCCACTGCTATTTTCCCTATTCAGGGCCATATTCTTTCACTTAGACTATAGGCAGAAATATCTCCAGTCACTATATCCTTCAACCTGCTTTTCATATAATTGCCAGATTGGGCTTTCTAAAACAAAATATGACCTTTTTATTATTCAAAGTAAAAAATTCTCTAGTGGTTCCCCTATTGCATACAGGATGAAGCCCAAATTACTTATGGAATATAATCCCTCCAGTTATTGGGATACAATTTACCTTTTCTTGAATCTTATTATACTCATTATCCACCTAACCCCCAATATCCAGACATAGGGAAATGTTTCAAAACTTTCAAAATGTGGACATGAAGAGAATGCTTCATGTCCACATTTTTCTGTTTCCCTTCCTTTCTCCTACTTTCTCCCCTCTTTCCTCCCTTCCTACCTCACTTCATCTTTTTTTTTTCTTTTGAGAAAGACTGAGAGCTAGTGCTAGCAGGGGAGGGGCAGAGGGAGAGAGAGAATTCCAAGTAGGCTCCACACCCAGCACAGAGCTCTATGTGGGGCTCAATCTCACGCTCCTGATGTCATGACTGGAGCTGAAATCAAGAGTCAGACACTTTAGCAACTGAACAGCCCAGGCACTCCTCATTTCATCTTTCATGCCAACTCAAACATTATCTCCTATATGAAGCCTTTGCTGAAAACTCCACCCTATTGCCTTCATTATTTATTGGGCAGAATTTCTTTTATTTATTTATTTATTTATTTATTTATTTATTTATTTATTTCTAGGAGAGAGAGAGACAGAGACAGCGTGAGGAGGGGAGGGTCAGAGAAAGAGGGAGATACAGACTCTGAAATAGGCTCCAGGCACTGAGCTGGCAGTCAGCACAGAGCCCGACGTGGGGCTCGAACCCACAAACCGCGAGATCATGACCTAAGCGAAAGTTGGACACTTAACTGACTAAGCCACCCAGGCGCCCCTATTGGGCAGAATTTCTTAATCCCTAGAGTGTAGAAACAGCATAATACTAAAAATTATTGATAATTATTTATTGAATAAATTTTAAAAATGGGTGTGTGCTCTTTCCCTAATTCATTAGTAGAAGAGATTGGTGGTTATTCTTAAATCCTACATCATGTCTAGGAGAGCTTGTTCATTCCCATGGGCTTCAATTACCGATTCTACAGAAATAACTTCCAAAGAGGATTCAGTTCTGTGTCCCTTATTGCTTACTAGATATTCCAGTGGGAAAAATAAACCAAAAGCAGAGACAGTAGTCAGAAGTCTATTACAATAATCTAAGTGAAAGGTAGAGAATGGAAATTAGGGAACAAATTTAAGAGACATCTGAGATATTAGTTGCATCCAGGCCAGATAGGGAGACTCTTGCCACTGCTCTGAAATAACACAATATGTGTTGATGTCTACTTCCCCCATGACAAAGACTGACACAGTGAGTGCCCACAGGACAGAGGAAGGTCAAAAATTTTCAGAGTACTACTCCTTTCCCTTTCCCTCCTCTTCTCAAAATTGGGTTTACAGATGAATGGGAAACCAGTGGAACCTAGAAGAAAAATTCCTGAGTCTTTGTTCTCTAAGCCCTAGTTCTAATCTTTGGTCTTGGGATTCCCAATTATGTAAAATCAAGACTGCCAGCTTTTAGTAATTGAATGACATCAGACCAAAAAATGTCCTTTATGCCCTCTATTCAGTTTATGGCTTTGGCAGATCGGCATACTAGACAGCTGAATCCACCTCAATTTACTACCAGATCTGGAGTCTCCTGGATTCACCTTGGGGTGTGTGGCTCCAGGACAAAAATCCTGTGTGTGATCTGTCAGGTCTGAGCACAGGCAATTACAAGGCTTTGCCTGGCAGGCCTCGTGGGGGAAGCTGCCCGCCTCACACCAGAGATGGCACACAGCCAGTGCATCTGGAGGGAGTTGCAATCAAGGACACAGGCCCCTTTTGAGCCTGCCATGCTCATATGCATATCTGCATTCCCAGCCTAGGAACCTTCATTTGGAGGTCTCTTTATGGAGGCCTTTTGCTGAGACACTGTTCAAGCACCGCCATCAAGACCTTGACCAAAGCTGGGGTGCCTGGGTGGCTTAGTCGGTTAAGCGTCCGACTTTTGCTTAGGTCATGATCTTGCGGTTCGTGGGTTCGAGCCCCGCGTCGGGCTCTGTGCTGACTGCCAGCTCAGAGCCTGGAGCCTATTTCAGTGNAAAAAAGATCTTGACCAAAGCAGCTTTCTCCACTTTGACTCAATGCTTTTCGAAGCTAAGCCCTTTCCCCTTCTTGCTTCCTGTGGCCCCACAAGTCCATAAAAAAAAGCAGGAGCTTTATGTTCAGGAGTCCTTGGCTGTAAGGTGATATCCCCCATCTGTGCTTCAGTTTGATCCTTGCCTGGTGGCATTCCACCTGGGGAAAATGAAAAGCTAGTGCCTTTTTCCTCTTGCCTGCACCATTGCAGTAAGTAAATAAAGAAGTTTGCTTGTTATTCCCATTTTGGCTTGTTATGCCAATTGACCACCTCAACACCTGGCAGCTTGACCCACAGCTGTTTGGCTTCCCTGTCTTTTAAATAGGTATAAGAATATTCCATCCCAAACCCCTTCTGTTAAGGGCTCTGGGCTTGTGAAACAAGAGTTTTTATTATACATGCTATAGATTCTATATCTTTTTTTTTTCACTGTAGCAAGATTCAAATATATTGAGAAAAGGAGAATGGATTATCCAGATGCATATTAGACTACATTAGATAGAATATTGAAACCTCTAAAACAACCAATATTTTTGTTTTGGCTTACAGAATAATGTGACTAATTTTGGCCAGATGGAGCATGACTATGAATTAGCTACATGTAGACTAGATTTGAGACACTAAACAATGACCCACTACATTGCTTTAAATTACACAGATGAGGTTCTTTGCTCATTGTAGTTTAATTATTTTCTTGGAAGACATTACACTTCTTTATTTGAGAAGCCTAATGAATTTTATAATTACCTTTTCCTCTGAAGTCCACAATGATGATTCCCCATCTGGATTGGTAAAGAAGAACCCACAGCAGGAAACATTACTGATGTGTGAAAAATTCAGGACAGTATTCCTTTGCTGACCATTCCCATTTTTGCACATACCCAACTGTCTATTGAAGCGCTTGCACCTCTGGCCCTGGGAGAGGAGAGCAAATTTCTTTCACTCCTTCAAGGCCCATGTCTTTATTGCTTTCATAGCTTCTGCCTTAGTTCAGTCTGGCATCATCTCTTGTCTGGATTGTTAGAAACTATTGCTTACTATGCATCCAATTCACCCTCCACATTGACATCGGAGTCCCATTATCAAACACAAGTCTCCATTGACTAGCCAATGCCTTTAGGATCTAATAAAAACTCCTAAGCAAATAAGATCTGGAACAAAGGGGGCCCGAGTGTCTCTTCCAATGTCATTTTGTGGCATCATCACATCATATGCTCAAGGTATAACATCCCTGCTTTCCTTTGAACGAAATTCCCCCCGCTTCTGTGTTTTGTCACCAGCTAGTCCCCTGCTTAGAGCAAAGTGCCCATTCTCTTTCCTCTTCTCAGCACCATCTCACTCATATTTTGATACTAGTTCAAGGTTCAGTTGTTGTGTTCAATATGTTAAAGGCAGAAGAACAAAATGGGAGATTGTAAGAGTACCAGAGGCTTAGGCTCCATTACCACTGTGAACTTGAGTGACTTGTTCACCTTCCCTAAGCTGCTGTTTTCTCACATGCAACTTGACAACTTTTCCCTCCTAGCCTTATTGAAGTATACTCAACAAATAAAAAGTACATGTATTTATGTTGTACAATGTAATGATTTAACATATGAATATATTGTGAAATGATTACACAATCAAGTTAATACATCCATCACCTCATAGTTACCTTTGTTTTAAAACTTATTTTTTAATTTTGAGAGAGAGAGAGCTGGGGAGAGGGGCAGTGGGAGAGAGAGAGAATCTTAGGCAGGCTCTATGCTCAGCATAGAGCCCGACGTGAGGCTCAATCCCATGACCCTGGGATCATGACCTGAGCTGAAATCAAGAGTCGGACACTTAACCAACTGAGTCACCCAGGTGCCCTCTCAGTTACCTTTGTGCGTGTGTATGTGTGTGTGTGTGTGTGTAGTGAAAACATTTAAGAGCTACTCTCTTAGCAAATTCCAAGTATATAATACAGTATTATTAACTATAACCATCATGCTGTACATTAGATCTCCAGAACTTATTCATCTTACAGCTGAAAGTTTATATACTCCCCATTTCCCTCAGCTCCTGGGGACCACCACTCTAGCCTTTAGTTCTGTGAGTTGGAAATTTAATAGTAACTATGCATGAGCTTGTTGAGAGTCTTAATCACAGCAATCTTTTAAGTGCTTATCACTCTGCCTAACATATAGTAAGTGCTTCATATGTAAATGTTAACAATTATTTCTACTTTTGCCAACATTTTCTCCAATTCAGTTGTATTTTAACTTGCTATGTTTCACTTAACTAGCTTTTATGCCTAAAATTATATTAGTTTGGGTGAAGTGAATGACCAAAGTAATAGTCATTACCAATTCTAGTTTATTCATTCCTTGATATTTACCAGAGCTATATTTTATGGAGTATGGTTGAACAAATTATATTGAACTATCATGTGTTCAATTCTAGCAAGAGCTATTAAGCCAGGATCAAGCTTTCATAATTTGGGGATTCTTAGAGTCCAGTCAGGTATTTTTAGTGCTTTGATTAATAATAAGCAACATTAACATAATCAAATAATTTAAAGACTCAATCTTTGTAAATTCTTTCTAGCTATGTTCACTGTGTCTGTAAAGAAAAGTATTTTTGCCAGATTTATACACACAAGTGTGATGTTAATACCATTTTGGACTTATTCATTCTAATTTTCAATTTGACTTATTTCAATTTTAACTACACATCAAAGTAAAATTTATTTCTATTTTATATCAAAATGCCACAGATCTTATTGTGATTTCTAATCTAGCTTTTGAGATCTGATCAACTCTTATATGTAAATACGGCTTTCTGTCAAGAGGGGTAAAAGAATTTTCAGCAAAAATTAATTGTGAATTGCTTATTTCATCTTTGAGTATATGTATGTGTACAACTATGTCTTATTCATCTAAAAATACAATTTTAAACATGTTAAGAATAGAAACCTTCCCCCATTCTCTGCAGGAGCTTTAGAGTTGAGTTTTCTTCTACAAACCTAGAATAACATCTATTATATCACTCTTCTCTGTGTATAACAATATTGGTTCACAAGACCATGCTGTGCCCACCCACAACTGACAAGTGAACGAATAAATAAAAATGAATAGATGAATGAATACTGGAAAGACCAATTGTTTCTTTGAGTGATCTGTCCATGAAATTGACAGATATTCTCAGGTTAGTGTATGGCATATTAAAATACAAAATCCCACCAAACCATTGTGCCTGCATGCACCTGATATCCTCAACCCAGCTGAATATGATGTATCTCTGGAAACAATGGAAGGTGCAAGGCTGTGGTTGCCCTAAGATTCTGACTTAACCAGGAGTATCTGATCTGGTACAAGAACCCCAGCCAGCAAGGGCTCATCGAAGATCCTGCTTTAATGCATTAGGCCCACACCAGATCAGCAAATGTTTATACCAATTGAAGACCCATTCCCAAGACCTCACTCTTAGGAGCTCAGTTTGGAATTTGGCCCCTCTTCTTCTGGTGTTATGTTTTCAAACTGACAGAGATAGGAAAGAAAAACTTATATAGGAAAGAAAAACTTATTCAGGAAAGAAAATTGGATCAAATATTTAACACCTCATATTAAGCCTGGCAGAGAGGACTATATGTATTATTGTGCAGATTAATCTTCTATTAGTCATTTAAAAAATAGCAAAACAAAATAAGATACAAAGTCCTGGATGTTAGGGCTTTAGTAATAGAAAACAATGTTTTACATTTTACATGGTTATACTGTAAATCCAAATGGTATATGCATTGCCACTCTTCATGTGCATATAATTTGGGAAAAACTCATGGCATGGACTGGTGACACACAAAAAGTTGTCGTATTACCAACTGTGTCATTTTAAACATTTTTTCTGTTTTTAAGACAAGTTTTTTTATCTTGTTTTAATCTGGGTCCTTGAAAGGACATTGAATCTTACACTTGAGTACCTACAGGAAAGTAAAGAATTAGCTCACATTGTATGTCAGGTCCACATCAATCCATACTCACAAGGACAAAGATCTGTGAAAGAAAGGGTCACTTTACCTGACAGGAAATGGAAAATGATCCCAGAAATTTTCTTCCTACCAATGAGTACTTGGTAAGAGTTATTATATAAATATACTCCATACATTGTCCTAAGAAAAGATACTTATTTTTATGTCCACATATTTTAGATTTAGAACTAAATAAAATGTAAACCACAGGAAAATTCAGCAGGAGATAAATTTGGGTAATACAAAAAGCATAATTACTAGGAAGGCAAGACTGGTATCAGAGTTACCAGGCAACGAACTCCAAGAGAAAGTAACAGAAAAGTGGATTGGGAGATAGGGTCATCCAATCATCTAAATGCCTGGACAATTAGGTGTCTGAGGAGAAGTGGAAATGAACATGTTATCATTTCATGGGGAGTTAAGAAAATTTCCTAACAAGTCAGCAGAGAGAAAATGAAGAGAAGGTGCTATTTGCCAATATAAGTATTATTAACCATTCTTTGCCTTCTCCCTACTCACCCACTCTCCTCTAACTAAAATTACATTAGTCCCTAGTTGTCAACATCTGCAGAGTAATAAACTTAAAAAACTTTCCTCTTCATTCTAATCTTGCTTACACACGAGTAGGTTTTTCCAGGTATGTGTGTGTGTGTGTGCATATGTGTGCATATACATTTGCTCTCCTGTATATTGGGCTTAGGGTGTGAGTGAGGGAAGGGAGAAAATAGCATTCAAAGTTTCCAGGTTGGGGGCAGCTGGCTGGTTCAGTCAGTGGACCATGTGACTCTTTTTTTTTTTTAAGTTTATTTATTTATTTTGAGAGACAGAGCAAGAGAGGGAGTGAGAGGGGAGAGGGGCAGTGAGAGAGGGAGAGAGAGAGAATCCCAAGCAGGCCCTGCACTGTCAGCACAATGCTCGACATGGGGCTCAAACTCAAGGACTGCGAGATCCTGACCTGAGCCGAAATCAGCCGCTACACCTACTGAGCCACCCAGGTGCCCTATGCAACTCTTAATCTTAGAGTTGTGAGTTCGAGCCCCACACAAGACTACTTAACACAAGACTAAACCAACCAAACAAACAAACCCACAAAGTTTCCAAGTGGAACCACTTCCACAGGGTCAAAGACAAAAACATCCTGTGCAGTTTCAGAATCTATGAGAAACTCAGTGTTTTAGGGGTTCAGTGAGTTGGAGTGGTGGTTTGGGGCTGAGAGATAAAGCTGAAAAGCAAGCTGGGGCCACTTATGTCTTGTGGGCAGAAAATAGGGAGTCAGAGATTTTAGAACAAGAAAGCACTTTTAAGGGTAAAGTTCCCTTAACAACAATGCTCAGGCAAGACACACTGGGTGTTGGGATTAGAAGAGCAGCAGTGGCGATGCCAAGGAGAAGCCTCACACAGGACGGGAGCCTGAGGAGAACGGACAGGATCAGGTAGTGCACTGGATGCAGGCGGCAAGGAAGAGGGGAGGCAAGACTTCTTGGCCAGAAGCAAGACTACAGGCAAGGGTAAAACTCTTGCCGTCTGGGACACAGAACAGCAAGTTGGAGCTGTCCAGGTAGTTGTTGCGAATATGTTTCTGGAACTCAGAAGAGAGGTCTGGATTAGGCTACTTTGTAAACCCAGATAACAGATGGAAACTGAAGCCACAGTATGAATTAGATCTTCTAGAGAGGAGAGTAAAAAAAAAAAAAAGAAGATAGACAAGATGAGGCACGGAACTAAGGATTTGAGAATTTTATGGGTAAAACAATGTAAGAGATAGGAAAGAAGTGGTCTAGGGCGTCTGAGTAGCTCAGTCAATTAAGTGTCCAACTTCGGCTCAGGTCATGATCTCACAGTTTGTGAGTTCGAGCCCCTCATCGGGCTCTGTGCTAAGAGCTGAGAGCCTGGAGCCTGCTTCGGATTCTGTGTCTTCCTCTATCTGTCCCTCCCCTGCTCTCTCTCTCTCTCTCTCTGTCTCTCAAAAACAAATAAAACATTAAAAAAATCAAAAGGAAAAAAAATATGGCCTGAGAAGCAGCAGAATACTAGAAGCGGGTAGTGCCATGGAGACCAGAAAAGACAATTTTGAGAAGCTGGGGTGTCTCATGCTTTAAGTGTATCCAACACTTAAAGGGTACATTTCTTCTTAAGTACACATGATCATATGAGGCATAAAGCAAATCTAAACAAATATTAGAGAATAGGTATTATGCAGAACATGTTCTCTGACAACAACGCAATTAAGTTAGAAATTAATAACAAAAAGATTGTTTAAAAATTCTATGTATTTGGAAGTTAAAAACACACTTATAAGTAACTCCTATGTCAAAGAAGAAATTGAATTAGAACTTAATGAACACTTAGAGCAAATGATAATGAAAACACTATACATCAAATCTTGAGGTATGCAATGAATGTTTCCCCAAGGAAAATTTATAGCCTTTCATGCTTATTTAAGAAATGAATAGGAGCTGAAAATTAATGAGCTAAATGTTTATCTCAGTAAATTAGGAAAAGATTAACAGAGTAAAACCTAAGAAAATTAAAGGAAGGAAAGAAAAAAAATACAAGCAAAAATAAGTTAACTATAACAAGATATCATAGAGCAAATGAATAAAACTAAGAGTTTTTCTTTAAAACATATACAAGTTAAATAAACCTTTGGTGACATTAATCATGAAAAAAGAGAAAAAGGAATTGGCTAGAAATGGGGACATATAAGGGTGCCTGGGTGGCTCAGTCTGTTGAGTGTCTGACTTTGGCTCAGGTCATAATCTCACAGTTCGTGGGTTCGAGCCCTGTGTTGGGCTCTGCGCTGACAGCTCAGAACCTGGAGCCTGTCTTCAGATTCTGTGTCTCCCTCTTTCTGTGACCCTCCCCTGCTCATGCTCTCTCTCTCTCAAAAATAAATAAAACATTAAAAAAAAGAAATGGGGACATATGTGCAGAAATAGCCTAGATTAAAAGGACAATATGAGAATACCATGAACAATTCCATTACTAATAAGATCTAGGAATTACTATTTTCTTCTTCCTTGTCATCTTGTTTAGGAAACCACCTAACCCTTATTTGCAGAACCTTAAGAATAAGCCAGATCTACCAGCAGATTTCCAAGCTATTGCCACAACCACCCCCTTCCCAAAATGTGCTGGGATAGTCACTTGAGATACAGCAGCTCGACTTGCAGTGTCACTAATGGGGCCTAACTTGCCATATCAGTAATTTGTAATCAATAATGAAGGATCTTCCTTGGGATACTTCCTTTGCTTCACACCAGAATTAGCCAAGCACCAGGGGCATACTCAGCCCAATTGGTGTGAGGATTGTTAGCTGTCATTGAATGCCACACTGGAGTCTGATCAGTTCAGTCCACCTTGGCTATTGCTTTTTGATGCCTCATGGAGACATGGCTGCTGTCCAGCAATGGGAATAAAATTCCAAGGAGAGGTTCTTGGAAGGATTCTATTTCTTCTGTGCTAAGTTTATCTGGGTTCTCTATCTGAAATTCTAGGATTGAAGTCTTCATAATCAGATTTTTTGAATTGCTGCCTTCAGAGGTACTATCTCAGGTCAGGTTTTGGTATTTGCCATGAAGAGTGGTGTAGATTTTCTCACAACCCTTAAACTACAAAATATTTGCTACCATATCTCTCCCTGGACCATCAGGACCATTCTGAGTTTCCAGAATGGAAAATGGTGTTTAAAGACACCTCCTAAGTGATTCTGAGGTAATTTCCTGTCCTGGTCTATATTATGAAGTAGCTGGCCTTTTCCTCACTACATAAGAAAGAGAGAAAAGCCCCCACACATTTAACACTGGCTAGAACACTTTTTTGGTAGGATATGCACAAAACATAATCATGTGTTTATCTTTAAAAAAAATTTTTTTTTAATGTTTTATTTATTTCTGAGAGAGAGACAGCATGACCAGGGGAGGATCAGAGAGAGAGGGAGACACAGAATCTGAAGCAGGCTCCAGGCTCTGAGCTAGCTGTCAGCGCAGAGCCTGATGCGGGGCTCTAAACCACGCACCGTGATATCATGACCTGAGCCGAAGTCGGATGCTTAACTGAATGAGCCACCCAGGCGCCCCCATGTGTTTATCTTTTTATTCTGTGCATTTCCAGAACAGTAGCATAAAGGAAGTTGTTCTACATTGTTCTAAGATCAAGAGAGATTTTTAAGAGTTTTCCTGTCACTTCTCATAAATCCATTTCCATTTAACAATCATGCACAGGAACTTGAGGGGCACAATGTCAAGAATAAAGAAGCCCCCATGCCCAGTCCGAAGAAATGAAACAAATCACGTCATCCCACCCCCCTCTCTGCCCAAAGGCCATCCCTTCATCTGGATAGAAGAGCTTCAGTTTCGTTGTAGACTGCAGGTCTGAGGGCTCAAAGCCCAGAGCTTCTTCCAACCCCTTCACTTTTTTCGAAAAGTTTTATTTATTTATTTTGAGAGAGACAGATGCAACATGAGTGGGGGAGGGGCACAGGGAGAGAGAATCCCAAGCAGGCTCCACACTTTCAGCCCAGAGTCCCATGTGGGGCTCGAACTCATGGAATTATGAAATCATGACCTGAGCTGAAACTGAGAGTCAATTGCTTAAACTGACTAAGCCACCCAGGAGCTTCTAACCTCTTTTTTAAGAGACACCTGAGAAGCTGAGAAAAACTAGAAGACAGGGATACTGCTAAACATCCTACAGGGCACAGGACAGCTCTCCGTGTCTCCAGCAAAGAACTTTCTGGCCCAAAATGTCAACTGTGTGAGGGCTGAGAAACCCTAGCGTACAGTGTCCTGCAGACACTTCATACACATGGATATGGACATGTTCAAAAATAAATCATGACCCGTTTTTTCACCTAGTCACTTGCTACTTGTCATTCCTAATCTGATTAATGGCATCTAGTCTCATTTAGTCCCTCATCTCATCTCATCTAGTCCCCCATCAGTCTCATCGATTAGTCACTAATTCCCTTCCCATCCTATCTCCTAAATATCTGTAATCCTTTGTCCTCCCTCAGCTACCACTGCCTTTGTATGAGTATAGACATTATTTAGTTTGCAACCACCTTCTAAAATTATTTTTTATGTTTTTGATTTATTTCTGAGAGAGAGAGAGAAAGCGCGAGCAGGGGAGGGTCAGAGAGAGAGGGAGACACAGAATCCGAAACAGGCTCCAGGCTCTGAGCTGTCAGCACAGAGCCCGACACGGGGCTCGAATCTACAAACCGTGAGATCATGACCTGAGCCGAAGCCAGATGCTTAATCGATTGAGCCACCCAGGTGCCCCTGCAACCATCTTCTAAATGGACTCCCTGCTTTGAGTCTTATAAGTGCCTCCAACTCATCCTCCTTGAATAATCTTTCTAAAATAGAAGGCCAATCACATTTCTCCCACTCTCTACAAGATAAAGGCTGAGCTCCTAGGTCTGGCTTACTCTGATTATCATGTGTTTTCTTATCTGCACATCTATGTTCTGGTACTTTTTCCTAATCCCCTTTTCTCCTAATAAAAACCCCAGGGGGAAAAAAAACCCAGCAAAACAAAAACCTTGATGTTTCACACTTCTGTTTATTGGACACGATGTTCTTCCTTTTTGGAATGCCCTTTCCACCAGGCCCCCCACCAGGCCCTCCTGAAAATTTCCTCCTGGAAAAATCCATCTTTTTAAAACTCTGCTCTGTGCAAGTGCATAGTTCTGTTGGGACACATATTATATATATACCACCTCTGGTATAAAATCCCAGTTCAAATATTGAAGTGTAATAAAGCAATACAGTATATTTTTATTCCACTTAAGATTAAAAATTTTTGAATTCCCAGTAGATGAGGTGAAAATCCTGGTAAATTCATGGTCCTCCCCCTTTGCTCCTGGGTTGTGGCTAAATTCTGGGCGGGGGGGGGCCTTCATGGTATCTAAGTTTTGGAGAAGATATAGGCACCCACACTTCATCTCCTATATAGGGCTCCTTCAGATTTGGGGGTTCTCTTCTCTGCATCAGTGTCTCACTTGTAGATACCCTCATCATTTTCCTTTTTATGGAGTCACACTGGAGTTTGAGAATCTTTCTGAGGCTTTCTATGGTTTCCCGTGACACAGAATTATTCCTTCTCTGCGGGCTTGCTTCCTACCCCCAAGTTATCTGGAATGCAGACACTAAATCCTTAGTCAGGGACCCAGAGGTATTCCCTTTCTTTTAATATTGTTAACATCTTACTCCAGAAACATTTCCCGTCTTGCGAAATTTATGTCTCAGAGGCATCTAAGAGGTTTTTTGTTGTTGTTGTTTTGTTCTGTTCTGTTTTGTTTTTGAGAGAGAGGCCGCGAGAGCGCGCAGAGGAGAGGCAGAGAGAGAGCAGGACAGAGGATCCAAAGCGGGCTCCATGCTGACAGCAGAGAGCTTGATGCAGGGTTTGAACTAGCAAACCACAAGGTCATGACCTGAGCTGAAACCAAGAGTCAGCCACTTAACCCACTGAGCCACCCAGGTGCCCCTCTAAGAGTTTCTTTAATGGATTTAGACTTTTAATGGATTTAGTCACTTAAAAGTTAATGAGTCCTGGGGCGCCTGGGTGGCTTAGTCGGTTAAACGTCCGACTTCCGCTTAGGTCATGATCTCCCGGTTCGTGGGTTCGAGCCCCGCGTCGGGCTCTGCGCTGACTGCCAGCTCGGAGCCTGGAGCCTATTTCAGAGTCTGTATCTCCCTCTCTCTCTGACCCTCTCCTGCTCACGCTCT
>NW_027551569.1:10498732-10510820 GCF_008692635.1 Crocuta crocuta
CGCTCTCTCTCCTAGAAGTAAATAAAAATATTTTTAAAAAAAGTTAATGAGTCTAAAATTGTTTCTTATTTCCGTAGCATCCCACACTTGAGGCAGGATTAAAAACAACTACATACTCGCTCCTAAATCTAACAGCCCCTGGATACATCCGAGGGACCTTTTAAACTTGAAGATGTCTCCCCTCTCTCCGCCACCTCTGCATAATCAGATTTTTTTTTTTTTTACGATTACAAAAGATCAAGGTCCAATTATCGAATCTCTCAGTGGTGGGCGTGGGGCAGGACCCCACTCGGTCTCATTTTCCTCAAAGTCTCCACAAACTGTTTTTCTCGGTAGTGCTTTCTCCTCTACTCNAACCTCCTCCTCCCCTCCCTGGGCTTCTCTCCGGGCGGCGCAGTCTCCGTCTGGCGTTCCTCGCTGGATCTGCGGTCAGCCGCGCGCCGCTTCCGTCGTCGGAGCTGTTACGTCTCTACTGCGCGCCGGAAGGAGAACCCGCGAGCGCTTTTGGAATTATGGCGGCCGTGGATATCCGAGGTAACCTGCGCTGTTAGCCTTTGTTTCCTGATTGGCTGGGACCTGATTTGGGGGTTTGTAGCTCGCGGGGCAAGGTTCAGGTTCGTTTGTGATGACTCCCAAGGCTCTGATCTGGCAAAGTTCGTTTTCTCCGGCTTCTCAGCGGTCTCTTCGGAGCTTCAAAACGAAGGGGTTGGAAGAAGCTCTGGGGTTTGCCCTCAGACCTGCGGTGTTGTTGCAGGCACGCGTATCTCTACAGCATGGGGCTGTTCTGTCCGGGTGAAGGGATGGCCTTTGGGCCGAGAGGTGGGATGACATGATTTGGTTCATCCCTTGGGTCTGCTGCCTTATTCCTGATACTGGCCCACGCGTCGCCGGTCATGAATCCCGATTTTCTTTTTGAGTCTGTAATACCTTCCGTAGGAACACTCCACAACTACTGAAGGCAAGGATCAGTCCTTTTTCACAGCTGAACTGTAAAGGCACTCAGGTATTTGTTGAATCAGGGAATATACAGGGAGGCACAATCCCTTAATTGCTATTTGATCTTTGTATAAATTAGGCCATACATTTTCCTCAGCACACGTACACACATCTTTTTTAGTGAATTTGTAAAAAAAAAAAAAAAAAAAGGAAAGACAAGAGAAAGAAGCCTAGGAATTGTGCTCTGGGATTTCAAAGAGTGACAGTATAGCTTGAAGTATGTTAACTTAGTTCCAAACAGACCAGCTTCCTCCTTGGGAGGAGGGATCATGGAAGTTACTCTTCAGGAGAACGAGAAAAATTTGAGAGTGAGAGAGTGGTCGTGAATATATTTTTTTACTGTTGGGGGGGGCGGCTCCCACAAAACTTACTACGCCTGTAAGAAACTCTCAATCTATATTTATTTCCATTTGAAACTTTGCTTTTCCTTAAAGGAAGTGTGAATGTTTGTACCTAGATGCAAGCCCTCTTACCCCCAGGGATTAAAGAAAAAGGGCATTCCTCAAAAGATGTCTAACTGTAATACGTTCCTAATCGTTTTTACCTAGAGTTATTTTTGTTTGCATACCTGATTTTTAAAGGGAAGTGTTTTGAGATTTCTTTTTCTGTATTAACCAAATTGGGGTCTAGCACACTGAATAGAAATGTATTCTCGTTTATAGTTACTCAAAATGTCCAGTGGCCTCCAGCATTTCTGTACAGTGTTTTTATATGTTTCCCCCCACTGTCAGAATTGGCGCAGTTGTATCTATCACTTGCTGATAGAGAGCTGTACTTAGGCTATATCAACATGTTCTCTTGCTACTGAAAAAAAGAAACACTTAGACCCTCAGTGTACTCAAATACTTATCTTTCACAAGGTTTTACTTTTTACTTAGATTTGTTAAGGTTATTGCAAAGGCTTTAAGGTGGGAGCATGTCTGGTGTGTTAAAAGAACAGTAAGGTCAGTATGGCTGAAGCAGAGTGAGAGAGGAGGTGAGAAGGAGATGAGGTCAGAAAGGTAATTGGTGGCTTGATCATATAGGGATTGTAGGCCATAGTAAAGTCTGGCTTTTCCAGTGAGTAAAATGGACAGCTACTGGAAGGTTTTCACCAAAGGGGATGATGGTAATCTGACTTCCTTTTTTTAAGAGTCACCTTGACCGCTGAGAACAGTGTAGAAGGACAAGGGTGGAATTAGGAAGACCAGTTGGGAAGTCATTCCCATAATACAAGGAAATTTAGAGGTAACTGGGACTAGGGTGTACCAGTGGAGGTGGTAAGAAGTGGTTGGAATTTGTTTGACTTAGTGGTGTATTCTCTCTTTTTTTTTTTTTTAAATGTTTTATTTATTTCTAGGAGAGAGAGAGAGGCAGCGTGAGCAGGGGAGGGTCAGAGAGAGAGGGAGTCACAGACTGAAACAGGCTCCAGGCTCTGAGCTGGCAGTCAGCACAGAGCCCGATGCGGGGCTCGAACCCACGAACCGCGAGATCATGACCTAAGCGAAAGTCAGACGCTTAACCAACTAAGCCACCCAGGTGCCCCAGTGGTGTATTCTCTTAATGGTGTTGTGATCGCAGGTAGTCAGTCTCCAAGTGGGACAGATAATATTTTATTTCTCAGCCCTATACCACCCTTTTAATCTCAGTTAATCATTTTGTAATTGAACATTCTTGGATTCTGGACTATGTGTGAACCTGTGATGAGTAGGGTCACTTGTCCTTGACCCTCAATCATACATTAGTTAACATTTGCTGACTATTTTCAGTCTGGTCCTATGCAAGTACCTGATGAGGAAGACATGTTCTCAGTTGTCTGAAAAGTCAAACACAATGGGAACACATTTGCATTTCTGGGTTATGAGTATTAATAAAAGTGTAAAAATTGCTGTGAGAACATAGAGAAAGAAGCCATTATTTTTGTCTTGCAAAGTAGAGAAAGGCTTTGCAGAGATACTGACATTTGAAATGAGTTCAACCTAGTGTGACTTTAAATTATATACTAACCTCACACCTTTTTGACAATAAAAGGGGTCTCTGTTTTTTAAAAAGGCGTAAGCTGCGGGGAGGGGAGAAGAGTACAAACTAGAACAGTCTTGATTATGCCAGAAATAAATTTGGTCATTATAATCTTAAAATAAATTGACTGCTGGCACTGCCACCAACATCATCCTAATGAACATTTATTGGGTTATTACAATGTGCTAAGCATTTTACATATACAATCTAGCATATAGATACTATGTAGTACCTATATAGTACCAGTCTCCTTGAGTTTTGGGTGGTAAAGTGGTCAAAATACTGCCTGGCACAAAGTCAGTGTCCAGAAGTGGTAAGCGATATTCTTTGCATTTGTTTTGGTCTCATAAGCCATACTTGCCAGATTTTTCATCTTTGATTCATTTATAATAGGAAAATATGACCTATGACTACTGATCAGGATACATCCTGGTGAAGAAAATTATAGAGAAAATATACTGAATAATCACTTGGAGCAGCTAGCATTTATGATTCCTTCTGAATTCTGATTCCTTATTTAAACTTAATATCTCCAAGCCAAATTCGTTATCATTATTCTCCTAAATGAGTATTGGTTCCTAAGTTCTCTGACTTTATAATTGATGATTCATGAAATTGTCTTCGCCCCTAAAAATGTCTGTTTGTCCTTATCTTCCCGTGCACTGCCATTGCCTTCCCCCAGTCGTCATCACCTCATGCCCATATATATTGACTCTCCATAACTGTTGGTAGGAGGAATCTCTAATTACACATTTACTTGTTTCTACAAATTATCCCTCTACCTGTGCTGAAATAATCTGTACTATTATAACAGTTTATTGTCAGTAGCCTATTATTATGACATCATACAGACATAGTTTCCATTATGTGAGAAACAAACCTATAACTGTCCATTTGCAAAAGCTTTTGTGTAATCATTCCTAAGGAAATAAAAAAGAAATGTGTAAGAAAGTTGCTTTAAAGAAAACCACTTTAATAACTGGATTGTAGTGTTTAAAGCTGAGAATATTGATTATCCTTAGTTGCTTTTCATTAAAAAAATATTTTTCTGACAATGTTATTTCCTGGTCTGATACTTGGTTATGGCATGGTGTATTTATGACAAACCATCTTAATAATCTGTACTAATTATTTGATCGTTAACGTACTTAATCTGTTTTTTCCCTTTTTTGACAACAAACACATCACATTTTACCTTTATATAATCGCTTTTTCGCATCATATTTATTTCCCTCAGAACTGTTTATTGCCTTGGATTAGGTCTGACTTTTTCAGAGGTGCCAGAAGTGATTACAGTTTTGGAGAGGTTGAAGTTTTCAGTTCTTCCCTTTTTTCAACCAGTATTAAATAGACATTTTGATGTTCAGAACTTACTTCTTGTGGGATTTCTTATGATTTTGCATTTTGAAAAATTAAAAATTAAAAAATTAAAGAGTTAATTCTGTTCCAGAATCTGAAATTGTATATAATTAAGGGCATTCTACTTCTCATTAGCTTCATTACTTTTACATTCATTATCTCCTCCGTAATAATAGCTTCCTAACTTAATTCTGTGTCCCTAATTGTCGAGGTCTCACACTGGTGGCTGTGGAAGTATTTTCTTTGGGATGCATGTTATTTGACAATTTTTGAATTAAACTCTGGATTTCCAGTTTTTTGAAACTTTTCTAAATTTCACATCCTATCACTTCACCTAATCAGATTATCCTCTAACCACATACCTCTGTATTTCTCTATCTTTGTATGTACATTCTCTCTGCTTGCAGTTACTTNTTACCCAGTGAAAAATCATTCCTGTTCTCTCAGAGAAAGTAGTCTCCCTCCACGGTGCTTTGATAACACATTTATTCATATCTTTATTTTAGCACTTATCATGTCATCTTGTTATTGCTTTCTTGCACACTTCTCTCTTCTGTGAGAGTATATAGGTTAGGACCCATGTCATCCGTATATCCATAGTGCCTCCTGCATTAGATGTTTAGTAAATGTTTGATTGGCCTTTATACTCTCTTCTCATCCTTTATTATTTTGTTTCCTATAGATAATCTGCTAGGAATCTCTTGGGTTGACAGTTCCTGGATCCCCATTTTGAACAGTGGAAGTGTCCTGGATTACTTTTCAGAAAGAAGTAATCCTTTCTACGACAGGACATGTAATAATGAAGTGGTCAAAATGCAGAGACTAACATTAGAACACTTAAAGTAAGTTATTGTAAGAAGATAGCACGATTGCCAGAGATTTTGAAATGAAGGGCTCTTTCAAGCTATGGATAGTGAAGTACAGAGTAGAAGTTTGGGAAGGACTGGAGTTTTGTTTGGGTTTGTACAAATTTGACATGCAAAGGAATTATGAGTAGTCAGTTATAACCTAGGAAGTCTTTTCTGTATAATTTCATATATTACTGTCTTGTTAAAATACAGCTGTTACGTTCAGATGCAGATCTAATGAGTGGTTTTAGCAATGCAGCTGTTGTCCTCAGCCAGGTGACCATACTTACTGTCTCTTTTACATCGAATTCAATGTTTTAAACTGTAGTCTAGTTTATAGTAGATTTTTCTTCGTATGACATAAAATTCTTGCTTGACAACTGCAAAGTAAGTTTCTTGAGAGTTAGGATGCTAAATAATTAAGAATTTATTGCTATTACAAAAGTTTCTGAAACAGCTGTGTATATAGTTTTTATTCTGTCAGTCAAACATCAGAGAGGGTTCATGAAATTAAATTTCTGTGATATTTTAAATGGCTTTTGTTAAGAGACAAATATTTACAACTATTAAGAGAACTTATTGTTGCTTTTAAACAATCTGTCAGGTCAAAAAAAATGTGTTGGAAGCATGGATAAGGTTTTTGATGTTTTCCAGTTGAGTAGAATATAGAGTTGAAATATATGGTCAAGACATGTATAGTCTTTATGTACCATATATTTTTAGATTTTATGTATTTTTATATAACTCATGCAACATCATGCTATTTTAGTTGCATTTTTTGAAATGTACACTCTTCAGTGTACTTTCATGACTGAAAATACTCAGATTGAAGTTCATTGTGAATTTTTGTAGAGAAACTTTGTTGTTTAAACATCAAATCTTACTCTATCTATATTCTACCTACCTAGGAAAATAGCCAGTTTTATTGGACAGCCAGTTTTTAATATCATACATAGGTACTTTTAATCCAATTTATCATGTTGCTATATTTTTATATAACACTCTGAATGTTCTATACAATAGTTTGTAGGGCATTCATAGATCTCTTAGTGTCTGTGTTCTGTTCTCAGTCAAATGGTTGGAGTGGAATACATCCTTCTGCACGCTCAAGAGCCCATTCTTTTTATCATTCGGAAGCAACAGAGGCAGTCTCCTACCCAAGGTAAAAATGTGTAGACTTCAGGCATGATTTTCTTCTTAAAATACCATGGCTTACTTAACTTTCTGAGCTACATGTTCTTATTTTTTTGGATTGGGTTCTGTTTGGGGGATCCCCAAGACCATATGCGTGTTCAGTGCCTTGCTAAGAGGACTCAGCAGGCTCAGCATAGAGGTATGTTAGTTATAACCAAGATCGTTATGGCAATACATTAAGGATCCATAGACAGATGAATAAGGAAAAAAGCCATATCGAGTAGAACCTGTGGGAATCCACACGTAAGCTTCCTTTGCTTTCTCTTCTGCGAGGGGCCTCCCCAAGTGTATCCTCCCTCCAGCAGCCCCCACGCACATTTATGTGTTTAATGTGTCTGCTCAGGGAAAGCCTTTTGATACTCATAGAGTCCAGAATTTCTCTTGAGTGCTTATCATGTGGACACTCTCTGCCTGCCAAAATACCAGCCTTGCAGAAGGAAGTGAGGTTTCCATTGTAATCATGTTGTTTGTACAAATTGTCCAGGCACTGTAGTACAGCAGGCATAAATTCACCACTTAAGAAATGTTTCAGAAACCAGGTTCTACCAGTCATATGCACAGACACCAGGAGTCTTCTAGTATGCCCAGGGCCAGCTCTCTGAGCACTAACAAAGCAGCTTGCTACATCATAGCCACCTCTTCTGTGAGTATAGGGAACCTTGGAGCCCCCAGTAACTTCTCATCTCAGTCCACTGAGTCTAGTTCTGTTACAAAGTATGTGGTAGATGCAGTTGTACTAGATTCATAGAGGATCAACTGGAAATCCTCATTGACCTGTTCAACCAGAATTCTTACCTGGCTCATATTACCAAACATAAAGTTGCTCTAGACATCACACTGAAGGGTACAGAATTCAGATTTGACTTTGAATCAAATAGCTAGTCCCCTATTCCAGAGATGACTGGCTGAATCTCCTCATTAGATAACCTCTTCAAGACATTTAGGGGGGTGCTTGTGTGGCTCAGACGGTTAAACGTCCAACTTCAGCTCAGGTCATGATCTCATGGTCAGTGAGTTCGAGCCCCGCATCAGGCTCTGTGCTGACAGCTCAGAGCCTGGAGCCTGCTTCAGATTCTGCGTCTCCCTCTTTCTCTGCTCCTCCCCTTCTCGCGCTTTGTCTCTCTGTGTCTCTCAAGAATGAATAAATGTTTTTTAAAAAAGAGACAGACATTTAGGAAAAATCTCCGCCCTGGTATTGATTCTTTAGCGAGGAATGACTTGCTAAAGAAGTTGTGGTTCCAGAGTCAAGAATCCAAATTTAAGTTCAAAATCAATGATCTAGAGTCTCTTCCCTGAGGAAAAAACAACCTCAGACAAAGGCAAGACCAAGAACAAGATTTCCATGATGAAATGGTTCAGGGTATGGAAGCGACAGAGGTAGTAGTAGCTTCACTAGCAGCTGTTTTCTTCTTTAGGACCCAGGAATGGAGCACAGTGGCAAGTTTTTACAAAATAACAAATTTTTTAAATGTTATTAAAATTTTTTTTGTTTATTTATTTTTGAGAGAGCACGAGTGAGGGAGGGGCAGAGAGAGTGGGAGAAACAGAATCTGAAGCAGACTCCAGGCTCTGAGCTGTCAGCACAAAGCCTGACACGTGGCTTGAACTCATGAACCGTGAGATCATGACCTGAGCCAAAGTTGGATGTGTAATCAACTGAGCCCCCCAAGGCGCCCTAGTGTTTATTATTTTTGAGAGAGAGAGAGAGAGAGAGACAGAGCATGAGCAGGAGAGGGGCAGAGAGAGGAGGAGATACAGAATCCAAAGTGGTCTCCAGGCTCTGGCTCGAACTCACAAGCAGTGAGATCATGACCTGAACCAAAGTCGGACACTTAACCGACTGAGACACCCAGGTACCCCGGCAGTGGCAAGTTTAGTACATCTTATATCTTCACTGTAGGCCCTGAATCTCTCACTCTAAGGTCTTATACCCCATAGTGTAGTTAAGTGATAGCAGCATTGGATCACTTGGGAACTTGTTAAAAGTACACTATCCCTACTGAGTAAGAATCTGACTTTAACAAGATGGTCAGGTGATTCAGATGCACATTCAAGTTTAAGAGGCACTGCTCTGGTTTGCCAGCTTTTCCTGTTATGGTACAGAGAGCAAATATTTTAAGCTTTGAGGGCCTCATGGAGTCTGTATTAGCTACTCAACTAGAGTCAGAGCAGCCTTAGATAATAATATAAATGAACGAGCATGGCTGTGTTCCAGTATAAATTTATTTACAAAAATGGGAATTGTCAAACCATGCCATAAGCTTTAATATGGGAAAATATCAAATTTTAGTTGTTCTTTTTATGAAAATCAATTTAGCAATTTGTATGCATAGTTATATTCATGACTGTTTATTTTCACTGTTTTAGTTATCCCACTGGCTGATTACTATATCATTGCTGGAGTGATCTATCAGGCACCAGACTTGGGGTCAGTTATAAACTCTAGGGTGGTAAGTATCTTCACATTCTTGAAACACTAAAGAAAATTTTTAATCGAGCACTTTGTTTCCAGGAATCCAACAGAAGCTTCTCTTTCTCCTGTAAGTTGGTATGAAGTGTTGACTATCAGAATGTCTTGAACACTGGTTACTGTGGGCCATGTCCATGTTATAAGTATATATCACAGCCCCAGCTCTATAGTGATTCAGGTTCTGGTAAAAGCCCAGAAAATTGCTCTCTTTGCATATGTGATAGTTTGTGGGTGTTTACATTGGAGATCTTAGTTGATCTAATGAGAAATTCAGAATTTGTTTTCTTTTTACGAGCTCACTGCAGTGCATGGCATTCAGTCAGCTTTTGATGAAGCTATGTCGTACTGTCGATATCATCCTTCCAAAGGCTATTGGTGGCACTTCAAAGATCATGAAGAGCAAGGTGGGTAGAACACCTGGACCTCATAAGAACTCTCTTTGGTGTTTTAAGAATGAAGCTGTTTTGTTGGGGAAAACAGCTATTGATTTCTAGGTGTGTTTTACATAGGAAGACTTCATAGGATGATGGCATTGTCCTGGCTATGGTTCATGTAGCTGGAGATGGGAATAATAGCTCTCCCGTAGGAACAGATGAAAATTTTAATCTGCAGGTAACTGGTAATCGTTCCTTTAAATGCAATGAGTGGTCTTTCAGATAGTTGTATTTATTCTTTATAGTAGGTGCAAGTGGCAACATTTGGCATTTCCTATGCAAACATAGGAAGGTTTGCATCTGCTGAATAAACTTCTCCCCAGAGCTATTTGCTCCTATTCTAATGAAGTGTTTGGAATAAAACTTATCTGGAACTCTTCATTGAGAGATAGTGCCCCAATATACTTACCTTCTCAGGAAGTTCCACAAATGTTTAATTTCAGAATTTCTCTTGCAAGTTCTTTTCTTCCTTTCTTCATGATCTGCTGCTGTTTGGTTTGTCCTGTTCCCTCCGCCCCCCTTCCCGGTGAATCATGAGCTTTATAATTGAATATGGTAACCTGAGTTTGTGAACATTACATTTCCAATTGTAGCTATTAGGTTTAGTGGGAAGACCATTTAATACACTTAAAGTATACACAAGATAATATCAAATTAATACTCTGAATTATGGTTTAGGCAGTTATGGAAAGGCTTAACCTTAAAATTCTTTTTTTTTCTTTTTTTAACGTTTATTTTTGAGAGAGAGAAATAGTGTGAACAGGGGAGGGACAGAGAGAGGGAGACAGAGAATCTGAAGCAGGCTCCAGGCTCCGAGCTGTCAGCACAGAGCCTGACGTGTGGCTTGAACTCGCAAACTGTGAAATCATGACCTGAGCCAAAGTAAGATGCTTCACTGACTGAACTACCCAGGTGCCCCAGCCTTAAAATTCTTAGTATGTATGTATGCTTACATACTAAAACTGAAGTATCTTTAAAAGAATTCGCTTTTTAGTTTTTGATTTCTATTTTTTAAATATTTTTTAAAGTTACACTTATTTTTTTTAATGTTTTTTTAATTTATTTTTTGAGAGAGAGAGTGAGCAGGGGAGGGTCAGAGAGAGAGAGAGATACGGAATCTGAAAACAGGCTCCAGCCTCTGAGCTAGCTGTCAGCACAGAGTCCAATGCGGGGCTCGAAACCACGAACCGTGAGATCATGACCTGAGCCGAAGTCGGACGCTTAACCGACTGAGCCACCCAGGCGCCCCTTCTTTAAAGTTTATTTTATTTAGTTAAGTTATTTTGAGAGTTAGAGCAAGAGAGGGGTAGAGAGAGAATCCCAACCAGGCTCTGCACTGTAAGCATAGAGCCCAGTGTGGGGCTTGAACTCAAACTGTGATATCATGACCTGAGCTGACAATGAGTCAGATGCTTAACCCACTGACCCACCTAGGCACCTGAGGAATCAGTGTTTTAAATGTTAAAATGTAAGCTACATTTAAGAGGGAGAGTTAGAACACTTGTTTTTATATGTTGTGTTTAATTTCTTTGGGAGGATGGTCTTTGGAATAGCAGTCATTAAAAATGACATTTGAGTATATTCACGGCGGACAAAGACTTGTAAAATATAAGACACCAAACTAATTAGGCAATCTTTTGATTTGGATTTCATATTTTCATAGATAAAGTCAAACCTAAAGCCAAAAGGAAAGAAGAACCAAGCTCTCTTTTTCAGAGACAACGTGTAGATGCTTTGCTCCTGGACCTTAGGCAGAAATTTCCACCCAAATTTGTGCAGGTAATGAGAATGCATGTGGTTAATTTTGATTTCACACTTTTTCCTGGAATATTTATTTTTAATTGAGAACTATTTCAGATGTGACCTAAAAAGACTGACCTTTCTCATTAGTTACAAAATGGTCGCTTGGGGAAAAATGATCTCTGAATCAAAGGAAAGGTTTTCAAAGACTTCATGAAAGAAGTAGGTAAAGGGAATGGAATTAACACTCTTCTTTGCCCTTACGTTTATTTCCTCTTTGAATCTTCACAAACTAAGGACTGTGTATGCACAGTATTCTCATTTAGAAGTTGCTGAAAGTGTCATAGGTGGTAGCTAAACTAGAATCTGAAACTCAACGTTGTTTTTACTCTGTATGCTGCCTTTCAGCCTAATGTAGTAGCTAAGTCCTTAAATGTTAGATTAGTTAAAACTTTTGTAATACAAGGAACATTTGAGGTAGAGTGGCATAATAAAGGGAGGAGGCAGGAGTTGTAATAAATAGTTACATCATACTGGTTATTAAGTTATATGAATTCCGTTATGTTATTTTGGGTGGTTCTGACAGCAATAGCAAATCCACCCGTCATTCTGCTAAATGAGCTTTAGACATGAAGTAGGTATGTGAACATGTTATTCTCCTGGTAGTCTTAGTTCATACAGACATTTACCAGGGCCATGTACACAAAAGGTTGGGGGACTAAGATTTTCAAGTGAGTTTTAAATTAAATGAGATTTTTCACACTTTGAGATAACTTAAAACAGGCCTCCTGTACCCCTTTCCCTGACCCTACTGTGTGAGATGTGTGCACTATTGTAATGGTTATATGGTGAAGGGAGCAGAGGACAGAGCAGAACGCAGGGCAAGAAGGTCAATTTAGAGAAATCTCGTGAATTGCATTTGAAGATAAATGGTGTCTGTTGAATAAACAAATAAATTATTATAGTGTCTGTAGGAATACGAGTAACCATGACAGTGTAGATGAGGTGTGGTTGACCATCGAGACCTGCACAGGAAAGCAGCCAGTAGA
>NW_027551569.1:10510887-10580675 GCF_008692635.1 Crocuta crocuta
AAATTAAAATATCTTAATAATTTTAAAATATTGATTATATGTTGAAAAAAATGCTATTTTAGATATATTTGGTTAAGAAATAAAACTCCTCGGTTTCTTTCAGAAAATGTAACTACCAGCTTGCATTTGTGGTTCACCTCTTTCTTTTGGACAGTGCTAATCTAGAAAATGGGAATAGAACACACAAAACCAGAAACATGAAAGAGTATTAAGGGATATATTAATGTCTCTACTAATTAATGGATATGTTAATAATAATGGACAGATTTCTCAGAAACCAGAAATCCGTAGTTTGGTCTTCTTTTTCTAGTTCCTTGAGCTGTAAACTTAAGATTGATTATTTGAGAACTTTCTTTCCTTTTTTTAAAAATGTTTAAATTGTTTAAATTTTTATTAAAAAAATTCTTTTTAAGTTTATTCTTATTTTGAGAGAGAGAATGTGCAAGAGCAGGGGAGGAGAAGGAGCAGAGAGAGAGAGAGAATCTCAAGCAGCCTCCACATCATTGACACAGAGCCCAGTGCAGGGCTTGAACTCATGAACCATGAGATCATGACCTGAGCCAGAATCAAGAGTCAGTTAGATACTTACCCAACTTAGCCACCTAGGCACCCCTCTTCCCTTTTAATGTAGGCATTTATTACTATAAATGTTACTCTTAGTACTGCTTTTGTTGCATCCCATAAGTTTCGGTATGTTGTGTTTTCATTTTTATTTCCAAATTTCTGATTTTCTTTTTGATTTCTTCTGTGACTCATCGGTTGTTCGGGAGTATGTTGTTTAATTTTCACATACAAATTAGCAAATGGAAAGAAATGAAAACGACTAGAGTAAAAGCAAATAAAATAGAGACTAGAAAAACCTCTAGAAAAATGAAACTCAGAGTTGGTGTTTTGAAAAGATAAAACTGACAAACTTTTAATTAAACTAATAAGAGAGGAGACTCAAAACTAGAAATGAAAGAGGTGAGAGAAGCAAAAGGATCATAAGAGATTATATAAACAATTACATGCCGACAAATTGGAAAACCTAAAACAAAAAGAAAAAGAAAATTGGAAAGTTTGTAAGAAATTCCTAGAAACGTACAACCTACCAAGACTAAGTCATGAAGAAGCAGAAAATCTCAATAAACCAAAAGTAAGGAGATTAAATTATCACAAACCTCTCCACAGAGAAAAGCCTAGGACCAGATGACTTCACAGGTGAATTCTACCAAACATTTAAAGAGAATTAATACCAGGCCTTCTCAAACTCTGAAAAATTGAAGAGGAATGGGACATTTTCAAATTCATTTTATGAGGACAGCATTAATCTGTTACCAAAGGCAGACAAAGACACCACAAGAAAATTATAGTTCATTATCTGTGATGAACACAGATGCAGAAATCCTCAATGATATACTAACAAACTGAATTTAACAGCACCTTAAGAGAATCCTATACCATGATCAAGTGGGATTTATCCCTGAGATGTAAGGATGGTCCAGCATACTGAAATGAATCTTGATGATACACTGCATTATCAGGACAAAGGTTAAAAATCACATGATCGTCTCGGTAGATGCAGAAAAAGCATGTGACAAAGTTCAGCACCCTTTTATGATAAAAAACATTTTTTAAGAAAACCAATATAAAAGGTATGTATCTCAACCTAATAAAGACCATATGTGATAAACCCACAGTTAACATACTCAATGGTGAAAAATAGTTTTTCTTTTAAGATCGGAAATAAAACAAGACTGCCCACTCTCCACAGTTCTATTCAACATAGTACTGGAAGTTCTAGCCAGAGAAGTTAAGCAAGAAAAAGAAATAAAAGACATTTAAATAGGAAAAGAAGTAAAATTGTCTTTATATATGGTCCCTGACAGATCTTATACATACCAAACCCTTAAGATTCCCCTGAAAAGCTGTTAGAACTAATCAACAAATTCAGTAGAGTTGCAAGATGCAAAATAACCCTCATTGGGTTCAATTTCTGTAAATTAACAATAAACTATCTGAGAAAGTATTAAGAAAACAATCCCATTTATAATAACATTAAAAAATACATAGTCGTAAACTTTTTGTTTTCGGTTTTATTGAGATATAACTAGTGTTTACCATTGTGTAAGTTTAAGGCATACTGTGTGTTGATTTGATGTACTTCTATATTACAAAATGACTACCATGGCATTAGCTAAACACCTCTATCATGTGACATAACTACCATATCCTTTTTGTGGTGAGATCATTCAAGATTCACTCTCTTACTAACTTTTAAATGTATAATACTAGCTGTAACCACCATACTGTACATTGGATCCCTAGAACTTAATGTTATTGGTTAGGTTGATACCATTTGACCAACTTCTTCCCATTTCTCCTGCCAACCCCCTCTCAAGCCACTGATAACCATCACTTTATTCTGTATGACTTTGACCTTTTTATTAAAAAACTTTTTTGGGGGGGCCACCTGGGTGGCTCATTGGGTTAAGCGTCCGACTTCAGCTCAGGTCATGATCTCACGGTTTGTGAGTTCGAGCCCCGCGTCAGGCTCTGTGCTGACAGCTCAGAGCCTGGACCCTTCTTCGGATTCTGTGTCTCCCTCTCTCTCTGACCCTCCCCTATTCATGCTGTCTCTCTCTCTCTCTCTCAGTAATAAATAAATGTTTAAAAAAAAAAAAGCTTTCTTAGGAGCGCCTCGGTGGCTTAGTCAGTCATGACCTTCGACTCAGGTCATAATCTCAAGGCTGGAGAGTTAGAGCTCCGCATCGGGTTCTGTGCTGATAGCTCAGAGCTTGGAGCCTGTTAAGGATTCTGTGTCTCCCTCTCTCTCTCTCTGCCCCTCCCCCTCTCATGCTCTTTCTGTCTCTCAAAAATAAATAAACATTAAAATTTTTTAAAATTTCTCTTTAATCTTTATTTTTGAGAGGCAGAGACAGAATGCAAGTAGGGGAGGAACAGAGAGAGACACACACACACAGTATCCAAAGCAGGGTCCAGGCTCTGAGCTGTCAGCACAGAGGTTGATGCTGGGCTCAAACTCATGAACTGTGAGTTCATGACTGAACTGAAGTTGGATGCTTAATCGACTGAGTCATCCAGATGCCCCTGAATTGGGCCTTTTTAAATTTCACTTATATGTGAAAGTATTTCATGTTCTCTTTCTGGCTTTTTCCCTTAGCATAATGCCCTCAAGGTTCATCTTTCTTTCTGCAAATGGCAGTATTTCCTGCTTTCTGATGGCTGAAAAAGACTCAATTTCTTACCACATTTTCTTTATTCATCTTTTGATAGATTATTGGTTGTTTCTCTATCTTGGCTATGGTGAATAATTCTGCAGTGAACATGGGAATGCAGAGATCTTTTCAATATCCTGTTTTCATTTTCTTTGGATATATCCTCCTAAGTGGGCTTGCTGGATCATTTGGTATTTCTGTTTTTTAATTTTTTAAGGGACTCTCTGTACTGTTTTCCTTTCATACTGGTTGTACCAGTTTACATTCCTGCCAACAGGGTACAAGTGTTCCCTCTTCTCCACATCTTCAACAGCACTTATAATCAGTCATCCTAATAGGTGTAAAGGGATATCTCATTGTGGTTTTGATTTGCATTTCTCTGATGATTAGAATGTCGAGCACCTTTATGGGGCGCCTGGGTGGCTTAGTCGGTTAAGCGTCCGACTTTCGCTTAGGTCATGATCTCGCAGTTCGTGGGTTCAAGCCCCGCGTCGGGCTCTGTGCTGACTGTCAGCTCGGAGCCTGGAGCCTATTTCAGAGTCTGTGTCTCCCTCTCTCTCTGACCCTCCCCTGCTCACGCTGTCTCTCTCTCTCTCTCCTAGAAATAAATAAAAATATTAAANTTAATGTATGTGTTAGCCAATTGTATGGCTTCTTTGGAAAAATATTCGGTTCCTCTGCCCATTTTTTAATTGGGTTGTTTGGGGGTTTTTGTTTTTTTTTTTGCTTTTGAGTTGTATGAGTTCTTCATATATTCTGGATACTATCCCCTGATCAGATATGTCATTTGCAAATATTTTCTCCCATTCTGTAGGTTGCCTTTTCATTTTGTTGATGGTTTCCTTTGCTGTGTAGCTTTTTAGTTGGAGTCCCACTTGTTTATTTTTGCTTTTGATGTGTTTGCTTTTGGTGTCAAAACCAAAAAATTATCTCCAAGACTGGTGTCAAGGAGCTTATGGCCTCTGTTTTCTTCTAGAGATTTATGGTCTCATGATTTCAATCCATTTTGAGCTAATCTTTATGTATTGTATAAGATAGTGGTCTAGTTTTATTCTTTTGCACATGGTTGTTCAGTTTTCCTAACACCATTTATTGAAGAGACTGTCCTTTGTTGTTTATTAATTGACCATATATTTGTGGGTTTATCTCTGGACTCTCTCTTATGTTCCATTGATGTATGTGTCTGTTTTTATGTCAATTTCACACTGCTTTGATTACCACAACTTTGTAGTATAGGTTGAGATAGAAGCATTCCCATGTTTATTGCAGCATTGTGCACAATAGCCAAGATGGGGAAACAACCTAGATGTTCAACAACAGATACATGGATAAAAACTGTGGTATATATGTACAGTGGAATATTATTCAGGCTTTAGAAAGAAGGAAATTGTACCATTTGCAGCTTCATGGATGGACCTGTTAGACACTATGCTAAGTAAAATAAGTTAGTTGCAGAAGGATGAGTACTATTGATTCCCTTATATGAGGTATCTGAAGTAGTCAAACTTATAGATGCAGAAATTATGGTGGTTGCCATAGGACAGAGGAAGGGGGGAAATAGGGAGTTGTTAAAATGGGTATAAAGTTGGGGCACCTGGGTGGCTTAGTTGGTTAAGCGTCCGACTTTCGCTTAGGTCATGATCTTGCGGTTCGTGGATTTGAGCCCCGCGTCGGGCTCTGTGCTGACTGCCAACTCAGAGCCTGGAGCCTATTTCAGAGTCTGTATCTCCCTCTCTCTCTCTGACCCTCCCCTGCTCACGCTGTCTCTCTCTCTCTCCTAGAAATAAATAAAAATATAAAAAATAAAATAAAATGGGTATAAAGTTACAGTTATACAAGATGAGTAAGTTCTGGAGATCTACTGTACTACATAGTGCTTACAGGCAACCATATGGTGTTGCACATTTAAAAACTGGGTCAGAAGGTAGATGTCAAGTATTAGCACACGAACAAAACCTAAAACCAAAGACATGTAAGGAATCTTTTGGAAGTGATGGATGTGTTTATCACCTTGATTGTGGTGGTGGTATCCCAGGTATATGTGTATGTCCAAGGCTCATCAAATTGTATACATTAAATACTACTCTCTGTGATTGGGTGGGGAAGAGTAATGGAATACGAGACATAAAAGATGTTTAGGGTTAGATTGAGGATTTTGTGTGCTAGACACAGGAATTTGCAGTTCATTTTATAGTCTAGTATTTATTTGCTATTTTAAACATTAAGTTATTTGAAGTATTTGAACTGTCATCACTACAGACAAACCAATGCAGTGTCAATAATGCTCTCTGGAAGTATAGAAATATCTTTTTTTTTTTAATGTTTGTTTATTTTTGAGAGAGAGAGAAACAAGAGCATGAGCAGGGAGGGAGCATGAGAGAGAGGGAGACACAGAATCAGAAGCAGCCTCCAGGCTTTGAGCTGCCAGCACAGAGCCCAACATGGGGCTCAAACCCCTGAACCTTCAGATCATGACCTAAGCTAAAGTTGGATCCTCAACCGACTGAGCCACCCAGGTGCCCTAGAAATATTGTGCACCTCATTTTCTAGATGCTTATCACTGACTAGCTGAGAACTATGAATGGTGGCAGTAGGGACCCATTAAATGTTTCAGTACAGTTGCAAGGAAGTAATGTATTGTAGTTAGTTTTATGTTTTGGGAAGATAACCACTAACAGTATAGAAGATGCTTAGGGAAAGGTGATGTTTGGAATCAGAGAAGTTAGGTTGTGAAGAGCTTGAACAAATTCTGTGGCTGTACAGAGAAGAAAATGACCAGTAACGTTTGGAGGAGCCCATGTGCAGGCTTCCTTGTAGCCTTTCCTTCCCATTAGGAGTTACACAAAATGTGTTCTTTCAACAATGAAAATGAGGCAACGTGTGTGGCATTTGTGACCAAGGAAGTCTATTAAAGACTTGGTTCCAGTGTTTTTTGGGTGGGCTGTGGGGGAGGGGGGTGTCATCCTGTAGGTACTCTCTAGCTCATTCCACAATTCACATTCCTGTAAAGAAAGCAAATGTTCAGCATGAACATTGTTCAGGCTAGGCACAGTGAGCCACCAGTATCAGAATGGCGAGAACCTTCCAAAACTCAAGTTCCTGGTCATCAACAAGGGCCAGTCTTGCCTTTCTAACATAAAAGCCTCAAGCCTTCTATGTTAATCTTTTCTGCACAGTGAATAATAATATGGAGCTCAGTTTTGGTCTTATTAAGTGTAATGTTCCCGGAACTTGAAGTTGGGATGGGCTAGTAGGCAGTTGGCAGCATGAATCTGGAGCATGTGATACCAGGAAATTTTGTTGTCTTTAGTCCTAGGAATAGATAAGAAAGCTTAGGGAGGGCATGTAAATTCAGAACAAAATTCAGAAAATGCCTGGAGACATTAACTTTAACGATGAAGGGAATGTTATTCTTTGGAGATAACAGGGAAGTCCATAAAGAAAGCAACGTACGTGTGTGTGTGTGTGTGTGTGTGTGTGTAGGTGTAGGTAAAGGTATAAGTTTGAAAGTAATTAAATGGGAGGGAACTTGGGGTGTTAACATCTGTTTTTAAAAACCTAGACCACAGAGTCATTGGCTTCAGGTGAAGGGTAGGCTGTGAGCCTTGAGGAGCAAGGAGGAGAAAAGTTTTAAAGCATTTAACTTGGGTATTGGGAAATGGGAGATGACAGCATAATCAAATAAAAGAACTGTTGTGCAGAATGGAGGATCTCACTTTGTTCCTGACTCAGTGATGCCCCCATCCTTTTTTTTCTATAGTTTGATTTTTAATAGTACTCTCATCAGAAGCCTTTACGTTCAAAGGAAAATCACCTTTTTCCTCTTTGCTTCCTGTACCTGCCAACTCTAAAAGTTGGAGTGTTGCTCCATATTTCATTTGCTTTCTTTGAGCTCATGTCCCCTAAACGAGTAAGCCTTTGGAGTCTTGAAAGGCTCCATTATTCTCTCCCATTGGATTCTACTTGGCTACTTTTTTTCTTAAGTTTTTAAGTTTATTTATTTATTTTTGAGAGAGAGAGAGGGAATCCAAAGCAGATTCTGCACTGTCAGCATGGAGCCCATGGTGGGGCTTGAACTCAGAAACCATGAGATCATGACCTGAGCCAAAACCAAGAGTCGAACACTTAACTGACTGAGCCACCCAGGTGGCCTTCTGCTTAGCTACTTTTTGAAAGCATCATAGCCTAGGTACAGAGGTAGAGGGCTTTATAGATAGCTGTTCAACGGAAAATTATTTATGTTTGATTCTTTCGTTCTAATTTTGGGTTTCTGTCTTTTCCGCAACAAAAGAATAAGAAGTAGAAAATGAGAAGTTTACTTTTTATGGTACATGAATAGTAGTTTCTCTTTATGGAGTCGTTTTTAATATAATTTGAGTGAAAGTGTAATTTTAATAAGAATTACGAAGTCAAGAAGAAGAAAATTTTGCTAACCTGCCCTGTTTTCTCCCCACCCCCTTTTTAAAATTATAGCAAAAGTCTGGAGAAAAACCTGTCCCAGGTATGTTCCTGATGTTCTTGTCAAACTTGAAACAAGACTCAGTTAACCACTAAAGCATGTAAGATGAGCTGTGGTCATTTTGTCCTCTAGACTCCTGGTAATTCGTTACTCCTAATTTTCGAGATCTGCTGAATTGCCAAAAGGTGGTGCTTTTGCGGTAGTCATTAGTATCTAAAAGATTAATTGGAGTGGGAAGAGTAAGTGTTGAGGAGGTGTGGAGAAGCTGAGGTGATTTGAAGTTGTTTTTAGTTCATATCTCTGGAAGAAAGCTGTTCTGTTTCATCATTGAAAACAGATATTGAGCTACCTCTTCAGCCTGGGATAGACTGTATAATCTCTTCACGCATAATGTCTTCTCTAAATGCCATGTGTTTTTGTCTGCTATCACAGATTTGCTTGGGTTATCAGGTTTTTAGGTTTGTAAATGGGTTCTTCTGCATCTGCCCATGAAACCGCTAAATTTAGAACCTGAGATAAGCAGTTCTAAATGAACTTGAACCTGAACCATTCTCATGACCATTGTCTAAATTGATCTCATCCCTACACCTTCCTCTCCCTCCAAACAATGTCTGCTTTTGATGTCTAGTGGATCAGACAAAGAAAGAGGCAGAACCTATACCAGAAACTGTAAAATCCGAGGAGAAGGAGACCACGAAGAACGTCCAACAGATAATGAGCGCTAAAGGGCCCCCGGAAAAACGAATGAGGCTTCAGTGAGTACTGGTCAGAGAGAAGCTTGCAAGACTCCTCTTGTCCGTTATTGATACCTCATTACTGTGACAGGCTCTTGAACTTTAAAATTCTTTGTCACGACCCTTCCATTTGTATAGAATGTGCTTGTTCTTTAAGAAAGGATGTAAGGATCCTCATGCTTTTGATATGAATATTTTTTATGTATCTTTTGTAACCTTCCCCCTACTGGACTTGAGTAGCCTCCTTACTCAAATGTATACTGCTATATATACATCTGAAACCAAAATAAAAGTATTTGTATAAATCACTGTATCATGACTTTTTTCCCTTATTTCTCTCACTGAAATATTTCCACATGCACTTTGTAAATACAAAGGATTAATGTGAAAAGAGTAACTAAGCTTATTTTCTTTTATTAGTTGTGTATTTCTCAGTATTAATAAAGGTTTTGACAATTTGAAAGATAAAAGGTAAAAGACCTCCCTCTACAAATATGATAACAGTGAAGTTTCTTTGTGCACAGTTATTTTTAATACTGTGGTTTGTAATTATTCTGTTCTTAAGGTTTGACTTGATCATATCACTGTCTTCTGTAAGTACTGCTCCATGTTGGCTTAGTTTCTCCGGACTATTTTAAATGACTGAATAATTCCCACGAGTGATTATATCATTTTTTAAAAAAATTCTCCCTGTGCTCTACTTAAGGTTGTAATGATTACATTTGTGTATGATGACTTTTCATTATTTAGTATTTTTCTTCCCCTTAGGATAGAGTCCCACCAGTAGAATCATTGGAATCTGTAGTTGTTGTTTTTTTAACTCTGAGTTCATATTGTCAAGTTTTTTTTCTCAAAAGATTTGGAACCAGTTATCACTTAGACAGCAAAGTATGAAAATACCAACTTCTCCAGAATCTAGCTACCACAGACTATTATAATTTTTGTTTTTAGTGCTAATTAAGTAGCAAAAACATGTTTTGAGTGGTTGAATAATTTCTCTGCTTTGATTTTCGTGTTTATGAAATGTCTGATTTTCTATATGGTGATTTTTCTTATAGCTTTTTTTTTAATGCTATTTATTTTTGAGAAAGACAGAGTGCGGATGCATGTGGAAGTGGGGGAGAAGCAGAGAGAGAGGGAGAGAGAGAATCCCATTCAGGCTCTGCACCATGAGTGTGGAGTCTGATGTGGGGCTTGAACCTGTGAACCATGAGATCATGACCTAAGCTGAAATCAAGAGTCAGACTCTTAACTGACTGAGCTATCCCCGTTTAGCTTTTTATTTTGATATAATTTCAGGCTTAAAGAAAAGTTGTGGGAATAGTAGAAAAAAATTCCTGCATATATACTTATACCCCAAATCCCCACATATTAACATTTTTCCATATTTCTTTTATTCTTTAATCTCTTTCATCTCTTGCTGTCCATTGCTTGCGTGTGCATTCTCTCTGAATATTGTGTGTTTGTGTGTGTATGTATGTATATATATATATATAAAATACACATATTTACACCTTTTACTTGTAGATTGAGAGTCAGTTGCAGTCATAAGGCCCATATCCTCTAAGTACTTTAGTGCACATATCCTAAAATCAAGGACATTCTCTTACATAGCCACAATACAGTTATTAAAGCTAAACTGACACAATACTAGTATCTAATCTGTAGATCTTACTCCTATCTTGCCAGTGGTGCTAAGAATCATGCTTGTCCTTCTGATCAGATATCACCCTTATCTTAGTTTTATGGTTTTAATGATACTTGCTGTCATTACATTTATACCATTTAACCGTGCATCCCTAAATAAGTGTGTAGTTTTGATTGCCTGTTTGTTTATTTTAAAGTTTATTTATTTTTGAGAGAAAGCATGTGTGTGAGCCAGGGAGGGGCAGAGAGAGGAAGGGAGAGAGAGAATCCCAAGGAGGGATTTTGACAGGGCAGAGCCCGATGTGGGGTTTGAACTCCGTGAACCATGAGAAATGACCTGAGCCAAAATCAAGAGTAGGATGCTTATGTTTGTGAGAGTCATCCAAATTGTTTCATGTTATTGTAGTTCTTTTATTTTCATTTCTGTGTAGCCTTCCCTTACATAAATGTATTACAGCTTTTAAAATGTATTCTAATGATGGTAGACATTTGGATTGTTATGGTTTTTGGCTATTAATGAAAAAACTGCTTTTACGAAATATTCGTGTATTTGCTTTTATAATTACAGGCTGGATTGTGTGTCTCTCCCCCAGAACCTCAGAATGCAACCTTATTTGGAAATAGGGTCATTGCATATGTAATTAGTCAAGATGAGGTCATACTAATCTTAATTAGGCTAGGCCCCTAATCCGGTGTGATTGGTGCCCTTGTGAAAAAGAAGGCCATGTGAAGAGACAAAGGGAGAAGACCGTGTGAAGATGAAGGGCCAGAGTGCTGCATCTACAAGCCTAAGAATGCCAGAGATTGCCAGCAAGTCACCAGAAGCTAGGAAGAAGCCAGGAAAAATTCCCCTGTAGGTTTTAGGAGGAGCGTGGCCCTGCTAACACCTTGATCTTGGACTTCTAGCCTTCAGAATTTTGAGACAATATAAATTTCTGTTGCTTTAAGCCACCAGTTTGTAGTACTTTGTTTTGACAACCCTAGGAAACATAACCTTGTTCATGTGCTCATATTCTTTTACTCGGATTGCTGGGTCGTAAGTATGCATTTCTCCTACTTCTGTTGATAGTGCTAAAGTATTTTCCAAGGTAGCTGTATCAACAGCAGTTTATGAGAGTCCCTATGGTTCCACACCTTTGTTGGCCCTTGATACTGTTAATTGAAGAAGAATTGAGTCATTCTTATGGGTATACAGTGATCTCTTGTTGAGGCTGAAATTTTATTTCCTGGTGATTGATGATGTTAAGCATCCTTTCCTGATTATTTGGCGATTTGAATATCTATTTTTGTGAAGTGTGTCTTTTGCATATTTTTCTGTTTTTGTGTTTGTCTTAAAGAGTTGTAATAGTTCTTGGTATGTTTTGGACAGGAGTCTTTTGTCCCTTACATGTATTCAAGTTTATCTTCTCCATTCTGCCTTGCCTTTTAACTCTGTTGATGGTAGTCTAAAAATGAACAGAAGTTCTTAATTTTAATGTAATGCAGTTTATCAATCTTTTATTGCTCATACTTTTTTTGTGCCTCATTTGAGGTTTTTCTCTTCATTGAGTTTGCTCCTCTGTCTCTCTAGAAGTTCCATTATTCTACATTTCACATTCAGGAGTGTGGTCCATTTGGTTGGGATCGACCGATAGATCAGTTTGGGAAGAACTGACATTTTAGTAATGTCACATCTTCAGAACCACAAACATGCTATATTTCTCCATTTATTTAGGTTTTCTTTAATTTCTCTCAGAATTTTGAGAGTACAGGTCTTATACATGTTTTATTAAATTTGTTCCTCAACATAACATGTTTTTTTTATTCTGCTGTAAAAGATGTTTTAAAATTTTAATTTACATTTGTTTGTTTTAGTGTATAGGCATTTAGTTGTTCTTTTTCTGTATTTGACCTTGTATCCTGTTACTTTACCAAATTCAGTTATTAGTTTTGGTGGGTTTTTTTGTACATTGCTTAGGATTTTCTATATCCATGATCATGATTTCTTTTCAATTTAAACCTTAAAAAATTATGCTAAAATGTAAGTAACATAAAATTTGCCATTGTAACCATTTTTAAGTATGTAGTTGAGTGCCATTAAGTACATTCACATCACTGTGCAACCCTCACCATCCACCTCCAGAACTTTTCCATCATCCCAAGCGGAAACTCCATACTCATTAAACAGTAATTCCCTGTCCTCCTTCCCCCAGACCCTGGAAACCACCCTTCTATTTGATGTCGCTATGAATTTCACTACTCTAAGTGTCTCATATAAATGGGATTCGATGATATTTGTCTTATTTGTGTCTGGTTTATTTTACTTAGCATAAGGTCTTCAAGGTTCATTCATGTTTGAGAAAGTGTCAGAATTTTTTTAATGTTTATTTAGAGAGAACATGCACACAAGTGGGGGAGGGACAGAGAGAAAGGGGGAGAGAGAATCCCAAGCAGGCTCCCCACTATCAGCACAGAGCCCAAAGTGGGGTTTGAACTCAAACTTTGAGATCATGACCTGAGTCGAAATCAAGAGTCATTAACCAACTGAACCACCCAGGCACCCTGAGTCCCTGCTCTCAATTCTTTTGTGTATGTACCCAGGGAGTGGTAATTGTGTAGGGGGCCTGGGTGGTTCAGTTGGTTAAGCATCTGACTCTTGATTTCAGGCTGTCATCATCTCACGATACATAAGTTCAAGCCCCATATCGGTCTCTGTGCTGATAGTGCCAAGCCTGCTTGGGATTCTCTCTTTCTGTCTCTCTCTGCCCCTCCCCTGCTCATGCTCTCTCTCTCTCTCTCTCAAAAGTAAACATTAAAAAAAAAAAAAGCAGACACTTAAAAAGATGGTTATTGTGGTATTTTGAGGAACTGCTGTACTGTATTTGATGGCAGCTGCATCATTTTATATTTCCAGCCAACCATGTACAAGGGTTCCAGTCCACATCCTCACCAACTCTTGTTGGGTTTTGTTTTGATTTGTTTTGTTTTTGTAATTACCCATCCTAATGGATGTGAAGTGGTATCTCATTGTTGGTTTGGTTTGCATTTACCTCATACAAGGCTGACATCAGTTCCATTGTGTGTATTTTTTCAATACCACCAAGCAGTTCTCTGAGACACCAGCTGGGTGTCCTCCAATTCAACTCCATTCTGACACCATCTACCTGGAGATCGCGTCAGATCCCACAGGTTATGGGCTCAGTCTACAAGACTGTACCCACTTCAGATGCCAAGTACAAGTCTGGAGGTCTGCTCACGACCTCCTCTTTCAGTTCAACTAATTTGCTTGAGTGGCTCACAGAAGTCAGAAACAATTTACTTACTAGATTGCCAATTTATTTATGAAAGGTTATATATAATTCAAGGAACAGCCAGTTGGAGGAGATGTGTAGGGGAAGGTATACGGAAAGGACCTCCCTGGCTGTCCTACTTCTTCCAAATCTCCTGATGTTCACCAACCTGGAAGCTCCCTGAACCTTGTCCTTTTGGGTTTTTATGGAGGTCTCATTACATAGAGATGATTGATTAAATCATTGGCCTTTACTGATTAAGCTTAATCTTCATCCCTTTCCACTAGGGGTAGTGTGGGGTGGGGTGGGACTGAAAGTGTCAACACTCAAGTCACTCAAGTTGATTCTTCTGGTAAAACCAGCCCCCATCCTTAGGTGACCTCAGGTATTCCTGAAGTCACCTTATTAACATTACAAAAGACACCTTTTTGGCTCTCCTGATTTAGGAAATCCCAAGATTTTTAGGAGCTCTGTGCCAGGAAAGGGATGAAAGTCAAATATATATTATTAACAATTACAGTATGACATTTAACAGTGGTGCTTAACATTTTTGTGTACCATTTCTGTATTTTTTTTCATTGAAATATTTTATTAAAAATCTCATAAAATGATAGGGAAAATTTGTATATTTTCCAGGAAATGTTTCCAAGTTATTTTCACATTTTTTAATTGGGTTCTTTTTGTTGTTGAGTTGTAGGGGTTCTTTATATATTCTGGATATTAATCCTTTGTCAGATACATGGTTTCTAAATATTTCCTCCTGTGGGCTGCTTTTTATTCTGCTGATAGTGTACTTTAATGTGCAAAAGTTTTTAAATTTGGTGAGGTCTAGTTGTTTTATTGCCTGTGATTTTGTGACCAAACTAACATAAGTTTGCTTCTTGGTGAGATACAGATAAGGATTACACCAGGTGGAGTTGTCACATAAAAGAATTTTTATTTGCAACAAAGAGATCACAGGGAATAACTTCCCATGGGGGTGAGTGGGTTTCTTTTATTTAGGATTAGGATGAATAGAAAGGGAAGCTTTGTTATTGCATGTAGAGATAGGACACAGGTTGTACAGGCTACTTTGAAGACATGCCTATATCTATAGCCTGTGTTATGTTAATGAAGCTTGTGCCCCTCCTTGGGCAGAGATGTTCACAGTATAATGAAATAGGGGTAACTGTCAGATGGCCCATTTTCTGTGGTGTGAGTCAGTGTTCAGTCTCAAACTGGTCTAGGCCTGTGGAGCTCTTCCTGTTGTTTGCCTCTAATAGATAAAGTTAACATTCCTGTGAAGAAGAAAGGCAGTTGGTAGGGGTTTGCTGGTGACAGTTTTAACCTCATTAACCTATATAGAACACAGTTTTAATTTTGGTGTCATTTTGAAGAAATCCTTGCCAAATCCAATATCGTTGTTTTTCCTTGCATCTTCTCCTCAGTATTTTATAGTTTGAATTCTTACATTTAGGTATTGTGATCCATTTTAGAATTAATTTTTGTATTTGATGTTAGGTAAGGGTCTACTACCTCATTCATTTGCATGTGGATATAGAGTTTCCCCAACACCATTTGTTGAGAAGACTGTCGTTTCCCCATTGAATAGTCATGGCACTCTTGTCGAAAACCATTTAACTATATGTATGAAAGCTTATGTGGAGATCTGGGCTCTCTGTTCTGTTGATCAGTATGTTTATATTTATGCCAGTACCACATATTTGACGACTATAGCTTTGTAGTAAGTTGTTTGTTCATACGCTGGAACCATGTCAGTTGACATTGAGTCCAAGCTACAGCAAAAAAACTAGTGTATTTGCTAGTGGAGTCTGAAAAGAAACAACGGTTGATTAGGGAGAAACATTTCTCTGAAAAACAAGCTTTAATTTCCACTAATTTTCACTTTATTAACCCCATGGGTCATGATTTCAAAATTAGGAAATGTGAGGCCTCAAAACTGTTCTTCCCTTTCAAGATTGTTTTGGCTCTTTGGGATCCGTTGAGATTTCATGTGAATTATAGGGTTTATAGTTTTATATTGCCCATATGGTGATGTTTAAAGGTAGTTGTTTTACATATGTGTTCTAGCGATCTAATTCTTATGGTGCAAGGGCACATTTGGTGCCAGTTACTGCCCCATGGAAAGTGGAAGTCTAGTAGTTTTAACTGTAATCAAACACATTTTATGCCTTTTTTTAGTCTGTTGAAATAATCATATGGTTTCTTTTTTTTTTTCTTCTGATGTGATCAGTTATACAGTTTTCACCCAAATGTTAGCCAGCCTTGTATTTCAGAAATAAACCCCACTTTGTCATGATGTTACCCTAAACCGGGTTCCCCTATCCGTGGGCATTGAGCCAAAAGTCACAATCAAGCCAAAGAATGGGAAAAGGAAGGGTTTTACTTGCATCAAATAATGGAGAACATGGGATATTTCCCAAAGCAGGGTCTTCTCAGACAGTAAAACAGGAAGTTTTAAGCTAAGGATTCATACATATTCATGAAGGGATAATTGATTTTGCAATGGGGATTTAGTAAAGAATTGGGGGAAGTCACCTGAAGGTGACTGAAGAGTCCTGGTGAAAGTCATGAGGGCCAATAGGGTCAGCATCATCGGTTTTCTGGCTGTAGTTGCTTCAGTATCTGAATGCTCAAAGGGGTTCAGATCCTATAAAGATAATTCAAACATGTGCATCACGTCAATTTTTGCTTTGGAACCAGCACCAGGAGTTTTACCATTATTTATTGTCCTTCGTATGATTAGGCTATGCCTGGCCTGATGGTGGCTGTTTTGTTCTTCTAATATTCACAAGATGGCTGGGGCCTAAAATGGCTTTTCTTCTGTCAAGAAGGCTATGTCTCATCTTTGTTTTCCAGGGACCCCTAACTTTTTCTGCTCACATTGGGATATATATACACGTATATATATATATATACGTATACGTGTGTATATATATATGTATACGTGTGTGTATATATATATATATATATACGTGTATATATATATATACACGTATACGTGTATATATACGTATATATACGTATACGTGTATATACACGTATATATATATATACACGTATATATACGTGTATATATATATATACGTGTATATATATATATATACCTTTTAAAAATATATGTTATTGGAGTCAGTTTGCTACAACTTGGTTTAAGATTTTTATATTCAACTTTATGTGTAAGATTTGCTTGTAATATTCTCTTTCCCATAAGTTCTTTTTTGTTTTGATAACGAGGTTAAATGAGCATCATGTAATGCCCTGGGAAATATTCTCTCCTGTTTTGTGGAGTAGTTTGTGAAAAAAATTTGTTATTTCTTCCTGAAACATTTGGTAGAAGTTACCCATGAAACTTGTATTTTATTGAGACTTTTAGTTACAGACTCATTTTCTTACATATGCAGGTTAAACACATTTTTATCAGCTTTTGTAAATTATAGCTTTCTAAGTAATTTGTCTATTTTAGGCTGAAAGATATTTATAATATTTTGTGACCTTTTGGTGTCTTCAGGATCTGTAGTTATGTCCCCATTTTTCCATTCTTGATAGTTACCATTTATCTTTTCTGTCTATTTTTCTTTAAGTGTTGCTAATGTTCCAGTCCTTTTATTAATCTTTTCAAAGAATCATTGTTACCAAAACTCAAATTTGGCTGCCTGTAGCTGAGTTTTGATTGGAAAGGAATTAGAATTTGTTCAGGAAGCTAGCCACCCAGGGAGAAGGTGGACTCTTGTCCAAAGGCCAACTCCAAGGTTTCTACCTGGCCCAGAGATTATTAAAGGGATTTAGGGCAATTAATCAGTAAAGGAGTGCCGGGGTCACTAACATTTCTTGGCTACATATCTGGGCCCAGAGATTATTAAAGGGGTTTAGGGCAATTAATCAGTAAAGGAGTGCCGGGGTCACTAACATTTCTTGGTTCAGTGGTGCCAGCTACAGACGTTCTCTCAGTGCTTGGAGGTTGTGCAAGGGGGTCTGGTTCCTTAGTGCCCAGGGATCATGCATGGGGATCTGGTTTCTGTTTCATGAGGGCAGAAGTGCCCTGTGTTTTCTGAGAAAGAATGCATGATCCACAGATATACCAAGAAAGTTTAGTTAATCAATCACATGGGCTTAGGGTGTTTGCTAAACTTTAAAGACTACTAGGTTGGCTGGAGAGGCCAAAGTGACTTTACCGTGGTTTTGCTGATCTCTTCATTGTGTTTCTCTTAGTGAATCTCGGTTGTTCATACTTGTAATTGTAGATCTGTAGCAAATAATATATTTACTCAGATGAAACTTGTATTTAACATGTGTTTGTCAGTGAATGGAGTTTTCCTCTGGTGATCTGGGGGTAGGACAGGATATGTAGGTACTAAATCTTCTGGGTGTGATAGTTTTTCCCTATCCCTCCTGGTAGTCCTGAGTTAGCCGAGGGACTGATTGCCTTGCCTTCTAGTCACTTCTAGCGACATTTTCTGTCCTTGTTTTCTGCAGCATCATGATTTCTTTTATCTCTCTACCTATCTGCCTACCTACCTACCTATTTATTTATTCATCTGTGTGTCTATCCATCTATCTATACCTTACTGGCTCTCTGCTTCCTTCATTTCATTTGCCTTTGCGAGTTATTCCTTTTTTTTCTTTTCTTTTTTTAAATTAATTCATTTATTGTTTAGTTTGCATCCAAGTTAGCATATAGTGCAACAGTGATTTCAGGAGTAGATTCCTTACTGCCCCTTCCCCATTTAGCCCATCTCCCCTCCCACAACCCCTCCAGCAACCCTCTATTCTCTATTTAAGAGTCTTTTTTGTTTTGTCCCCCTCCCTGTTTTTATATTGTTTTTGCTTACCTTCTCTTATGTTCACCTGTTTTGTATCTTAAATTCCTCACAGGAGTGAAGTCATATGATATTTGTCTGTCTCTAATTTCACTTAGCATAATACCCTCCAGTTCCATCTCTGTGTGTCCATCTGTGTCAGTGTCCCACACTCTTGCCCCTTCCCCCTGCTTCCTCTATTCTCTACAGGAAATCTTAGCCCTGGTATGACTTTAGTTGCCTTCCATGTGCTGGAGACTCACAAATGTATATACCTAGTCAGATTTCTCTGATCAATCTGAAACCAATTAATTTACACTTTCACCCCCAATCAGTGTAGATCAAGGGAGTAACAACAGGGCTAAAAGTCCTGAGGGAGGGAGTGTGTTTTGGTGTGTTAGTGAATCAGCAGGGGAACAGCCCTAAGGGAATGAACAAAGGGCAGAATACCGTAGGAGATGAATCAGAGAGGTAAGGAGGAGGGGACAGATAGTGGTAGCAGGGAGGTATATTGGGTAGGACCTTGTAGAACATTCTTTAGACTTTTACTGTGAATGAGATGGGAAATCATTGGAGGATTCTGAGCAAAGTAATGATAGGATATATGATATGATCTGATATGACTCACAATTTAACAGTGCACTCTGTCCCTGTGTGGGAGTTGAGTGATGGGGATAAGGATGGAAACCGAAGACAAGGTAGGAGTCTATGGCAATAATCAAGGTGGGAGATGATGGCAGCTTTGACTAGTATGACGATGGTGGGGAGAAGTGATCAGATTTAGTGTATATTCTGAAGGTTGAAACAACAGGATTTGCTGACAGATTAGATGTGTGAAGTATGACAAAAAGAAGACTCAAAGATGATGGTAAGATTTTTGTTTTGAGCATCTGAAAGGATAGAACTGTCATTAACTGAGATGAGGAAGACTGGCACAAGCAGTTTTAAGGGTGAGGAGGATAAAAAACTTAATTTGAGATGCCAATTAAACATTCAAGTGGTGATGCCAATTAGGCAGTTGGAAGCATTAATCTGGATTTTAAAGGAGTGTCAGGCTGAAGATACATACATATATAAGCATACACACACACACATTTTGACTTAGCATATCTGTGGTCTTTAATAACATGAAATGTGATGAGATCACCAGCAAGATAAGTAGAGAAAAGCGGGGGGGGGANCTATTTAAAAGGAAAAAAAAAACATTTAGAGTTGGGGGAGATCAGAATAGCAATGAAGATGAGAAGTAGCAGCCAGTGAAGTAAACCCCTGAAAGCCAAATGGAGAAAGCAATTCAAGGAGGAGGGAGTGATCAAGTCTGCCAAATGCTGATGATAATTTCCTGCAGATATTGTTCCCTCTGCATGGAATTTGTACATTCTGCCTCCCAGCTTGCTTATTTTTACTTCATTTTCATGTCTCCAATCAAGTGCCTTTTTTCCAAGGAAGCCTTTTCTGACTACCAGACTAGTTTATACATTTTCATAGGCCCTAATTCTTTTGTGAGGGTCCTTAACACAGTTATACTGAATTGTATGTATAATGTTTGACTCCCATATTGGACTTTAACTTCCAGGAGCAATGTCAGTCTTGTTCACTGGTGTTTCCCCAGAATTTCTCACAGTGCCCAGCATCAGGAAATATTTATTGAATGGGGGGCACCTGGCTGGCTTAGTTGGTAGAACATTAACTCTTGACATTGGACATGGAGACTACTTAAAAATATTTTTGTTGAATGAAGGGCTGAACGAATGAATAAATATGTCCATGTGTACTATGACTGGCATATTTCAGAATGTCTCAGAAAATTCCACCCTAAACATCTTGGGCCAATCCATACTTTGGAATTTGAGCAACACCATTTCTCACCAAGAGGCACTACATGGCAGAACTTTTAAGTCTGTGCACTGTCTTCTGGGCCATGCAGATTTTAAACTCTTACCCACTGTCAGGATTGTTTTGAAAGTTAAATGAGTTAATATTATGTTTAGATTAGAACCTGATACTTGGGTAAGCACTCCCACAAGTGCTGACTCTTCATTATCACTTTTCCTCTGAGATAACAAACTCAGCTGACCTCTGCTCATCTCCCCTCTGCTCCAGTCACTGTGCTTCCCAAGAATCCGGTGCAAACCGTCTTTGTAAGGTTTCCACAGCCCTGTACAGTGTACTTGGTACTGCGCGTGTACCAGCTTCCTCTGTGAAACTAATTCACTGGAGATATTTTTCAGACCATTACCTGCTTTTACAAAAACCATAAAAACAGAAAGCAGATTTTCCTGTGCTTTGCTTTGACTCCCTGACTTTTGCCTTTTTATATCTCTTTATTGTATTTGGGGCTCTTTTCTGGCTATTTTGTGTATTAGCTCCACTCGTTCTTCTGATTTCCTGTACATTTCACCTTCAGATATTACAAAGGGAGCCTTACCTTTGAAGATTTTGTCTCAGCGATCGTGCCACACACTTGTTCCCTTACATCTGGTTAATGGGGGTAGCCACAGCGCTAATACGATGAAAGCATTTGGACACTTTCCAGGGTTTCGTACTGAGTGCCACCCTACCTTAAATGGAAAAAAAGCTGAGTCGTTACTAAGGAAAGGCAAAAGACATTAATTTCAGAAGTTAATGTCTGTTAATCTTTCAATTAAACATAGAGAACCAAGAAAACTTTGCCTTTGATCAGACTTTCAAAATTAATGAACTGTGGGTCATTGGACAACAATGGGACAGTAATCCTGTAGTGACCTCCCTTTCCAAAGACATTTTTATTGGAGCCAGTGAATATTTTGGAATCCTTCTGTGTCCTCTTGTAAGTTCTTTAAGGATATTTAATTGAGTAGGGACTCCATTAAAAACAGTATTCTGATAAAACATAAGCTATAGAAGCAGGGAAAAAGAGGATGACTAGAATTATTGTGTCAAGAATTATTCGTAGGGGAAAGGATCTGCCTCTGGAGCTGGGCCACTATCTGGGCTTCCTCCCCAGGCTTGTAAACTCACAGTAGGGAAGTACCATGGCAGGGTTTTTCATTGTTGCATACTCCTCTCCTATGACATTTTTCTAATTTGCAGTGATGTTTAGGGTCAAATAATTGACAGCTCCTTCTTTCTTTTTTTTTTTTTTTTNTCAGGTCCTTTATCCATTTTGAGTTTATTTTTGTGCATGGTGTGAGAAAATGATCTAGTTTCATTCTTCTGCATGTTGCTGACAGCTCCTTCTTACACCTACCTTGCCTCAACCACAAAAGATGCTATCTTTTATTTGTCTAATATCAACTATACCCCTCTCAAAGTGGTAGTTGTTTCCCCGGCACTTGGTACCACTAACTGATACCTGAGTTCTGGTGTTGTGTTGTTTGAGATTGGTGATTGTTTCTTTATTCTCACACTGTACTCTTCCACATACAGTATTTGGAGGAGGGCATGTTTTGTATGCTAAACCCTCCATATCACGGTGGCCAGAATGATCTCCTTGCATATTAATTGTTTTATAGCAGCTCAGGGAGACATTCCTTTCTATTTGGCCAAAATATATTGACATTGTTTATTGTGACTGTTGCAAATTTTGTGTTAACAGGAGGCACTGTCACTATGAGGCATCATCAGGCCACCCCCTTGAACTTCCACTGCACTGCTTGGGAAGATCACACTCACTGATATGTGCTCTACAGAGCTTTCTGGGAGAAGCAGACTTAACGTTTTATAGAGCAAGGCCCAAAAGCACAGACTGCCCAAGGTTTCAGTTTACAAGTGGAGTCCCAGCAAGGATCCTTTCTGTAGGAATGTTCTGACCCACAGTTACACTCTTCGTCACCTTCCATTACTTTGTTACCACATTGGTCCTGTGGGATAACATTTCAAAAAACAGGTGTATTTGTCAGACAGACCCTGACCCCTCCCCCCCAACTCCTCAACTGCGGTTAATGAGGTTGAAGTAACTTCTATAACTGCAGTTGCTATAAGTACTGGTATTTGTATTATGGGCGCTTATAATGCAAAATTTTTTCCTGCATAAACAGAATTCCTCTACGTGAGACATACCAGGATTATGGCCCAGTTGGTGAACAATGACTACTGCAAAATGGAAGATTTACAAACTGCTGGCCCCAGTTGAGGATGTCATATTCCTGAGATCCAAGTACATTAGAAAAATCCTAGCCCACAGACAGATACCCACAATCATGTGGCAAACAGGGATAAAGATGAATGCTTTTCCAGTCACTAAAAGTTGTCAAGAAGTTGACTTGTTTGACATTGATCAAATTTGCCTGGTTGCAAATCTCAATCCCAATTAAAAAAATGTGAAGGCCTACACATAGACAAATGCAATCTACTAAATTAATCACGTTTAATATACTGTTGCCTTTGAGACATTCTGTTTGAGTAATTGAAACTACAGTTGTCCACCACTATAACCAACTCCACAAAGGGCCGGTGGGCCCACCAGTTGTGGGAAGTCTGGGGCAGTTTTGAATTCTCTGCCTTGAACTCCAGCTTCTGATGTTACATCATCTTTCATTAAGTTGCATTTCATGGGTGGGAATTGAGTCTCATAGCAATTAGTGTTCCAATGTGGTAGAGTGCCTTGAGGTCATTTATCTGCAGCATCCCTCAAAAGGTCCCTGAACAGGTGCTGAGAACAATCGGGGATCCCTGGGGGTCCCCCTCAACATAACCATGATGGCAGCAGTCATCCTAGATGAAGGACTGATCTACATGGAGGGCATGCAGTGAACACTGGCAGGTTCTGGAAACCAAGAGCTTCTTAGGCTGTAGACAAAGGAGAAGGGTGTGGCCCTCCAAGCGCCGGGTGTAGGCAATCCTGAGGGACAGGCGGAAGGCTCTGCCAGTGCTCCAGGCTCTGGGGTCCTTCTTGGGAATCACCACTTGGGCAGGGCCCACACGCCAGTTGTGTTTCCTCTAGAAAGACTAAGAGGATGTTGTTGCTTTTTTCCTAAACTCCTGGGGTAAAATATTAAATAGGATGTGTGTGTGTGTGTGTGTGTGTGTGTGTGTGTGTGTGAGAGAGACAGAGAGAGAGAGAGAGAGAGAGAGAGAATTCTCTGATACAATATACTTTTTTCCACCTCTTTTATTTTTTTATTTCTTATTTTCTTTACTTCTTCAAATTTTATTTTTAAAAACAGTTTTATCGCAGTTTATTTGACTTACAATAAACTGCACATATTTAACTTGTGTATTTAGCTAAGTGTTGACATATATGTATACGTATACCTTTGAACTCATCACCACAGGCAAGATAGTGAATATATGTGCCACCCCCAAAAGTGTCCTCCTGTCCCTCAGCAATCCTTCCTTTCAGGATACTATTGATCTGCTTTTGCCAGTATAGGTTAGTTTTCATTTTTTAGAATGTTATGTTAATAGAGGGGCGCCTGGGTGGCTTAGTTGGTTAAGCGTCCGACTTTCACTTAGGTCATGATCTCGCGGTTCATGGGTTCGAGCCCCGCGTCAGGCTCTGTGCTGACTGCCAGCTCAGAGCCTGGAGCCTGTTTCAGTCTGTGACTCCCTCTCTCTGACCCTCCCCTGCTCACACTCTCTCTCTCTATCTCTCCTAGAAATAAATTTAAAAAAAAAGAATGTTATGTTAATAGAGTTAGGCAGTATGTACTGTTTTCTTGCCTGGCTTCTTTGACTCAGCCTAATTATTTTGAGAATTATTTATGTTTTTGTGTATAGAGATAGTTCAGTCCTTTTTATTGCTGAGTAGTATTCCATTGAATGTATATATCACAGTTCGCTTATCCATTCCCCTGTTGATGGACATTTGGTTTGTCCCCACTCGGGTTATTGCATATAAAGCTGCCGTGAGCCTTCATGCACAAATCTTTGTGTGGACTTCAGCTTTCTTTTCTCTTGAGTAAAAACTTAATGAGTAAAATGACTGGATCATATAGTAGATGTACATTTAACTTTTTAAGAAACTGTAGAACTGTTTTCCAAAGTGATTGTACCATTTTAGATTTCTGTCATCAGTGGTTAAAAATTCCAGTCCCTCTCTGTCTTTACCATCAGCTGATATGGTCAGCATTTTTCATTTTAACCATTCAAATAAGTACATGTAATATCATATTGTGGCTTTAATTTGCATTTTTCTCATGATTAGTGATGTCAAGCACCTTTCCCTGTCCTTATTATCTTCTTTGTTTAAGTGCACTTTCAGATCTTTTGTCCATTTCTCGAAGGGTTGCTTCTTATTGAATTCTGAGGTTTTTATGTATTTTCAGTGGTCCTTTAGTTCATATATACTTTGAAAATATTTTATTCCAGTCTGTGGTTTGTATCTTCATTCCCTGAAAAGTTTTTTTAAGAGAATTTTGCAATTTCGATGAAATTCAACTTATTTTGTTCTTTCATGGCTATTGTATATTTTCTGCCACATCTAATAAATGTTTGCTTAACCTTTGGTTTAAAAGATTTCTTCCATGCTTTCTTCTAGAAATTTTAGAATTTTTGGTTTTCCATGTTAGTCTGTGATCCATTTGGGATTCCCTTTGTTATGTGGTGCAAGGTATTGAATGAAATTCTTTTGTTTTCCATTTAGTTGTTCCAGCAATATTTGTTAAAAAAACAAAAAACAAACAAACAAACAAAAAACCCAGCACTGTCTTTTCTCCAGGAATTGCCTTTGCATCTTTGTCAAAAGTCAGTTGTCCATATTTGTGTGGATCTGTTTCTGTTCTCCCCATTCTGTTCTATTGATATATTTGTCTTTCATTACACAAATACCCCACTGTTTTGAGTGTTGTTACTTCATAGTAACTTTTGAAATCAGATAGTGGTAGTCCTCTTTTTCAAAGTTAATTTGGCTGCTTTAGAGCCTTTGCATTTTTATGTAAATTTTAAAATAAGTTTGTGAAATTTTGGAAGAAAAAGGTTGGATTTTATCAATCCTCTCGAAGAAAATGGACATCCTAATGCTGTTAATTACTCAGATTAGTGAATAAGGTCTCTCTACTTATTTAGGTTATTGTTCATTTCTGTCAGTGATATTTTATAGTTTTCAATTATAGGTCATTCACAACTTTTGTCAGAATTATTGCTAAATACTTACTACTTTTTGTTGCTGTATAATAGTATTTTTTAATAATTATAATTTCCAACTGCTAATTGTTAATACATAAAAATATAATGGTTGTATATTCATCTTGTATCCTTTGAGCTTGCTAAGCTAAATTACTAGTTCTAATAGCGCTTTTTGTAGACTCTATCAGTTTTCTTCATAGAGATCTAAAGTGTCATCTATAAATAAAGATAATTAACTTTTTAAATGTTTATTCATTTTTTGAGACAGAGAGCGTGTGAGCTGGGGAGTTACAGAAAAAGAGGGAGACACAATCCAAAGCAGGCTCCAGGCTCCAAGCTATCAGCACAGAGCCTGACGCAGGGCTCCAACCCACAAACTATGAGATCATGACCTGAGCTGAAGTCGGATGCTTAACTGACTAAGCCACCCAGGCGTCCCAATAATTTTAGATCTTCCTTTCCAATTTGGATGTTTTTTATTTTCATTTGATTGCACTGGTCAGAATCTTTAGTTGTATAGTGTTGAATAGAAGTAGTGAGAGTAGACATTCCTGTTCTGATCTTGGGGGGCAGGGAAGATATTGTCTTTTACCATTAAAAGCTGCCATTAGTTGTGGATTTTATACATAGGTGGGTGCCCTTATCATGTTGAAAAGTTCCCTCTAGTGTTATGCTGAGCGAAATAAGTAAGGCAGAGAAAGACAGATACTATATGTTTTCACTTATACGTGGAACAGGAGAAACTTAACAGAGTACCATGGGGGAAGAGAAGGGGAGAAAATAGTTGGGGAGAGGGAGGGAGGCAAACCATGAGAGACTCTTGAACTGAGAACAAACTGAGGGCTGATGGGGGGTGATGGGCATGGAGGAGGGCACTTGTTGGGATGGATGAGCACTGGGTGTTATATGGAAACCAACTTGACAATAAACTATGAAAGAATAATAAATAAATAAATAAATAAAACTTCCCTCCATTGCCAATTTTCTGGGAGTTATTAGGAATGGATATTGGAATATTGGATTTTGTCAAATGATTTTTTTAATCTGTTGGGGTGATCATATGGTAATTCATTATTGGTTTGTTTCTATGGTAACTTACATTGATTGAATTTCAAACCAGTCCAATATTCATAAAAAAAAACTTCATTTGGTCATGATATATTATACCTGAATTCAATTGCTATACTTTTGTTAGGATTTTGCCATCTATGTTCATGAGGGACATTGGTCTGAATTTTTGTTTTCTAGTAATGTTTTCATCTAACTTTCACATCAGGGTAATGCTGGCTATGAAGAATGACTTGGAACATATTCCCTCCTCTTCAATTTTCTTGGAAAGTTTATATAGAATTATCTTTTCTTCCTCATGCTTTGGTAGTTTTCAGAAGTGGAATCATTGCAGGCCTGAAGCTCACATTGTAGGAAAGTTTTAAATTATCAATTCAACTTCTTTAAAAGATCCAGGGCTATTTAGGCTATTTGCTTCTTCTTGCATACACTTTGATAGTTTGTGTCTTTCAAGGAATATGTCCATTTCATCCCTAAGCTGTCTAATTTATAGACATAAAGTTGTTCATAATTATCACATATTATCTTTTCAGTAACCATGGAATCAATCTGTGGCATTGTCCTTTAACCATTCTTCATATTGGTAATTTTTGTCCTTTTTTTTTACTGATAAGTATGGTGAGAGGTGAATGAGTACTATTGCTCTTCTCAAAAAGTCAACTTTGGTTTTGTGTGTTTTCCCCTCTAGTTTTGTTTTGTTTTATATTTCATTGATTCAGATTCTGATTTTTATTATTTTCTGTCATCTGTTTACTTTGGGCTTCATTTACTTTTCTTTCTCTCATTTTTTCACGTGGAAGCTGAGATAATTGATTTGAGACCTTTCTTTTCTCTTTTTCTAAATTCAGATATAATTGGGGAGGAGGCAAGATGGTGGAGAAGTAGAGAGCTCGTTACATTTCACTCGCCCCCATCTCTCAAATGGAGAAGGCCTGAAGTCATAGGAACCCTTACAGAATCCAGGAGTTTGGGAGGAAAAGGAGACAGAGTCCTCTGAGAAAACAACCTTATAGTGTGAGTGTGAACTAGGGAAGATAAAAGCAGGCCAGGACTGGAGACACAGAGGGAGGGGAGGGAAGCCCCCTTTGTGGGGGAATCGTGATGAGTGGAGGAAGAAAGAGCAGCTAAAACTGCTCAAGGAACTGTCCCTGTCACTGGAGAAGAGAAAAACCTTGGCTTGGGACACAAAGGGATCCGATTTCCAGCTGTCCAGCTGGTCTTGAGCGGGACGCACTGGTCCCAGGCGACACCAGCCCCACCTGGAGGGGAAGCGGCACGCCTGAAGCCACTCCATTGCTCTCCTGGCTTGGTTCCCAGTGGGGAGGCGAGAGGCTTGAAACTGCTCAGAATGACTGGGCCTGCGGGTTTATATTTCGGTCAGTATCAATGGGGCACTCGGACTAAGATCTGGAAATGAGGGGTGGCTTGGGACATAGAGCATAGCCCACCTTGACTGTGCCCGCGGCACAGGGAGATCGGACCCAAAAGAGTGAGTTTGGTTTGAGAAAGGACTGGGGCGCTGCCAGTTTTCTCCCCACAACCACCAATGTGGGACCTCAGGGAGCGGCCCGCGGGATGCAGAAGAGGCTAAGACCCGCCTATACCAACCCATGCCCATCCCCTATAAAGAGCTGCCTTTTTTTTTTTTTTTTACCAGAGCCTGGGGCAAGACCAACATGGATGCACTGTTGTGATTAATTCTAGATCAATTGTTTCTATTAAGGTATATTTTCCCTTGTCTCATTCCAATCGCTCCCCTCTGCTGGACTGGGCACTCTGGTCACTGGTTTGCTTAAATAGTCACATTTAATCCATTCTCTAGATGAATGTTCTACAACTCCACTGCTACCTTTCTATCTCTCTCTCTCTAGAGGAATCAGACTATATAGTTTCTCTGAGTAACATTATCTTTGTTTCTTTTTCCTTGTCTCTTACCATATTCTCCACTTTCTCTCTCTGAATTAAGCCTGTTAGTCTCTCTGCCTGGTCATTTCTCTTCCAATTTTGCTTCCTCCCCGCCCTGTCATTTCTCTCTTTGTATATGCTCTTCCATCAGCATTGCATACACTGGGCTCTTTATTTGTAGCTGGGAATTCTGGTTTTATGCTTTTAAACTGTCCTTTGTCATTTGGGTTTTCTTTCTTTTTACTTTTCTTTTTTCTTTTTTCTTTATTTTTATTTTTATTATTTGTCTTGCCTCCTTCTTCTTTTTTTTTGTTTGTTTTTGTTTGTTTGTTTTTTTGTCCCTTCCTTATTTTCTTTTTCTTTTTCCCTTTTGGTTTGCGTATTTGTTGGATTTGTCTGTGCGTTTCTGTGCCTTTGTTCCCTATATGTTTGTCTGTCTGTTTTCTTTTCCAGGGCTACCTAAAGAAACAAGCCAAAGTACACATAGTGGAGAGTCCCAAATACCACTATGAATAGGGAAATAAAATAACCAAAATCTCAACCAAAAAAACGAAGAGACACCATTCAAAGAATACTTCCTTAAAGGACAGGCCCTGGACAGTCAAAGAGCCTTCTTTAATACAGCAGTACTCGCAGGTGCAGAGTGCATAACAAGCTTTTAAAANTCTCTTACCATATTCTCCACTTTCTCTCTCTGAATTAAGCCTGTTAGTCTCTCTGCCTGGTCATTTCTCTTCCAATTTTGCTTCCTCCCCGCCCTGTCATTTCTCTCTTTGTATATGCTCTTCCATCAGCATTGCATACACTGGGCTCTTTATTTGTAGCTGGGAATTCTGGTTTTATGCTTTTAAACTGTCCTTTGTCATTTGGGTTTTCTTTCTTTTTACTTTTCTTTTTTCTTTTTTCTTTATTTTTATTTTTATTATTTGTCTTGCCTCCTTCTTCTTTTTTTTTGTTTGTTTTTGTTTGTTTGTTTTTTTGTCCCTTCCTTATTTTCTTTTTCTTTTTCCCTTTTGGTTTGCGTATTTGTTGGATTTGTCTGTGCGTTTCTGTGCCTTTGTTCCCTATATGTTTGTCTGTCTGTTTTCTTTTCCAGGGCTACCTAAAGAAACAAGCCAAAGTACACATAGTGGAGAGTCCCAAATACCACTATGAATAGGGAAATAAAATAACCAAAATCTCAACCAAAAAAACGAAGAGACACCATTCAAAGAATACTTCCTTAAAGGACAGGCCCTGGACAGTCAAAGAGCCTTCTTTAATACAGCAGTACTCGCAGGTGCAGAGTGCATAACAAGCTTTTAAAACTAACAAGAGATAGAAAGCTAACCAAAATGATGAAACGGAAGAACTCTCCTCCAAAGACATTCCAGGAAGAAATGACAGCTAAAGAACTGCTCAAAACAGATATAAGCAACATAACTGAACAAGAATTTAGAACAATAGTCATAAAATTAATCACTGGGCTTCAAAAAGGCATGGAAGACATCAGAAACTATTGCTACAAAGACTATGGAGCTTAAAAATAGTTGTGATGAATTAAAAAATGCTATAAATGAGATGCATAATAAAGTGGAGGTGTCCAATGCATGGATTGAAGAGGCAGAGAGAAGAATAAGTGACTTAGAAGACACAATTATAGAAAAAGAGGAAGCCACGAAAAAGAAAGATAACCTGATCCAGGAACATGAAAGGAGAGTTCAAGAGCTGAGCGATACGATCAAATGGAAAAATATCTGTATCATAGGAATTCCAGAAGAGGAAGAGAGAGGGAAAGGCACTGAAGGAGTCCTTGAACAAATTATAGCAGAGAACTTCCCCAATCTGGGGAAAGAAACAGACATTGAAATCCAAGAGGCACAGAGAACTCCCCTCAGACATAACTTGAGTTGATCTTCTGCATGACATATCATAGTGAAACTGGCAAAATATAAGGTCAAAGAGAATTCTGAAAGCAGCTAGGGATAAAAGGGTGCTAACATACAAAGGGAAACCTATCAGAGTAGTTACAGACCTATCTACTGAAACTTGGCAAGCCAGAAAGGAATGGCAGGAAATCTTCAATGTGATGAACAGAAAAAATAAGCAACCAAAAATCCTCTATCCAGCAAGCCTGTCATTCAGAATAGAAGGAGAGATAAAAGTCTTCCCAAATAAACAAAAATGGAAAGAATTCATCACCACTAAACCAGCCCTACAAGAAATCCTGAGGTGGACTCTTATGAGGGAAATGTCGCAAGGAATGCAAGGTACCAGAGACACCACCACAATCATGAATCCTACAAAGAACACAATGACTCTAAGCTCATATTTTTCCATAATAACACTGAATGTAAATGGTCTGAATGCTCCAATCAAAAGACATAGGGTAGCAGAATGGATTAAAAAAAAACAAAATCCATCTATTTGCTGTCTACAGGAAACTCATTTTAGACCTGAGGACACCTTCAGATTGAAAGTAAGGGGATGGAGAAATATATATCATGCTACTGGAAGTCAAAGAAAGCTGAGTAGCTATACTTATATCAGACAAATTGGACTTGAAAGTAAAGGCAGTAACAAGAGATGAAGAGGGGCATTATATAATAATTACAGGGTCTGTTCATCAGGAAGAGCTAACAATTATAAATGTCTACACACCAAATACAGAAGCACCTAAATACATAAAACAATCACAAACAGAAACAATTTTATGGATAAGAATGTGCTAATAGCAGGGAACTTTAATACTCCACTTACAGCAATGGATAGGTCAACCGGACAGAAAATCACTAAAGAAACAANAAGAGTTGGTTTTTTGAAAAAAATAAACAGAATTGGCAAACCTCTATCCAGCTTCTCAAAAAGAAAAGAGAGAGCATCCAAATGAACAAAATCATGAATGAAAATGGACTTATTACAACCAACCCCTCAGAAATGCAAGCAATTATCAGGGAATACTATGAAAAATTATATGCCAACAAACTGGACAACTTAGAAGCAATGGACACATTCCTAAACACATTCACTACCAAAACTGACACCAGAAGAGATAGGAAATCTGAACAGACCCATAACTAGTGAAGAAATTGAATCAGTTATCAAAAATCTCCCCCCAAAAATAAGGTCCCTGGGCCAGATGGCTTCCCTGGGGAATTCTACCAGACATTTAAAACAGAATTAATTCCCATTCTTCTCAAGCTATTCCAAAAAATAGAAATCGAAGGAAAACTTCTGGGTTCATTCTACAAAGCCAGCATCACTTTGATTCCCAAGCCAAGCAGAGACCCAGCAAAAAAAGAGAACTACAGGCCAATATCCTTGATGAATACAGATGCAAAAATCCTCAACAAGATACTTGCAAATCGAATTCAACAGCACATAAAAAGAATTATCCACCAAGATCAAGTGGGATTCATTCCTGGGTTACAGGGCTGTTTCAATATTTGCAAATCAATCAATGTGATACATCACATTAACAAAAGAAAAGATAAAAACCATATGATCCTGTTGATAGATGCAGAAAAAGCATTTGACAAAATACAGCATCCCTTCTTAGTAAAGACCCTTGAGAAAGCCAGGATAGAAGGAACTTATTTAAACATCATAAAAGCCATCTATGAGAAACCCTCAGCTAACATCATCCTTAATGGGGAAAAACTGAGACCTTTCCCCCTGCGATCAGGAACACGACAAGGATGTCCACTCTCACTACTGTTGTTTAACATAGTGCTGGAAGTCCTAGCATCAGCCATCAGACAACAAAAGGAAATAAAAGGCATCAGAATTGACAAATAAGTCAAACTTTCACTTTTCCTAGACGACATGATACGTTACGTAGAAAACTCGACAGACTCCATTAGAAGCCGACTAGAACTAATCCATGAATTCAGCAAAGTTGCATCGTATGTAGGGTACAAAATCAGTGTACAGAAATCGGTTGAATTTTTATACACCAATAATGAAGCAATAGAAAGAGAAATCAAGAAACTGATCCCATTCACAATTGCACACACACAAGAAAAACACATAAAATACCTAGGAATAAGCCTAACCAAAGATATAAGAGATCTGTATGATGAAAACTATAGAAAATCTATGAAGGAAATTGAAGAAGACACAAAGAAATGGAAAAATATTCCATGCTTATGGGGCGGAAGAAAAAATATTGTTAAAGTGTCATTACTACCCAAAGCAATCTACACATTCAATGAAATCCCAATCAAAATTGCACCAGCATTCTTCTCAAAGCTAGAACAAACTATCCTAAAATTTGTATGGAACCACAAAAGACCCCAAATAGCCAAAGTAATATTGAAGAAGAAACCCAAAACAGGAGGCATCACCATCCCAGACTTTAGCCTATACTACAAGCTGTCATCATCAAGACAGTACGTTATTGACACAAAAACAGACACATAGACCAATGGAATAGAATAGAGAATTCAGAATTGGACCCACAAATGTATGGCCAACTAATCTTTGACAAAGCAGGAAAGAGTATCCAATGGACAAAAGACAGTCTCTTTAATAGATGGTGCTGGAAGAACTGGACAGCAACATGCAGAAGAATGAAACTAGATCATTTTTTCACACCATACACCAAAATAAACTCAAAATGGATAAAGGACCTGAATATGAGACAGGATACCATCAAAATCCTAAAGGTGAAAGCAGGAACCACCTCCTTGACCTCAACCACAACAATTTCTTACTTGACACATCCCCAAAGGCAAGGGAATCAAAAGCAAAAATGAACTGTTGGGACCTCATCAAGATTAAAAGCTTCTGCACGGCAGAGGAAACAATCCCTAAAACTAATAGGCAGCTGACAGAATGGGAAAAGATATTTGCAAATTACATATCAGATAAAGGGCTAGTATCCAAAATCTATATGGAACTCACCAAACTCCACACCCGAAAAACATAATCCAGTGAAGAAATGGGCAGAAGACATGAACAGACACTTCTCCAAAGAGGACATCCAGATGGCCAACAGACACATGAAACGATGCTCAGAGTCCCTCATCATCAGAGAAATACAGATCAAAACCACACTGAAATACCATCTCACACCAGTCAGAGTGGCTAAAGTGAACAAATCAGGAGACTCNAGAAAAAATAAATTAAGATATAATTGACATATAACATTGCATTAGTTGTAGGTATACAACATAATGAATTGATATATGTATATGTTGTGAAATGATTACTTCAATAAGTTTATTTAACATTCTTCACAACATATAATTTAAATGTTTTTTTTCTTGTGATGAGAACTTTTAAGATACACTCTTAGCAGCTTGCAAATTTACAACACAGTATTGTTAACTGCAGACACCATGCTGCATATTACATCCCCAGGACTATTTTATCTTATAATTGGAAGTTTGTACCTTTTGATTCTTTTCACCCATTTCACTCACACCCTGCACCATTGCTTCTGGCAACTGTCAATCTGTTCTCTGTATCACTGAGTTTCTTTTATATCCACATAAAAGTGAGATCATACTGTATTTTCTTTCTCTGTCTCTTGTATCCTGAAATAAATCTTACTTGATAATGGTGTGTTAACCTTTTAATGTATTGTTGAATTCAGTTTGCTAATATTTTGTTGAGGACTTTTCCATCTATGTTCACCAGATACTGTTCTGTAATTTTATTTTCTTATAGTGTCCTTGTTTGGTTTTGGTACCAGGGTAATTCTAACGTTGTAAAATGAGTTTGGAAGTGTTCCTTCCTCTTCTGTTTTTGGTAAACCTTTAGAAGAATTGGTGTTCTTCAAATGTTTGATAGAATTCACCAGTCAAGGCATCTGCTTTTCTTTTTTGGGAGGTTTTTGATTACTGATTCAATTTCCTTGCTAGTAATTAGTCTGTCCAGATTTTGTTTCTTCATGATTCAGTCTTGGTAAGTTATATGTTTCTAGGAATTTATCTATTTCTTCTAGATTGTCCCATTTGTTGGGATATAGTACTTCACAGTAGTCTCTTATGATCCTTTGCATTTTGGTGGTATCAGTTGTAACATCCCTTCTTTCATTTCTAGTTTTACTTATTTGAGTCCTTTTATTTTTCCTTGATGAGTCTAGCTAAAGGTTTATCTTGTTTGTGTTTTCGAAAAACCAGCTTTTTGTTCCATTGATCTTTTCTATTGTCTTTTTAGTCTGTGTTTCACTTATTTCTGCTCGGATCTTTGTTATTTTCTTCCTTCTGTTAACTTGGGGCTTAGTTGTGTTTTTGTTGTTGTTGTTGTTTGTTTGTTTTCTTCTTTTTCCTAGCCTAGTTCTTTGAGGTGTAAAGTGTGGTCATTTAAGATTTTTATTGTTTCTTAATGCAGGCATTTATTACTATGATCTTTCCTCTTAGAATTGCTTTTGCTGCATCCCATATGTTTTGGCATGTTTTATTTCCATTTTCATTTGTCTCAAGACACTTTTTTTATTTCTCTTTTGATTTCTTCTTTGATCCATTGGTTGTTCAGTAGCATGTTGTTTAATCTACACATATTTCTGATTTTTCTACTTTTCTTATAATTGATTTCTAGTTTCATACAGCTATGGTTGGAAAAGATGCTTGATATGATTTTAATCTTCTTAAATTTATTAAGACTGTTTTTGTGACCTACCATATGATTTATGCTGGGGAATGTTACAAGTGCTCTTGAGAAGAATGTATATTCTGTTGTTTTTGGAAGAATGTTCTGTAACTATCTGTTAAACCCATCTGATCTAGTAGGTAGTTTCAGCCCAATATTTCTTTATTGATTTTCTGTCCCAGTGATCTGTCCATTGATGGAAGTGGGGTATTGAAGTCTCATACTGTTACCATATTACTGTCTGTTTCTCCCTTTATTTCTTAACATAGACCTTTAGCATCATAAATTTTTTCCTAAATACTGCTTTAGTGGCATCCCACATATTGTGATTTATGTTTTTATTTTCATTCAAAATGCTATCTAATTTAGTTTTTGTTGTCATTTAAATTTTTAATAGACTACTTTTGATAGCAATTTTAGGTTCACAGCAAAATTGAGTAGAAAGTACCTTGTTCCCATATACCCACTGTCTCCATACAAGCACAGCCTCCACCATCACTGCCATCTGCACCTGAGTGGTACATTTGTTACAGTCAATGAACCTACATTGCTGTCATTTTCATCCAAAGTCCATAGTTTACATTAGGGTTCACTCTTGGCATTGTATGTTCTTTGGGTGTAGACATGTGTATGATGACATATATTTACCATGTAGTATCATACAGATTAGTTTTTCTGCTCTAATAATCCTCTGTGCTCTGACTGTTCACACTCCTCTTTAACCCTGGACAACCACTGATCTTTTCACTGTCTCCAAGGTTTTGCTTTTTCTAGAATGTCATATTGTTTGAATCATACAATATAGAGCTTTTTCAGATTGCCTTTTTCACTTAGTAATATGCATTTAAGTTTCTCCATGTCTCTCTTCATGTCTCAATCTCTCTTCTTTTTTTTAAGCACTGAATAATATTCCGTTGTTTAGATATAACACAGTTTATTTATCCATTCACCTACTGAAGGACATTTTGGTTACCTCTAAGTTTTGGCAATTATGAGTGAAATTGCTATAAACATGTGTTTGCAAGTTTTTGTATGGACATAGGTTTTCAACTCATTTGGGGAAATATCAAAGAGCATGATTACTAGATTGGAAAGAGTATGTTCAGTTTCATATGAAACTGCCAAACTGTCTTCGAAAGTGGCTGTACCATTTTGCATTCCCACTAACAATAAATGAGACTACCTTTTGATCCACATCCTTGCCAGCATTTGGTGGCATGCGTGTTTTGGATCTTGGCCATTCTAATAGATGTTCAGTGGAATTTCATAGTTGTTTTAATTTGCAATTCCCTGATGACATATGATGTTGAGCATCTTTCCATATGTTTATTTGTCATCTGTGTATCTTCTTTGGTGAGGGGTCTATTTAAATATCTTGTCTGTTTTTATATCAGGTTATTTGGGTTTTTTTGTTTGAATTTTTAACAGTTCTTTGTGTATTTTGAATAATAGTCATTTATTAGATATGTGTTTTGTAAATATTTTCATCTGGTCTGTGGCTTGTCTTCTCATTTTCTTGACAAGCTCTTGCAGAGCAGACAGAACATTTTAATTTTAATGAAGTTTAATTTACCAGTTCGTTCTTTCATGGATTATGCCTTTGATATTGTATCTAAAAAGTTTCAATATAACCAAACTCCAGGTTATCTAGATTTTCTTGTTTGTTATCTTTTAGGAATGTTTTGCATTTTGTTTGTTTATTTTTGAGAGAGAGACAGACAGGGCGTGAGCAGGGAAGGGGTAGAGAGAGAGGGAGACACAGAAACCGAAGCAGGTTCCAGGCTCTGAGCTGTCAGCACAGAGCTGGACACAGATCTCAAACTCAAACTGGGATATCATGACTTGAGCTCAAGTAGAACACTCAACCAGCTGAGCCACCCAGGCGCCACTAGTTTTGCAGTTTATATATAGGGATATAATTCATTTTGAGTTAATTTTGTAAAGAGTATAAGGTACATGTCTAGATTCATTGTTTTGCATGGGAATATCCAGTTGCTCCAGCACCATTTCTTTCTTTTTTAAATGTTTTCTTATTTTTAACAGAGACAGAGTGCGAGTGGGGGAGGGACAGAGAGACAGAATCTGAGAGAGACACAGAATCTGAAGCAGGTTCCAGGCTCTGAGCTGTCAGCACAGAGCCCAACACAGGGCTCGAACTCATGAACTGTGAGATCATGAGTCGAAGTTGGATGCTTAACCAACTGATCTACCCAGGCATCCGACTCTAGCACTATTTCTTAAAAAGATTATCTTTTCTATATCATATTGCCTTTGCTCTTTTGTCAAAGACCAGTTGTCTATACAGTTGATCCTTGAACAACAGAGATTTGAACTGCACAGGTCCACTTATATATGGATTTTTAAAAAATAAATGCAAAACATACTTTAAATTTATTTTCTTTTACTTTTTCTTTTCTCCAGCTTTCTTTATTCTAAGACTATAGTATATATTAAATATAACATAGAAAATATGTGTTAATCAGCTGTTTATGTTATCAGTAAGGCTTCTGGTCAGCAGTAGTCTTTCAGTTTAGTTTTGCGGGAGTCAAAAGTTACATGTGGATTTTCAACTGGTTGGTGCCTCTAACCCCCATACTGTTCAAGGGTTAGCTGTATTTGTATGGCCCTTTTTATGTACATTATATTTTACTTATTTGGTCTACTTCTCTGTTATTTTACCAATACCACATTGTCTTGATTACTGTGGTTTTTTATAGAATTCTTGAAGTCACATAGTGTCAGTTTTCTAATTTTATTCTAATTTATTGGCTCCTCTGGGTCTTTTGCATATCTTTGTAAACTGTAGAATCACTTTGTTGATATCCACAAAAAATTTGCTGAGATTTTATTGGGATTGCATTGAATCTATAGATCATTTGGGAAGAATTCACATCCTGACATTATTGAGTCTTACTATCTATGAACATGGAATATCTCTACATTTTTTTGGTTCTTTGATTTCATCAATGTTGTACTTTTCCTCATATAGATCTTATATATATTTATTTGACTTATACGTAAGTATTTCATCATAGAGGGGGACTAATGTAAATTGTGTTGTGTTCAATCTCCACAAATTTGGGATTTCCAATTACTTTCTGTTATTAATTTGTTAAGATGTATTTTATGGCCTGAGATATAGTTTATCTTGGTGGATGTTCCATGTGAGTTTGAGACGAATGTGTATTCCATTGGTATTGTTTTAAGTATTTTATAAATGTCAATTGTATCAGTAGATTGATGGTGGTGTTAAATTCAAGTATGTCCTTACTGGTTTTCTACCTGCTGGATCTGGCCATTAATGATAGAGGGGTATTGAAGTCTCCAACTATAATAGTGGATTCATCTATTTCTCCTTGCATTTCTATCAGCTTTGCTTTTTATATTTTAATGCTCTGTTAGATACATACACAATAAGGATTGTTATGTCTTCTTGGAGAATTGACCCCTTAATCGTTATGTGATGTCTCTCTTTATCCCCAATATTTACCTTGCTGTGAAGTCTTCTCTGTCTGAATCTAATTTATCTATATCAGCTTTCTTTTGATTAGTGTTAGCATGGTATATTCTTTGTCCCTTTACGTTTAAATTTTATGTCTTTATGCTTAAAGTAGTTTTCTTGTACTCAGCATATAGGTGGGTTGTTTTTAATCCACTTTAAAACTCTGTCTTTTAATTGGTGTGTTTAGGCCACTGACCTTTAAAGTGATTTTTTTTTTTAAGTTTTAATGTTTATTTATTTTTGAGAGAGAGAGCATGAGCAGGGGAGGGGCAGACAGATGGAGACAGAATCCAAAGCAGGCTCCAGCCTGATTTGGTGACCCAGTGAGATCATGGCCCAGTGAGATCATGACCTGAGCTGAAGTCGAACACTTAACCGACTGAGCCACCCAGGTGCCCCAACATTTTGCTTTTTTCTATTGACAAATCTTTGGGAGTGTTATGTCATGGATTCTGATTTTTTTTTTCTTTCTTATTCTTCTGATATTCCCATTATACCCATGTTAAGTCACTTGTAGTGGTTCAACAGTTCTTGGATATTCTGTTCTATTTTCTTTTCTCTTTTTTCTTTCAGTTTAAACACTTTTATTGATATATTCTTGAATTGACTGATTCTTTCCTCAGACATGTTCAATGTACTGATGGCCTCATCAAGGCATTCTTTCTATTATAGAGTTTTCAATTTCCAGCATTTCTTTTAGATTTTCTAATCAGAATTTTCATCTCTCTCTTTACATGACTGTTTTTCCATATTGTGTACCTTCTACATTAAAGTTCTTAGCATGTTGATCATAGTTGTTTTAAATTTCTGGTCTGATATTTCCAACATCTCTGCCGTATCTGATCTGGGTCTGATACTTGCTGTGTCTTTTCAAAATGTTTTTTTCTCTTTTATATACCTTGTAATATTTTTCCTTATAATCAAGGTATGAGGTACTTAGTAGAAGGAACTATAGTATGTAGGCCTGTAGTGACATGGTGGCAATGTATAGGGGGAGGGAAAATTCTGAATATTCAGATTAGGTCTGAATCTCCAAGTAGCCCTGTACACCTATACTATGACCCTCACAAATATTCTCAGTTCTTCCACCCCTCCTCGGTGGAATAGGATGACTAGAAGGGGTTAGAGTCTTGTATTTCCTTCCCCCCTAGTCCAGTTATGTGCTGATAACCCCAGTAGATTAGTCTATGGGAAATAGTTGCTCTTTAAGCATTATGAAAAAGAATAGAATGCTCTGGATGTGTTTCAGTTATGGCTACTTTCATATCTTCCTGCCAAAACCAGGAAGGGATTTTTCTCTGACATCAGCGTGGGAACCTGGTAGGTTCAGGGAGATAAAACTCCCAAAAGTGTGAGAGGCCCTCTTAAACAGGCCCTCCTTATATTTTTAAGTCTCAGACTTGTCCAGACCTACCTTTCAGCAATTCATCAATTATAGTTTAAATTTTCCTATCCATTCCAGTTTCCCACAGAAATTTCTGCTTGTGGCTTTCTGCTCTGGTAAGTAAGTTATGGGGTTTCCATATTCACTGTTGGTCTCTTCATCTTTGGAGACAGCAGTTTTTCCATGACTTCAATTCTTTTATAGATCTCAAAGAAGTGATTACATTTTAGTGTGTTCAGCTTCTTACTTGTTTGTTATGATGGAGTCATGACTTCCAGTCTCTGTACATGCTGCACCAGAAACTCGGTGTTTCTCTGCGTATACTTTCCTTGGTCTTTCTGCTGCTTGGAGACCTCTGAGATTCCTGGTGTGGTGTGGTTTCTATCATTAATTATGGAAAAATTCTCAGCCATTATTACTTCAAATACTTTTTCTGCTGCTTCTTCTCTTCTCCTACTTTTATTCTCTTTCCGTATATGTTAAACCTTTTATAATTATCCTACAGTTCTTCGATAGTCACACCCTACACCCTCCCTCAGTTCTTTTCTCTCCATTGCAGTTTGGGAAGTTTCTGTTGACATATCTTCAAGCTTTCACTGATTCTTTCTTTGGCCATGTCCAGTTTACTCAAGAGCTCATCAAAAGCCTTCTTCATATATGTGGTCATATTTTTGATTTCTGTCATTTCTTTTCAGTTGTTCCCTAGAGTTTCCATTATCTACTTATATTACTCATCTCTTGTATATTATCCACTTTTTCTGTTCTACCCCTATTAGTCATGGTTATTTTAAGTTCACACTCAGGCAATTCCAAAAACTCTGCCATATCTGAGTCTGATTCTAAAGCTTGCTTTGTTTTTTCAGACTGTTTTCTTTTCCTGTCTTTCAGCATGCTTTGTAATTTTTTGTTGAAAGCCAGATATGATATACTTACCTGACAGGGGAGATACCATGATCATGAAAGCCAGATATGATATATTGGGCAATAGAAAATGAGGTAGATAGGCCTCTAGTGTTTATTTGACCAGAAGTTAGGCTGTGTTTATTCTTTCCTGTAGCTGCAGGTGTGAGAAGTTTCAATTTCCTCTAGTGTCCTTGTTTTTGTCTACCATATTGTCTTAGGATTTCCTGAGAAACTCCTTAAAAGAGAGTCTGTGTTTTATAGTTCTTTCCGGTGTAATCTACTTATACAGAAGCCCCTTTGGTGTGGTGTACGGAGTGGGAGGATAAGAAGCATTCTGTGATCTTAGATCAGGCCTCAGTCTTGTAGTGGTCCTGTGCTCCTGGGCTATGAACTTTACATGGGCATTTAAGCTCCCCTGCCTCCCCATCCCCAAACTTAAGTGACATAGGATGGCCAAAGGAGGATGAAGTTTGGTAATTTCACTTCCCTCAAGTTGAATAGGGCTCTGGTGAAGTCTTTCCCCTTGCTGGTTAGGCCTTTGTTTTGAGGACCCTCTGGGTGTATTTCAGGGTGGTTACTGTTACCTTCACCATATGCCCACAGGTTGCTTTTCTCCTCCTCTTGGTCAAACATTTGGTGATTTTTTTTTTTATCCTAATCTTTATTGTGAGTATCTGGTAGGTTTTTTTAGAGATCAGACTTATGACAGTATAGAGACTCCCCTTAGAGTGAGCCCTCAAGAGTTTTTAATAATGATGTTAGTCAACACTCCAGGAATTCACTGAAGTCACCATTTACATGTCATTGGCTCCAGCCACTTCTGCTTTAGAGAAGCTCATCCCTATTCTCTGTATTAGCTCATTTATCCAGTTTGTTTGTCCTGTGGTCACTGGTCTGATGGACCTAAGAAAGGTCATTGATTTTTCAGTATGTTTAACTTTTTTCTTTTTGTGAGGGTGGGAGTGATGATTTGCCAGCTCTTTACATGCCAGAGCAGAAACCAGAAGTACATCTGTTATATAGTTTGTACTCTGTTAGATTTGTTTTATGCTATGAATGTCATCAGTTTTGGTAAATGCCCTACATGCATTTGAAAATGATGTGTATCCTGCAATTTTTGAGTAGTGTTCTGTATGTATTGATTGGGACAGTTTGATTAATGCCATTTAATTCTATGTCTTATTTTCTACTTGCTTGTTCTGAGTAAACGTCTGCAAATATGATACTGGGTTTTTTATTTCTTCTTCTTGACCTCTCAACTCTTGCTTCATAGGTGAAGCTCTGCTCTTAGATGCATACAAAATACTATGGAATGGTTCTTCCTATATTAAATATATTCCTCTTTACCTTGAGTGATACCTCCTTATCTCTGGCAATATTTCTCTTGTCATATTTTTTGAACTTTATTTATTTTGAGGGAGAGAGAGAGAATGAGAATGAGCTAGAGAGGGGCAGAGAAAGAGGAAAAGAGAATCCTTAGAGCCCAACGTGGGGCCTGAAATCACGAACCATGAAACCACAACCTAAGCCAAAATCAAGAGTTGGAGGCTTAACTGACTGAGCATTCAGGTGCCCCTTGTCAGTTTTTTAAATTAAAATTTTTTTAAATTTCAGTATAATTAATGAACAATGTTGTATTAGTTTGAGGTATACAATATAATGATCCAACAATTCTATTCACCTTGTCATCTTCTAATACGTTTTCATCAGACTTATTTTTGTTAATGTCTGCACTGTTTACTTTTTTATATCTTGATCTTCATATATCTTTTGCTTTCAACCCTTCGTAACTATTATTCGCTACGTAATTATTAGCTACATAATAGATTTGGTTGTATTGTGTTGTTGACTAAACAAATCAGAACTGAAAGAGCAGGTGTACTTATAATTACCCCTACTTTGTTTAGGAAAATTAGTAACTCTTCAACCCACTTGCACATGCAAAATAGCTGAGTAACTATGGGTGTGATTGGTTATCATTATCCCTGTATCTTCAAAGCCTTAGATCATGGCACAAATGTCTGTAATTCCTAGACATTAAGGCATTGCTCTTAGGTTACTACTGTTGAAGCAATTGCTGGAGCTTAATTAGTAAAGTTTGATTAAGATATATCTCTGTTTTATTACTATTCAGTCATTTGTATTACCTAAAAACACTTTGAGAACCCGCTATACCAGAGATTTTGTGAAAGGGTATATTGTTTTTAATTTATTTATTTTTGAAAAAAAATTTTTTTTAATGTTTTATTTATTTCTAGGAGAGAGAGAGAGAGACAGCGTGAGCAGGGGAGGGTCAGAGAGAGAGGGAGTCACAGACTCTGAAACAGGCTCCAGGCTCTGAGCTGGCAGTCAGCACAGAGCCCGATGCGGGGATCGAACCCACGAACCGCGAGATCATGACCTAAGCGGAAGTCGGACGCTTAACCGACTAAGCCACCCAGGCGCCCCAAATTTATATTTTTTTGTATAGATTCAAACTCTAAACATTAATGTAGAACTCTTTCATTTTTCTATTAGTTTTTTTTATATTTTGTTAGTTTGGTTTTTAAAGGAATTTTTCCATGCCACTTAATTTTTTAAATTTACTGACAAATTTATTCCCGTGTTTAAATGTTCGTTATATATTTTTTATAATAGAAACTACTATAGGAACACTTACTGGCAATTTGTGTTGTCTCAATTTAGTTTCTGATCAATATTGCTGGGTGTTTGTCAGTTCCTTTTAAAGAACCGGTGTTTGGCTTTATTTTGTTTTTAGAATTGTTTTTATGTTTTATTCTCCCATCNTATTTATTTATTTATTTATTTATTTATTTATTTTAGGGAAAGAGAGAGAGAGCATGAGGAGGGGAGAGGGGCAAGGTGAGAAGGAGAGAGAGAATCTCAAGCAGGCTCCACACTCAGCATGGAGCCCATTGGGGGCTCAATCCCGTGCACTGGGAGCATGACTCCAGCTGAAACCGAGAGTCAGACACTCAACTGATTGAGTCACCTAGGCCCCCCTCCCATCTTTATTTTTAAATTGTATCTACTATTGAAGTTTAATTAGCTCTCATCTTTCTAGCTTTGTGACATTATATCTTATATAAAATATTTTCAATCTTTCTCCTTTTTAAAAAACTATTTATTTTTGAGAGAGAGAGAGCAAGAGCACGGGGAGAGACAGAGAGAAAAAGAGAGAATCTCAAGCAGGGTCCACACTGTCAGTGCAGAGCCTGATGTGGGACTTGAATTCACAAACGGTGAGATCATGACCTGAGCTGGAATCAGGAGTCAGAGGCTTAAGCAATGGAACCAACCAGGTACCCCAATGTCCTTTTCTAATATATACGTTGAAATACAAAAATTCCCATATAAGCATTGTTTTAACTGTATTCTACAAATTTAATATGTTGTTTTTTCATTCAGTCCAAAATGTTTTTAATTACACATTTTGATCATACCTGGACCATGGCTTGTTTAGAAGGCTGTTTTCTAATTTTGAAGCAAATGACTATTTTCTAGCTCTTTTTCCTATCCAGGTTTTTAAAATTCTGTAGTTAAGGAACATATAGTATACAGTTTTTATTTTTACTATTTGCTGAGACTTCCTTTATGACCATGGATATCATCTATTTTGCTAAGTATCTCATGTGCAATTGAACCTAATACCTGATTTGCAGTTGTTGGCTATAGTGTTTTATATGTGTCAGGTTAATTTGATTAGCCTTCTATATATCCTTATTCTTTTTTGTGTGTGATTTTTCTCTCAGTCGCAGAGAGAAGTATGTTAATATCTACAAGTAGATTTTGGATTTGTCTATTTCTTTTTGATTTCTCAGTGTTTTATTTATATGTTTTGAAGCTATGTATTAAATAGATACAAAATCCTGTTTAATTTGATCATACTAAGTATATCTTTATCTCTATAACTACTTTAGCTTTTCTGTTATTAATATCATGTTCTCCCCCCCTTTTTGCCAATATAAATTAGTAATATATTAATATTATTTTAGGGTAGAAATTCGTTCCTCTCAATTCAGATGTCGAATTTGTTCCTCTGGAGCTTGTTCAATTAGATTCTGATTTGCATCTATAGACAATAAAAGATGGTAAGAGTATGTCTTGAGGAGACTAGGTATCTCCTTGCAGAGTAACTTCCCCAGAAGGGACAGGGTCTCAGGCTATAAGTGGCTAGGATGTTCAGGCAGGAGAAGTCTGGCTTCTCTCCCGGTAAAGGAGACTCAGGTACACCTGGGGAGAGTCAAGATACTCAGAATCGGTTAAGTCCACCTGGAGTTCTTCTTTGCAAGCGTCAGGGTTTTTTCCCTTCTCAGTGGTCTAACTTTCCCACCAGAGTCTTGGCAAATATACACATTCAACTTATGTTGTGACTCTGTAACCTCACAATTAAAGTTTGATTTTTTTTTTTTTTTTTTTTTTGTTAAGAGTGGCTCTATGGCCAAAACAAATGAGAGATTCTTTTAGGTCTGCCATTTTAGCTCTTTGGGTTGAGAGTTCAGAGCCTTCATCCTCACTGTGCAAATTCTCCAGAACAGTCTTTGAGGTGCTTCCAGCCATCACCACACTTGGTCCCCACACATGTGCTTCAGTAGTACACTTCATCACAGTAAACATTGGTTGTAATTTAGTTCATTGTGATGCCATTGCATGCTCATTGCCCATTGGACAGGAGTCCAGCAGCTTGTAAACCCATGGCCATGCCCATACCAATCCCAGAGTCCCATAGTCTCTGTCTTTCTTGGCAGCACTCTTGGTACCAAGTCCTATATCTGTCAAGATCTAGACCAGAAAAGAGAAGCCTACCAAGAGTAATTAATCTAAAGGAATTCTTGAAAAGTTTCTAGAGGACTGGGAAGATGACAAGGGAATGCTGAGGTACACAGAGGCATCAGTTGCTAGAAGAAGCTCTATGCCTAAGATTGGGCGGGAGGGGTGGGAAGAGGATGGGGTTATAAATAGACAGTTTCATAATGGGCCTCATAGATCTGGATTATAGAAAATATGGCTTTGCTCAGGTCATGTCAGTAACTTAGGAAGTCAGAAAAGGGGTTCTGTAGAGCTAATAGCTGTTCTTCCTATAAGGTGATGCTGAGCTGGTACTGTGTCCTTAGGGACTTGGAAGGTCTTCCAGGATTGTGACTCAGCTCTGAGAGAAGCAAGTGCTATACACATGGGCTTGTATCAGGGGGCTTTGTGGTGTGCCTGAAACATCTGAGGAAGGGACACTGGCTACCTAGTGTGGGTCACCCAGGGTACTGGAGGATGGCTCTGTACATCTGGTGCTCAGACTTCTGAGAAGGGCACACTGCACACTGTCCATCTGCTACTCATACCTTTGTTAGGGCTTAATGGAGCTGGTTCTGGGAATGTGGTAAACAACTCTCCCCATCAGAGCAAGGCATCATGGCTGGGAATTTATAGAACATAACAGCAGGCAGATAGGTAATTACAAGTTCCTTGTCCTCCTTTCTTGCCTTTTATTCCTTCTCTTGTATCCCTATTGATAAAACTTCAGGAGGGGCACCTGGGTGGCTCAGTCGGTTAAGTGTCCGACTTCGGCTCAGGTCATGATCTCATGGTTCATGGGTTCAAGCCCCACATCGGGCTCTGTGCTGACTGCCAGCTCAGAGCCTGGAGCCTGTTTCAGATTCTGTATCTCCCTCTCTCTCTGACCCTCCCCTGTTCATGCTATATCTCTTCTCTCTCAGAAATAAATAAAACATTAAAATTTTTTTTTTAATTTCAGGAAGCCAGGTAACAATGGAGAAATACAATGTGCAGATACCATCTCCAGCTTCATAGACAAAGTACACATTTTAGTTTTGGAGTTCAGGAAATAGTGTGACAAGTGTCAAGAGAATGCTGCTATAGCTTCTGTGGTAACAGCAGAGGGTGCTGATGTGTGTGAGGTTCTCTGATACTTAGTATTGTGTCAGTCGGTTGTGGCTCACTAAATTGACTTCATGACCTTGTTATGGCTTGTGACGTAAGCTTGAGAAACACTGAAATGAGTCTGACTGAGCATGAGAGGAGACTTGGTAAGTTAGGGGTTTTGGGGAATTTGAAATAGCTGCTGGAAATAGAAAAGCTAAGTATTGATGAAGAGGAAAACCTCACACTGCTTGAAGTGCTGGTAACAGTAGAAAGGAGGGCTTTGGAGTGACATCAGTTTACATGGTTTATGGTAACACAGTGTTCCTTCAGGGCTTATCGTAGGAGCAATACAATGTTGACAGACTGATGTGTCTCAAAGATTCTCAGCAATGAACTTTTCTATTATTACCACATTATATTTCTGACAAAGCTTTATATAGATTATTCTCCTCTTTATAATGCTTTATCTTTTTTTTTTTTTTGAGAGAGAGAGAGAGCGCATGTTAATGTGCACATGTGCACAAGCAGGGGAGGGGCAGATATGTGGGACTGAATCCACAAAGTGTGAGATCACGACCTAAGCAAAAATCAAGAGGCAGATACTTAACGGACTGAGCTACCCAGGCATCCATATAATGCTTTATCTTTAATATCCCTCTTCCAACTCACACATTCTCATCTCTTTTAAAATAATTTATGCTTTTTAATTTTGCTTAAGTTTTAGTTAGTTAACAACATACAGTACAATATTGGTTTCAGGAGTAGAATTCAGTGATTCATCACTTACATACAACACCCAGTGCTCATCACAAGTGCCCTCCTTAGTACCCATCCCCCATCTAGCCCATCCCCACCCACCTCCCTCCAGCAACCCTCAGTTTGTTTTCTATTGTTCAGAGTCTCTTGTGGTTTGTTTCCCTCTCTTCTCTTTCCCCACCCCTTCCTGTATATTCATCTGTTTTGTATCTTAAATTCCACACATGGTATTTGTCTCTCTCTGATCGACATTCTCATCTTAATATTCCCAGATCTGTAGCATATACCAAGTATATCATGAAGAGAGAAATGGAGAGGAAATCTAGTAATTAGGATTTCACCTCTTCCAGAGATACTTTCCCTAAAAGGATTCATTTAGTATTCTTGGCTTCCACTAGCCATCCATTAGTTCTGAAAAAGCATCCAAATGTGTATAGGTGTTCTTGACATTATAATGCTATGGATATTTTTCATACTCTATACTGCTGGATCCCATTTGTGTACTTAATTAGGATATTCATCCACCAGTATATGTTCCAGTGTGTCTCCAAGTTTGTCTTAACTTTTGCTTTCAAATATTCAAAAAATTATTGATACTTTTAATAAAATTCAGTGAGTGAATTTTTATGTATCTATCATCCAGTTTCAACCATTATCTATAACTAACCTCCTTCATTTCTTCCTCTAGAAACATGTCCTTCCCCAGCCCCTGCCTGCCTATACACACACACACACACACACACACACACACACTTAGATGTATATATGTGCATATGTGTATATGTATATGACAATCTCAGACATTTTATTAATTCTAGCCTCATTCCAGTTGAAGAATCACTTTTACCTCACTTTTTCTCTCTCTGTCCCACCATTCCTACCCCACCAACCCCACTCTAGCTCTTTCTTTTTTTAATTTCCATTTTCAGCACTGCAATTCTGATGGTCCACCTCTTCTAGGACACAGATCCATAAAGGTCAACACTGCACCCTAAGCAGCTCAGAGAGAGGAGCCAGACCAGCAGTACCTCGTACCCTACCCTCTTCTGCCCTGGACAGGTAGCCCCATAATGACAGTTCCATAATGGCAGTGGATGAGGCCCTGGTGCACATCAGGATCACTCTTCTGCTACTCTGGGTTGGGATGTCGCTGTTCATTTCTGGCCACTCTTGGGACAGGCCCTCCCAGCACTTTTCCTCCCCAGAACTGGTGGTCCCCTTGAAGGTGACTAGTAGGGACAGAGGTAAAAAGGCTCCAGGCTGGCTCTCCTACAGCTTGCGGTTTGGGGGCCAGAGACACATTGTCCACATGAGGATCAAGAAGCTCTTGGTTTCTAAATACTTCCTGATGTTCACCTACACAGACCAGCAGGCCCTCAGCCAGGATCAGCCTTTTGTTCCTGATGACTGCTACTATCATGGTTACGTGGAAGGAGTCCCCGAGTCCCTGGTTGCCCTCAGTACCTGTTCTGGAGGTTTTCGAGGAATGCTGCAGATAAATGACCTTGCTTATGAAATTGAGCCCATCAGGCATTCTACCACATTTGAACACTTGATTTATGAGATAAACACTAATGAGACACAAATCCCACCTATGAGATGTGGGTTAACAGAAGAGGAAATAGCACGACATTTACAGTTGAGAGCCTCATATAATTCTACTCTGATACAAAGTTCTTACACTGGCTGGTGGACCCACTTGCGGTTTCTTGAGCTGGGAGTAGTCATGGACTACAATCGATTCCTCTACTATGAAAGTAATGAGTCAGTAGTGCAGCGTGAAGTATTTAATGTTATCAATATAATAGATGTCTTATATGACTCTTTGGAGGTCAATGTAATTTTGACTGGGCTTGAAATCTGGAGTCAAGGAAACCTGGTTACTGGCGATAATTTAGACAAGCTTGCACAGGATTTTGGCGTTTGGAAGACTGCCAATCTTGATTCCCGAATGCACCATGATACTGTCCATCTTTTCATAAAAAAAAATTTTGGCTCAACGCTTGGAGCTGCCTATGTTGGAGGAATATGCCACCATCCTTATAATAGTGGAGTTGATGTTTTTGAAGGAGATAGTCTGTTTTATTTTGCACTTACTGTGTCCCATGAACTTGGTCATAATTTGGGTATGCAGCATGATACTGATCAATGTGTGTGTGGGCTTCAGTGGTGCATAATGTATCCCTCCCGGAAGGTGACAGTGAAGTTCAGCAATTGCAGTTATGGCCGGTTTTGGGACAACAGTCTCACTAGAGGATCATGTATTAAGTCACTTCCACAACCTGCGAGTATCTTTAAGGGACAGTTTTGTGGGAACTTAGTGATTGAAGAAGGAGAGGAGTGTGATTGTGGAACCATACACCAGTGTTTAGATGATCCCTGTTGTCTTTTGAACTGTACTCTGAAGCCTGGAGCTGCTTGTACTTTTGGAAATTGTTGCAAAGACTGCAAGTTCATGCCATCAGGAACTGTGTGCAGATATCAGATGAGTGAATGTGACCTCCCTGAGTGGTGTAATGGGACATCCCATCAATGCCCAGAAGATGTATACATACAGGATGGGGTTCCCTGTGGTGACGATGCCTACTGCTATGAAGGGGGATGTTCCAACCATGACAAGCAGTGCAGGGAGATTTTTGGCAAAGATGCAAGGAGTGCATCTCAGAGATGCTACAGAGAAATCAACACCCAAGGAAGCCGATTTGGTCACTGTGGTGTCATAAACCTAATATATAAAAAATGTGACGCCCCTGATAGTCTCTGTGGGAGAGTGCAGTGTGAGAATGTGGAAGTAATTCCGAATCTGACACAGCATTCTACAGTGCATCAACTTCACCTCAATAATGTCACTTGCTGGGGCACTGATTATCATCTGGGGATGTCCATACCTGATATTGGCCAAGTGAAAGATGGCACAATGTGTGGTGAAAAAATGATATGCGTCCACAAGAAGTGTGTCACCATGACCGACCCACCACAAGGCTGTCAGGCTGATGAGACCTGCAACACGAATGGAGTCTGCAATAATAAGCAGCACTGCCATTGCAACCATGGATGGGCACCTCCCTTCTGCAAGGATGTGGGCCTTGGAGGCAGTGTCGACAGCGGGCCGCCTCCTCAGAAGCAGGCGGAAGTAGGAAAAGAGAAATGGTTGAACTACCTGCCTTTATTGTGGTTTATTCCTTTTACTCTTTTCGTTTTACTTTTCGTAATTATACTTTGTAAGAAAATTTTGGAGGAGGAGAAGGAGGAACAGAAAAACTGAGACTCCTGCTGCATTAAACAAACCTCTAGCACCTCTTTTAATAATACAGAAACATTAGGGCATGTCTGACTGTTTAAAGAAAAATGTAAGGATCCCTCAGATCAGGATCAGAAGCGTTAATATCACACCAAAGGATTTCTAGCGTGTACTTTCTTACTCTTCATGTTTTAAGCAATATTAAAACTTCATTTTTTCCCCCGGAAGTCGTCTCTTTTTATTTCCTGGGCAAAGGCACAGCAAGGAGATATTTTGTAAGCTGATGTCTGTCAGCTCTAAACCTCCTCCAACCTTTGTACTCTAAGATGTAAGGCCAGGGATATGTCTCTACAGATCCCACCTCTGTTCCATGTTTTCTTCTGGGTAACTGTACCAACAGAGGGCAGTAGAAGTAGCCTACAGTGCTGTATGAGGGGAGAAGGGAATTACTTTCCTGTGTGCTGAAAGTTACTCTGTCATTTTGGCTGGGCCCATTCACTCTAGTAGCCAAGTTTGATTTTGGACTCCAGTTTTGTTGGCTCTTTAGAACCACCTTCTTTCTCAGTCACTGACACCCTCAGAGGTCTGACTTGCATCTCTAAGGTTAGCAGGGTGGTCCTCCTCTGAGTTCTGACCAGCAGCTGGTCTCTTGCCCTGCTCTGCAAGGGACCTCCTTGAATCACCAGCATATTGATAAACCCACTTTCCTTTGTTCTTTCCTCTTTCTTTTTTCTTGCCTTTATTCCCCTCACCCTAGGGCTATCAAGTGCTTTCGGTAGTTATTTCATTGTGACAGTCTGAATTCTCCAGAAGCAGAGTTAGAGCTTAGATTGGGAGATTTTGATAAGGACCAACCGCCGTGAAAAGGTGAGGAAGTCAGTTGTGCACTGCACTGCAGCCTTGGCCAACCTAGCAGCGAGCTCTAGAATAAATATTGCCACAGATTTGGCCCAAAATGGCCAGGTCTTCATACCTTCTCTTGCTCATTTACTGGAGGTGGGGTGACCTGGGAATGAAACTGAGGCTATCCTAAATAGCTGACATCTGGAGGTTCTCTGCTGATTATAATCCCCACAACTGTTCAGCAAGACTTTCCTTGAAGGAGAATCAAAGTGGCCTATTTGGGGCTCTTGGGTGGCTCAGTCAGTTAAGTATCCAACTTTGGCTCAGGTTGTGATCTCACGGTTGGTGGGTTGGAGCCCCGCTTCGGGCTCTGTGCTGACGGCTCAGAGCCTGGGGCCTGCTTCAAATTCTGTGTCTCTGCTCTCTTTCTCTCTCTGCCCCTGCCCCAATCATGCTCTGTTTCTCTCAAAAATAGACATTTTTTTAAAAAGTGGCTTATTTGGATATTCCACAGTCCAGTCTTTGCATTGCTCTGAATCACTTTTCCATATATGTTCTGGGAACAGCTCATCCAGGATTCAAATAAGCATCTCTGCCTGTGGGAAACCTATAAGAGGGAGATTAATGAGATGAAGCACAGTCCCTACTGTGTTTGGTATTGGGGCTGAAATGGATACTTATTGTCTCTCTCCTCCACTATCCATTCTAGTTTCCCTCACCTTTAGATAGTATTCTGCTGGCTTTGGATGATAATCATTACCCAGGTCTTATCTTCAAAGCACCTGGGTGTCTAGTCACCATTCTCAGGCTGAGATGGCTGAAATTTCTCCATTTCAAGTCACAGTGGTGCTAGAGAATACCAAGGAGCACCAAAGGAGATTGCCTGGATTCCATACATATTCCCTGCATCTCCATGATTTAACAGCAGCACTACCTCTTCTCAGTGATTGGGCTCAATTACACCTGTGACACCTCTTCTTGCTATTAGAGAAGGGACACAAGGAGCCCCAAAATCCCAGGTGTCAGTTTTAGCTTATAATTCCACTGGGACTCTAGCTATGTCCCCTTGTGAAAATGTGACCCCTTTGGGGACCAGAACCTCTAACCTTACAGAATTGAAGGGGACAAGAAGCACAGACCATCTGAGTCATAGGAAATGGTGACATGTGGTGCCACTCTGGCTTCCAGTTCTTGGTTCCCAGACCCAAGAAAGGATCTCTGGTTCAGTGCATACAGAATCCATCCTAGAATGGTATCCGTATTAGGGTTCTGTTTCTCTGAATGGGATTTGCATATTTACCTCTTCCCCAGAGGAGTATATAAAGTCCTTGAGTGATTTTTACTTGTCTTGATGTCCTGTAAGTTAAATACTATGATGTGAAATTAACAATACCTAGATACTGTGGTGTAAGTTCAATATTTCACCCACATGATAAGGGAATAAGGAAAGAGGAAAATGGAAAGATAACAGGAAATATGAATGGAAATGTATTCATAGCAAAAGATATAGTCATGGCTCTTGCAGTCCTGTTTCTATAACTGGCCACATAGTTGCAGCTGATATTTGTAACCATCCTCTTCCACCTCCCACTCTATTGCCTTTGCCTTCAGCAAGTACTTCATCTGATCATAGCTCTTTATCTGATGGTGTGACCCAAAACCTTCATTCCTAAATGGTCGGAACCATTAATAGTTCTGCCTGGATTGGGCTGTAGTTTTCCATTGACCTTAGTCACAGAGCATGCTAGTACTGAAAGACACGTTAGGGGCTCTCCTGTATTACAGACACTCTCACTTGCCATTTTACTCTAACTGACTTACTGTGAAGTAGTAGACCAATTTCCCTTTGGCTATCAGGATTAATCACCCCAGCCATCACCATAACTCCTTTCTTTGCCTGTGGATTCAGAGGCATGAGGATCCCAAAGTGGCCAGGTGGAAGTCTTACCTTCCAGTGAATGGAATCAGTTTGTCTCCTGGCAGAAGTACTGTTCCCTCTGGGACTAAGCCCTCTGAGCCAGCAAAGCATAAAGTTGTGGGAAGAGGAAGCAAAAATTTTGCTGGTAAGTCATTAAGGTTAATAGTGAGTGCTGCCCCTCCCATTTCCACCTCTTGATTCCTGGACCCATGAATCTTGGCTATGAGAGAAATAATATCATATGTTGGACACTAATTCAGGGCATATACAGCCTTCTGGAGAGCCTGGCCTCAGCCCTGCAAGGTATTGTCACCTAGCTGGTGCTGTGACATAGTCTTGAAAGGGCTATTCCACCATTCTATAAAGACAGCTTCTTCAAGGGATACCTGGGTGGTGGCTCAGTCAGTTAAGTGTCAGACTGAGGCTCAGGTCATGATCTTGTGTTGGTGAGTTTTGCCCCGTGTCAGGCTCTGTACTGACAGCTCAGAGCCTGGAGCCTGCTTTGGATTCTGTGTCTCCCTCTCTCTCTGCCCCTCCCACTCACACTCTGTCTTTCTCTCAAAAATAAACAAACAAAATACAGCTTCTTCAAGATGGTGGGGAGGATGGTAACACCAGTGAATTCCATGATCATGGGCCCATTGCCGCACTTCTTTTGCTGTGAAGTGAGTTCCTTGATCAGAAACAATGCTGTGTAGAATACAGTGATGACAAATAAGGCTTTCTGTAACTCCATGGAAGCGTTGTGTTCAGGGAAGGAAAATCTGTATGCATAGTGTCTACTCCAGTAAGGATAAAATGTTGCCCCTTCCTTGATGGAAACAGTCCAATGTGATGGACCACCTTCTGACATGCAAGTAGCTGGCTGATTACCTCAGAGAACGGTGCCCTACTCAGGGCTCAGTGTGGTCTTGCCACTGCAGATTGGGCAATTAGTTGTTGCGGTAGCCTAATCATGCTTAGTGAGTGGAAGTCTGTGTTGCTGAGCCCAAGTGTAACTGCCACCCTGAAACCACAACTACTTTGTTCATGAAACCATTGGGTCATGATGGGCGGCTTGGGAAAGAGGCTGACTGGTATCCACAGAATGGGTCATTCTATCCACGCATTAAAATCATCTGCTGAGGTAACCCTTTGGTGAGCATTCACATGGAACACAAATATGTTTCTGCTTTTTGGCTATTCAGAGAGCCTGATCCACATACCTCTTTCCTAAATTTCTTTGCCACTGATTTTCAAACCATGTCCATTCTAAGTCCCTGCCCACGTGGCCACAGCCGACACATTGTTATATAATCCCATATCTAGCCATTTCTCCTAAACAAAGTGAAAAACGCCTAAACTTCCCATTTGGTGCACCGCCCAGAGTTCCGCCCACTGGGGGGATTTCCCTTCAGGGATGTCTCAGACAGGGGTGGCAGTGCTGTAGCTGTCCACAGTCAGACGTGCCTGCATACCATGCATACCATGCAGAGCCATCTGTAAGCCAGGCCTGAGTCTTCTCTTCCCCTGTCAACTGATCACAGGGAACTCCCCACGAGGCTGTACGTACAGGCTGGGAGAGAGAAAGCAGTGGAGCAAGAGTAGGAACTTTGGACACTTGGACCACTTCTTCATGTTACTTCAGGGCCTCCTCAGGCCTAATCTTGTATATATCACTTCTGTTTGATGGAGTGTTGGTGTACAAGCACACTTTGTGGGTTGGTGTGTCAGAGAACACCCAGTTCATGACAGTTACCACAGGTCACATGGTAACTTGGTGGCCCATGAGCAAGCATTCGGTCTCTATTAAGACCTAGTAATAGGCCAAGAGCTATTTCTCAGAAGGAAAGTGATTTCTCGTCTGAAGGTGATGGCAAAGCCTTGCCCTCAAATCTTAAAAGCCTGCATTGCAATTCATCTCTAGGGAGCTGCCAAAGGCTCCAGACAGCATCTCTGTCTCTGCCACTGCCACTTCAAACACCAGCAAATCTGCTGGATCATAAGGCCCAAGTGGAAGAACACCTTGTGCAGCGGCCTGGACCTGTAGCAGAACCTCTTCTTCTGGGCCCCACTCAAAACTAGCAGCTTCTCAGGTCACTTGGTAAATGGACTGGAGTAACATTTGAATGAGGAATATGTTGCCTCCAAAATTCAAAGAAGTATTGTGCCTCTATCTTAGTTGTAGGAGAGCCAGATACAACTTATTCTTCACCTTAGAAGAGATATTTCAACATGCTCTAAATAACAGGACCCCTGTTTAGGGGGTACCTTCTGAAGTAGAAGTGAAATTTAGATTTACTTCCCACCCTGATGTGCAAGTGTCTTACCAATAAGCCTATAGTAGTTGCTGCTTCTCACTTACTAGGTCTAGTCAGCATAATGTCATCAATGTAATGGACCAGTGTAATATCTTGTGGGAGGAAAAGACAAAATCCTTGCAAACTAAATTATGACCTAAGGATGGAGGGTTGCTATACCCCTAAAGAGGTATATGTATATATATCACTGTCCTTACCAGCTGAAAGCAAACTGCTTCTGGTGGGCCTTACGGACAGGTATGGAAGAAAAATGCATTTGCTAGACCAATAGCTGCATACCATGTACCAAGGATGTGTTAATTTTCTCAAGCAATGAAACTACATCTGGTACAGTAGCTGTGATTGTAGACACCACCCAATTAAGCTTACAATAAAATAATACACTGTCATTCTCTTAGATTTATCTGTCGTCTGCACAGCCCAAATAGGAGAGTTGAGTGGGAATGTGGTGGGAATCACCAGCCTTGCATCTTTCAAATGGTGGCACTGATCTCTGCAATCCTTCTAGGGATGTGTATTGCTTTTGGTTTGTTATTTTCCTACGTAGAGACAGTACTAAATGGCTTCCACTTGGCCTTTTCCACCATACTAGCCCATCCTCTACAGGTCAAGAAACTATTGTGAGGATTTTGCCACCTGTTAAGTACATTTATTCTAATTACACATTCTGCAACTGGTAAAATAACCATAGGATGCATTCAGGGAGCCACTGAACCTACTGTGAGACAAACCTGAGCCAAAATCCCATTGATCACCTGACCTCTATAAGCTCTCCTAGTGTGACTGGCTCTGGAGGGCCACAGTGACGTCATGGGTCTTCTGGAATCAGTATCAATTCAGAGCCAATGTCCAGTAATCTCTGAAATGTATGATTATTTCCTTTTCCCCAATGTACAATCCTGTTAAAAGGCCATAGGTCCCTGTGGGGAAGGCTGGGAGAAAGATTAACCGTATGAATTTTCATTGGTGTATCAGGGTTCTTCCTAAAGGATACCTGGCTTCCCATTCATTCAAAAGGTTCTTGGTCTGTAAACTGGCTCAACTCTGGGAATTGATTGAAGGACTGTGATTCACTGCTTTTATGATTGGAGTTAGAATTTCTGTTGACTTAGTACTTCTATGCTTATATAGATCAAGTGAGAATTTCTATTTTACTTCTGGGAACATCTTGATTAACTAGCCAACACCATAGGTGTGCATGAGTCAGATTATTTTGACTCTTTTGTTCATTATGGTAACTGTGCCTACATTTTTCTTTGCTGGTTGAGTGCTGCCATTTGACCACTATTTCCCTGGGATCCATGTGTTTCTAATACTTTTAGGTTTTCCAATTGAGTGGCTGTGGTTCCCACTCTGAAGTCTAGCCTACAGAGAAGAGCTATCACAGAGCTCTTCAAGGATGCTAGGTTCCTTTCACGAATTTCTCAAATTATTAGTCAAAGATATGTCCTCTGGACTCTCAGTGTGGGTGAGTAGGTCTTAAATGACAAATCCACTCTAACATTCCAGTGTCCCTAAGCCTCCAAATCCCTTCCTCTACATTAAACCAAGGCAGGTCAGGCATTTATAGTTGGTTCATGATTGGCCTTCTTTTGGTCCACGTTTCAGCCAATTAACCAACAAACTGCTAGAGCCCTTTCTAACTCCCCAGGCCTCAGCATTAAATGCAAAACCTCTGCTTAGTGAGCCCATCTCAATAAACTCGGCCTGACCCAACTTTATGTTTCTTCGACCATTATCCCACACCCTCGGAATCCATCCATGTTCCCTGGATGTCTGTTGGTATAAATTAGAAAACTGAAATAAATGAATTTAAATGCATGATATAACCACACAGATTTGTTTCAAGTGACTTTCAAACACTGTCTTATTATTAGTAATATTGGTATTATTATATTGAATGCATATGTAGTATAGGTTAAGTCAAAAACAACAAAGTTAATGTAAAAGAAAAATGTTACAAGTAAACAAAGAAGCCAAATAAAATTTTATACTTTTTTCAAAAGAAAATATTAGTATGACCTCATGACTTTTAATTAGCTTTATTCATGTATAATTTACATACCATATAATGAATGCACCCATTCTGTTAAAAAAAAATTTTTTTAATGTTTATTTTTTGAGAGAGAGACATAGACAGAGTGTGAGACAGGGAGGGGCAGAGAGAGAAGGAGACACAGAATCCAAAGCAGGCTCCAGGCTCCCAAGCTGTCAGCACAGAGCCTGACACGAGGCCCAAATTCACAAATCCTGAGATCATGACCTGAGTCGAGCAGGACGCTTAATCAACTAAGCCACCCAGGTGCCCCAGTGAATACACGCATTCTAAGTGTAAGGAGATGATGAGTTTTGATGCATGTATCTGCATGTATCAACATAGAGAACAATCCCATACTCCCCAAATTTCCTTGTGCTCCTTAGCAGTCAGTCCTCTCGTCCTCGGCTTTATGTAGCCACTGACACGATTTCTATCACTGTACAATATTGCCTATTCTAGAATTTCATATAAACTCAATCAAATAGTATTATTCTTTTGAGTCTTGCTTTGTTCACTCAGCGTCGTTGTTGATTTTTTTCCCTAAGATTCATCCCTGCTGCTCCTTATAGCAGTAGCTCATTCCTTTTTTATGCTGAGCTGTGTTCCATTATATGATTCTAACAAAAATTGTTTTATTCAATCATCTGTTAATGAATCTTTGGGTTGTTTCCAGCATTTTGGCTGTTTTATGAGTAAAGTTACAGTGGACATTTATATACAAATCTTGTTCATATACGTCTTTTTTAGACACAAGTAGAACATGTGTTTAATTTCTGCTGGGTAAACACACATCTAAGAGGAGGATTATTGGGCATACAATAAGAATATATAATAAGAAACCACCAAAAATATGTTGTAAAGTGGTTGTAACAATGTACACTGCCAGTAATAATGGATGAGAACTCCAACTGGGTCTATCCCCCAGACTCCTGGTACCATCAGACTTAATCTTTACTCATTTTAGTGAGTCTGTAGTGGTATGCCACTGTGGTTTAACTTGCATTTCTCTGATGACCAATGATGTTGAAATTTTTTGCATGTGTTTATTAACCACTTTTAATTCTTCTTTTGGAAGTATTTTCTATGTATGTGTAATTGAATGTTTTCTCCCATTTTCTTACCCAATGTCCTTGGAAAAGCAGAGAATTTTAATTTTTATTAAATCCATTTACCATTTTAAGGTTAGTCCGTTTTATACATTGTATAAAAAGTCATTGCTTATCCTAATGTTATGTTGATTTTTTAGGAAGTCCTGTTTTTTAGAAGTCCTATTGTTTTAACTTTTAGAGTTGCATCTGTAACACATCTCAAATTTGTTTCTTTATACCATAAAAGATGATGGTAAATTTTTTTCAATAAGAATATATAGTTGTGAATGGATCAAGAAGATGTGGTTTATCTATACCATGGAATACTACATGGCAGTGAGAAACAATGAAATCTGGCCATGTGTAGCAACATGGATGGACCTTGAAGGTGTTATGCTGAGCGAAATAAGTCAGGCAGAGAAGGACAGATACCATATGTTTGCACGTATAGGAGGATTAGGAGGAACTTAACTGAGGACCATGGGGGAGGAGNTTTCATTTCCCTATTGAATTATTTTTGGAAACTTTGACATAAAATAGAGTGGCTCAGTTGGTTAAGAGTTTTACTTCAGCTCAGGTCATGATCAGGTCTTGTGGTTTATGAGATTGAGCCCTGCGTCCGGTTCTCTGCTGTCAACATGGAGCCTGTTTGGAATTTTTTCTCTCTCCTTCTCCCTCTGCCCCTCCTCAACTTGTATGAGTGAATTCTCTCTCTCTTTCTCTCAAAACAAACAAACAAACAAACTTTAAAAAATTTACCATAAAATCAATAGCGTATTTATGCATTGATCTCTTTCTGGACTCCTTTGTCTCATTGATCTATGTGTCTTTGCTTATGCCACTTCTACACAACCCTGATGAATGGACGAATTTCAAAAAATATGCTGAGTGTTGATAATGTTGCAATAAACATGGGGCGCATGTGTCTATTTGAGTTAGTATTTTTGTATCCTTTGGGGAAATACCTAGTAGTGCAATTGCAGGATTGTAGAGTTCTATTTTTAACTTTGTGAGGAACCTCCATACTGTTTTCCAGAGTGGCTGCACCAGCTTGGATTTCCACCAACAGTGCAAGAGGGTTCCTCTTTCTCCACATCCTCACCAACACCTGTTGTTTCCTGTGTTGTTAATTTTAGCCATTCTGACAGGTGTGATGTGATATATCAACCATAAAAAAGAATGAAGTCTTGTCATTCTCAATGATGTGGACAGGGCTAGAAGAGTATTATACAAAGCGAAGTAAGTCAGTCAGAGAGAGATACTGTATGATTTCACTCATAGGGGTAATTTAAGAAACAAATATATAGGGAAGAAAAAGAGAGGAAAACCAAGAAACAGACTCAACTATAGAGAATAAACTGGATTACCAGAGGAGAGATGGGTGGGGGCATGGGTTAAACAGGTGATGGGGATTAAGGGGAACACTGAGTGTTGTATATAAGTGTTGAATCACTAGATTCTACACCTGAAACTAATATTGTACTGTATGTTAACTAACTGGAATTTAAATAAAAACTTAAAAAAATATGTCAAGTGAAAGAAGCAAGACTAAAAAGAATACATTCTATTTGAATTTATATGAAATACTAAAATGGGCAACATTCTATAGTGACAGAAATCATATCAGTAGCTGCATAAGGTAATGGGTGGGGAATTAGCTGCTTAAGGGCTTAAGAAAATTTGAGGGTAATTATCTATTTATTATTCAGAATTGTTTTGGCTAATCTAGGTTATTTACATTTTGGTAAGTTTTTAAATCAGCTCTCTGTTTCTACATAAAAGTCTTCTGGTATTTTTATTAGCATGACATTGAATCTGTAGATCAATTTGGGAAGAATTGAACACATATTAACAATATCTAATCCATAGTTTTATAATCCAGAAACAGGGATTTATTATAGTCTTTTAAATTTTCTCACTACTGGGGCGCCTGGGTGGCTCAGTCAGCTCAGGTCATGATCTTACGATTCGTGGGTTCGAGCCCCGTATCGGGCTCTGTGCTGACAGCTAGCTCAGAGCCTGGAGCCTGCTTCAGATTCTGTGTCTCCCTCTCTCTCTGCCCCTCCCCAGCTCATGCTCTGTCTCTCTCTGTCTCTCAAAAATAAATAAAACATTAAAAAAATTTAATGAAATAAAATAAAATTTCTCACTATTTTTTATAAGTTTAATCATACAGGGTTTGCACATACTTTGTTAAATTTATCCCTATGTATATAAAATTTTATTCTACTTTAACTAATATTGCTTTACTATTATTTTCCAAATAGTTGCTCTACATAGAAATATAATTTATGTTTCCATATTGACCTTGTATCATGTGACTTTCTTAAATGTACCCATTAGTTCAATATGGTTTTTGGTAGATTTTTTTTGGGGGGGGGGTGTAAATTTAGTATACACAATGATATCCTCATTAATAAAAGTGAATTTCATTTTTTCCTATCCATTCCATATGCCTTTCTTTTTCTTTGCCTATTGGATGTCTATGACCTCCAGTATAATGATAAATAAGAGTGAGAAGAGCAGCCTCTTTTGCCCTGCTCCCAGTCATATAGAGAATGTTCAGTGTTTTACCATGAAGTGTGATATTAGCTGTAGGTTTTTCATACATGCCTACCAAGGTTGAGGAAATATCCCTCTATTACTGTTAGCTGACAGTTTTAATCATAAATGAGAGTTAAATATTGTCAAATAACTTGCTGTATCCATTAAGGCAATTATAGAATTTTTCTCCTCTAGTCTATAAGTGTGGTGAATTACACTGATTTCTTTTTAATTTTTAAATTGTCATACAGTACAATTGACTTCATTTTGGGGAATAGTTCTAAGAATTTCAGCATATTTACAGATTCCTATAAATTGTTACCACAATCAGAATACAGAACAACTCCACCCCCCCCCAAAAAAAAACCTCCCTTGTCCTGTTTAGAGTCATACCTTCCTCCAACCCAGAACTATTACCAACCACAATCTATTCTCTGTTATTGTAGTTTTTTCTCTTCCAGAATGTCATATAAATAGAATCATATGGTGTATAAGCTTTTGCCACTAGCTTCTTTCACTCAGAGTAATATCTTTGAGGTTGCTCCAAATTGTTGACTGTCTCAGAGTTCACATCTCTTGTTGCTGAGTAGTGTTCCATTGTATAGATGTGCCATTGTTTATCTATTCACTGCTTGAGTGAAATCTGGGTTGTTTCTAGTTTTTTACCCTCAAAACTAAAGCTTCCAAGAACATTAGTTAGTATACCGAATATAAGCTCTCATTTCTCCAATTCCACCTAGAAGTGGGCTTGCTGGGTTACATGGTAAGTAAATGTTTAAATTTACAAGAAACTGCCGAACTATCTTCCAGAGTGTACAATTACACTTCTACCAACAATAAGAGTTCCAATTGCTTCATATCCTCAACCAGCAATTAGTACTGTCAATTCTTTTTTTAACTGTGCTAATAGGTGTGTAATGGTATCTCATGGTAGTTTTAATGTGCATTCCTTTACTGAATAATGACATTAAACAACTATTCAGATGCCTATTTATTATCTTTCTATGCTCTTTGATAAAGAGCTTTTATCAAGTCCTTTGCTCTTTTAAAAATTGGGGTTTTGTTTTGCTTGTTGAGTTTTGAGATTCCTTTATATACTCTGGATACAGGTCCCCAGCTGAATATGTGATTTGCATACATTTTTCTTCCAAACTTTGCTTTTTTTTTTTTTTCATTCTTTTGATAGTGCCTTTCACAGAGCAAAAGATTTCTGATGAAGTCCTATGTATTAATATAGGATAAGATCCTATATGTTTGTTACAAGGAAGTTAAATTCTACACACTAATCTTGATATGACTGACTGGTCCAGCCCTAGTGAACTCAATTGACATAAAGTAATAATGCAGTTTTCCTAAAATTAGAAATGTTGCAAAAGGTGTGGCTTCTTATAAAAACCTACAAGTAAATAATGTGACTAACAAATTAACTTTAAATTATAATACAGAATCTTAATTTACCAGTAAAACAGTAAACAACGGCTAATAAAATATATTGGAACAACTGGTTAACCAATTGAAAAATATATGGTTGGAGTCCTGTTTCGCTTCTTATAGCAAATAAAATCCAGATTTAAGTATTAAAACTGAAGCAAACATAATCAGAGAAAATAAAAAGGATTCTCTCAAAGTAATCTCAAGCAAAACTGACTGTACAACCCAGTAAATAAAATATTAGATTAATAGGGGATTCTGGGTGACTCAGTTGGTTGTGTCTGACTCTTGATTTCAGCATAGGTCATGATCCCAGGGTCATGGGATTGAGCCCTGCATCAGGCTCTGTGCTGAGCATGGAGCCTGCTTAAGATTCTGTCTCCCCCTCTGCCCCTCTCCTCAGCTTGTGTGCTCTCTCTCAAATTTAAAAAAATATATATTATATTGATAAATTTGACTATAATCAAATTTAACCTTGTTTTTGTTTTGTTTTGTTTTAATTTTTTAAATATTTATTTATTTTTGAGAGCAAGAAAGAGAGAGCAGGGGAGGGATAGAGAGAGAGGGAGACATAGAATCTGAAGCAGGCTCCAGACTCTGAGCCATCAGCACAGAGTCCGATGCGGGGCTTAAACTCACGAATCATGAGATCGTGACCTGAGCAGAAGTCAGATGCATACCTGTCTGAGCCACCCGGGTGCCCCATTTTTGTTTTCTTTCGTCTTATGAAAAACAATTTCAAAAGAGAATCAATAAATTGGAGTAGCTACCTTTCATCTCTATGTGAGCATATATACCTAAAACATGTGAACCTTTCTCTGACTTATCTTCTAAAACTAGGTTTAATTAGATTGTCTTCTTGGTTCATCCTTCCCTGTTTCTATGGTTCCACTAGACATCCTTTCCTTCTGTCTGTCCCTGGCTGTTAGACTTTCTTCTATTCTATTCCTAGAGTCTATCAAAGAGATGATTACAAAGTGACAGGAGCACACAAGTAGAACATCTAATATTTCACAAGGAAATGCTTTTTCAAAGATAATATGTTTGACCTCTATTAAGAGAAAAATAGGAGTTTCCCAAGGCAAGGGGACTGGGGGAAGACGGTCAACAGCATTTTGGCAATGGGAATTACATCTACAGGTGTGCAGAATCATGACACAGCCAAGTATATTCAAAACAAAAAATAGCCAGAGGATGCAATATGTGCAAAGCATAATGGAAAATTATATTATAAAGGTCGTTTGACTCAATTTACAAAGATTGGCATTCAGATATTATGGGACTGGGGCACCTGAGTGGCTCAGTCGATTAAGCCTCCAACTTCGGCTCAGTTCATGATCTCACAGTTCTTGATTTTGAGCCCCACATCAGACTCTGTGGTGACAGTTCAAAGCCTGGAGCCTGCTTTGGATTCTGTGTCTCCCTCTCCCCCTGTCCCTCCCCTGCTCATTCTCTCTCTCTCTCTCTCTGTCTCTGTCTCTAAAATAAACATTAAAAAAATTAAAAGCAAAAGAAATTATCTGCACCATATACAGAAAGTGTCTGATTAGACATGTATTTTTTTTTTTATGTTTTATTTATTTTTGAGAGAGAGAGAGAGACAGCATGAGCAGGGGAGGATCAGAGAGAGAGACACACACACACACAGAATCCAGACAGGCTCCAGGCTCTGAGCTAGCTGTCAGCACAGAGCCCGGCGCAGGGCTCAAACCCATAAACTGTGAGATCATGACCTGAGTCGAAGTCATATGCTTAACTGACTGAGCCACCCAGGCGCCCCAAGATATGTATTTTCAAGAGACAGGATTTCCAAATAAACTGAGGAGAAGAAAAATTGGGGGTCAAAGAAACTGGGAAGGCACCAAAGGGAACATTATAAATTCATGTACTTTAAATATTTAAAGTTTAATTTTGAACAAGAGCTGCATTCATTTTCAAAAGAGGACCAAAGTATTGTTTTTACTTCCTAATTAATTTCATGCAGTTAATTCACTCAAATTAATTACTTCATCCAAATATGTATTCTGTATTAGGCATTGTTCTTGATATTGGGATATAACAACAAAAGACAAAAACAACCCTGACCTCATAGAGATTATATTCTGATATTCAAAGCAAATACTTCAAGAGCATACCCAACCTGCCAAATTAAAGCAAAGAGAGCCAGACAAGACTGGCTAGGAAGGACAAAAGGAAGAGGGTCAGGAGTTTTTATTAAACAAACAATTTGTTTATACTTTAATAAAAATTAATTTCTTTCTCTCTTTTGGTTACCAAATAAACCCAGGAGGTTAGATGGGACAAACATTATTATAATTTTTCTTTCCAGATTTTGGAGCAGAATGTTAGAAACATTTGAGTAATTTCTCCTCCTTTATACATCTCTTTTGATAGCAATGGACACTGTTGCTACAGGGAATTCCATTCTGCACACACCCTTCTGCTGGCCACTGATGGGATGTCCCATCCCACCACCCCAGAAAGTCACATTTATTAACCTAATGTCTATAGAGTTCTCCTGATGGCATGAACTTGGCAGTCTGTTTGTTCTGTGCTTATCATTGGGAAAACATTTTCATGATCCCAAATCCCAATCCCAGTGAAAATCACATAAGTACCCAACTGCTGATAAATGGAATCCACTGTGTCAACAAGAAATAACATTCTCTGCACCGTTGAGAGCACCAAATCCTAACTACTAGACCACCAGGGAACTCTGCACCTTTGAAAAGTTACTTTGGAAGTAAATGAAGTCTGGGTTCTCAGATGCCTGTCTCCTGCCTTTCCCATGCATCATACCTGTGCTCAATAAATACGTAGAGGACTAATTTGTGGGAAATGGGAGTTTTATTTGCTGCTTATAACAATGAATAGTAGATAGGAAGATATTAGGAAGTGCCTTTGCTTAGTGGCAATGTTCTTGATATTTCTGATACTGACAAAAGGGAAGGTCCCTGCATTTTTCTGTAAATTGTCAATAACGTGATTTTGTTTTAGGCATGTAGTAATATTTCCACTACCAAGAGACTAAAACTTAATAATGCACAGGATATTAAATTAGAGGCATTTTCCTAACCTGAAGACTGTGCCTTAGTCTCCTTGGGACCAAAGTGTTTTCTAAAGTACATAAGTACAGCAGTTGACAGTAAAAACAAAACAGACAAAGTAAGACTCACAACTAGTAGCAAGGAAACTTTTTTGGCAGCTGCTGGGCCACTGTCAACACTACCTCCATAGCCTCTGTCCAGGCAGTACGGTGGGGACCACCCATAGTCACAGTGGCAGTGACGCTTATTATTGCAGATCCCCTTCATGTTGCAGGTCTCAGCCAGGCAGCCTGGTGACAAGAGAGACAGACTGACACACTTCTTGTGGATGCAGATCTTTCCTGGACCACACATGCTGCCGTCTTTTACTTCACCAACATCAGGTGTGTCCATTCCTACATGATAGTCAATACTCCAGCAGATGACACCATTGATGTGAGCTTGCTGCAAATTAGAATGATCTCTCAGGTGGGGAATAACCCTCACATTCTCACACTGAACTCTGCCACAGAAGATATCTGAGGTATTACATTTTAGGTATGTTGTGCCATTTATACCACAGTGGCCAAAACGGTTTCCCAGGGTGTTGATTTCTTTGTAGCAACTCTGAGATGCACCCTTTGCACCTTCACCAAAAATCTCCCTGCATTGTTCTTCATGGTTGTTACATCTCCCTCCATAGCAGTAGGCACTGTCACCGCAGGGAACCCCATCCTGCACATATGCATCTTCAGGGCACTGATGGGATGTCCCATTGCACCACTCTGGAAGGTCACATTTATTAACCTGATGTCTACAGAGTTTCCCCGATGGCATGAACTTACAGTCTTTGCAACAAAGCCCAAAAGCACAAGCAGCCCCAGGCCTCAGAGTGCAGCTCAACAGACAACAGGGATCTTGTTCACACTGCTTTATAGATCCACAGTCACATTCCTCTTCTCCTTCAACCACACCATTCCCACAGCGCTTCAGCATAAAGACTTGCCCTGGATGTGGAATATTGTGTAGACATGATCCCTGGTTTAAAGTGGTCTTTGTAAAATCTGTGTAGCTACAATTGGTGAATTTCCTTGCTGGAACTCTGGTAGCGTTCATGATGCAACCACTTTGCTCACACAAACAGAATTCTTCATCATGCTGCATACCCAAAGTGTGTCCTAATTCATGGGCGACAGTGAGGGCAAAAAGAGGCCAGGAGTCTCCTTGGAAATTATTAACACCACAGTCAATAGGAGGTTGACATATTCCTGCAACATAGGCTATACCAAGTACATTTATAAGTGAATTTTTTATGAAAAAATGTGCAACATCATACTGTATCTGGGAAAGACTGATTTGTTTCCAAAGAGAGAAATCCTTCAGAACCTGTTCTATGCTTATCACTGGGAAAATATTTCTTTGATTCCAAATCTCAATCCCAGTCAAAATCACATAAGTACCCAACTGCTGATAAATGGAATCTACTATGTTGACAACAAGAAACACATCCTCCTGTACCTTTGAGAAGTTGCTTTGAGAATAAATTAAGAAATTATGCTCTACCACCACAATCAGCTCCAGAAACCATGAGTGGGTCCACCATTTATCATTAGAATTTTGTTTCAGAGTTGATTTGTTAGCCTCTTCAAATCTCAACTGTTGGAGTGCAATTTCCTTCTTTGTTAAGCCACATCTCATAGGTGGGATTTGTGTCTCATTAGTGTTTATCTCATAAATCAAGTGTTCAAATGTGGTAGAATGCCTGATGGGCTCAATTTCATAAGCAAGGTCATTTATCTGCAGCATTCCTCGAAAACCTCCAGAACAGGTACTGAGGGCAACCAGGGACTCGGGGACTCCTTCCACGTAACCATGATAGTAGCAGTCATCAGGAACAAAAGGCTGATCCTGGCTGAGGGCCTGCTGGTCTGTGGAGGTGAACATCAGGAAGTATTTAGAAACCAAGAGCTTCTTGATCTTCATATGGACAACATGTCTCCAGCCCCCAAACTGCAGGCTGTAGGAGAGCCAGCCTGGACTGTTTGCACTTCTGCCCTTGCCAGTCACCTTCACAGGGACTACCACTTCTGGTGAGCTGAGGTGTTGGGAGGGCCCAGCCTGGGAGAAGCTGGAAGGGAACAAAGACATTCCAAACCAGAACAGCAGGAGAACAACTCTCATGGCCACCTCAGACTCACCAGCCACCATTATGAAGCTGCCATTATAAAGTCATCTGTCCAGGGAAAAAGAGTGTGAGGCACTGCTGGTCTGGTTCCTCCTAATTGGTCACTGTGTAGAGCTGACTTTTAAGGATCTGTGTCCTGGCAGAGTTGGACATCTGCTGTGGTGCTAAAAGTGAAAATAAAAGGGTGGGGAGGTGGGGGGATTGGGTAATGAAAATGGGAGAGAAAGAATTGAATGACAAGAAAGTGATTAATGAATTAAGAAAATGCTTTGGAGTTGCTTTCAATAAATGGGGGTGGGAATTTAAAGGGGTATAAATAAGACAGTCAGTATTGGCCATGTGTTGATAATTGTTAAAGTTCGATGATAGGTACTTGGGTTTTCATACAATCATCTCAATCCATGTAGGTGGTATGAAAATCTCCATAATGAAAAGTTAAAGCCAAACTAAAGAGACTTAAGAATAGGGTGACTCTGTATCTCAGTTTGTCCAAGACCCTGTTGGTCTATGCCTGTTGCCTCTGCATAACTACTGATACTGTCCCCTATTGACTGTCAAAACTGGAGAGATCACAAGTAATCACAGTTCTTATGTCAGTTTGCATTGATCTTATGATTTGCTTTAATCTTTCTTCATTGCAAGTTATTTACTTGTCTCCTCACTGTATTTGCCTTCATTCACAACTCTGTGGACTGCAAGATCGCTGAGTGCAGAATTTATGATTTTAACTCATTTTAGCACCTCCTATAATGCGTAGTATAGTTCTTTTTTTTTTTTTTTTAATTTGAGAGAGAGCATGTGCAAGTTGGGGAGAAGGGCAGGGGGGGTGGGGAAAGAGAGAAAATCTTAAGCAGGCTCCATGGCCAGTGTGGAGCCTGATGCAGGTCTCAGTCTCACCCCCCTGAGATCATGACCTGAGCCGAAAAAAGAATCAGATGCTCAACTGACTGAGCCACCCAGACATGCCTATAGTTCTTTATACAATGAAAAATGAAAAAAGGGGAGAGGAGTGGTGAAGTACTTGGGTTATGGATGAATGCTATTTAAAATGTATTCGTATTTGATTATTATTTTCAGAAAAGTAAAAAATTCCTAAAAAGCTGACATCCTCTCAAGGAATGGGGAGAACAACATTGGTATCTGTAGAAAAATGTCAAAGACAAAAGAAAATTCCTTATAAAGAGAAAATGAGAATCTATAAAGTTCAAAGGCTTGGGAAAAGGAACTCTTTTCTTAAAGCGACATCATCAGAGCGCCTGGAATTTTAGGGTTGTCCAGGAAGATTGCTAATGTTTGCTTAAATATATTTACCAACAGCTTTTGACAGCAGATAATTTCTGCATCTGGCATGCAGTCTGACTAGCAGCACTCATCCATTTCCTTCCTTGTGCATTAAACAACTATTTATGTCTTTGGAGTATATGAAGTACAGACATTGTACTAGATACTAGAGCACTAAAATAAAAATAGAGAGCATTAACTAAATTATCAATTTAAGGCAGAAATTTGTGGCAGACACAAGAATGAACTTTAAGGGGCCCATAATATTGTATTTAATATTTTAAATGTTTTGTGTCCTTTTGCTGAGGAGAGTGTCTGTAGGCTTCATCATAGTCTCAACTGAATGACAAAAATTAGGCTAAGAAGCACTGAGTTTGTGGAAAAACAGCCACACAATCAGACCATTATAATATGATCTGAACCAGATTAATTTAAGGCGAATAAAGGTTATGACTTAGGGTCTCTTTGTATATAGACCTCCATAAACCCCCGGGAGATTTTAAGCAATGAGAACACTCATCAATATAAGAGTGATCAAAATTAGCCACTACACAGGAAAATTTGAAATGCCCTGAAATATTACAACTCATATGTAAAAAACTTGATAGTTTTTCTGAAATTCAATAATTTATGTAATTATTTTGTTACCAATAACAAATTGTGAAGCTGAATTTTTTCAAACAAACAAAACCAAACTTGGATTAACTCTGTCACATACTTTTTCCACTTCTTTATCAAAACTAGCATAA
>NW_027551569.1:10580681-10598180 GCF_008692635.1 Crocuta crocuta
GGGGGAGGGAAACTCTTAAAACAATATGTGTGAAGATCTTAAAAAAGGTAATGCACAGTTGGAACTGGAATAGTTTGTCCAGGTTCTCCATCCTAAGAAACACAGATAAGAAGTCAGCAGCTGATATTTCACACCCTCCTTTGCCTTACTGCTCTTTTCTTCATTTTCCAGGACATTACATTTACACATCCCTAATATTCTGAGTTTCCTCATTTATGTGTAGTGTCAGCTAAAAATTCATTTTGATCGCCTTTTAATCACAGAGTTAAATAGTTAACCAGGTCGACTTCATCTTTTCCTTTTTAATATACATTATTTTAGTTTCTTATTTATTCTAGATTTGCTATATGGATGCTGGTAGATAGGAGGATGTATTGATCTGAACAATATCCTTAGTGTTAACCTGCCTAGAGAGTTTGGACCCATGTGAGCAGTGGATAAACACTTTATTCCAAGGTGCCAGTAGCCCACAAGGGAACAGCAAAGTTCATAGACAAATTCAACTATATGAAACCTTCTAAGGATGAAGACTGGGTGAAATCTTGACTTCTAGATTTGTTCTCCATAGATTTCTTTGTATGTTTGTTGTTTATTATGCATTGGGAATCATTGTGGATGGAAGGATGGGAAGTGAGAAGGGCCAATAGAGTGTTGTAGAGAAGGCTGCTAGACTCTATAAACCATGTCCTATCATTCGCAGAACTCATCTTGAGACCAAGGAACGAAAGGAAATTCTCAAAAGAATCTTTGAGCCATATTCATTGTCCTCATTATATTATTCTTAGGGCCTCAGCAACCCAAACTCCTAAAGGAACATCACCCTCCATTAACACTGTTAAGTAGTGTCATTTAAAATCTTTATTTTTCCAGGGGCGCCTGGGTGGCTTAGTCGGTTAAGCGTCCGACTTTCACTTAGGTCATGATCTCGCGGTTCGTGGGTTCGAGCCCCGCGTCGGGCTCTGTGCTGACTGCCAGCTCAGAGCCTGGAGCCTGTTTCAGTCTGTGACTCCCTCTCTCTCTGACCCTCCCCTGCTCACGCTGTCTCTCTCTCTCTCCTAGAAATAAATAAAACATTTAAAAAAAAAAATAAAATCTTTATTTTTTTAATGTTATTGGAATATCAAAGTAGACAACAGCTGTCCTCCATATGTTTTATCAACTCTTTCTTTCCCTACAGCTATGTCAAATTCCTAAAGAGCTCTCTACCTGTGCATCTCCACTCTTACTGCATTATGCTTGAATGCACTATTTTCCCATCTCTCTGTCACCAATGTCTGAATTAGAGTCATGAAACCAATTTAATGGATCATGACCTGCAATTTTTTTAAAGAAAATTAAATAAAAATATTAGAGGACATTCCTAGAAGTCCCTTAGCAACTCATACAGATGGTACCAAAATTTTGGGGGTGTTTGTGTATATGTGGCCACTGAATCACAATATTAAATGGATTTCTTATTCAACACAATTTAAAAAATATATCTATAGTGATGCCAAATCTAAAGACAAAATGCTTTCTACGATTTTCACTGTTGCATACCTATACGAACCCACACGCATTTCTACCTCCATTTATCCCTCTCCATATCCCAGTCTCAGTGGAAAAGTGATCCTTCCCCAGATTCAGGCAGCAGCCCCTCATCTTCTGTTTCATATCACATCCCTTACCTACATGTGGACTGATTCTGTTAATATTCTCTACTTTCAATTCTATTTCATCTGTTCTTTACTGGCAGTTAGGGTAACCAACTCATTCTAGTTCACCCAGGACTGTCCCCATTTTAAAAGTAAAAGCCCCGTGGGGCGCCTGGGTGGCTTAGTCGGTTAAGCGTCCGACTTTCGCTTNAAGTTCTAAATTCAACTGCTTAGCAACAAGGATCTTTCACTTCTTCATAAACAACTGGCTGTCAAGGATATCTTGCTCTGGCTCCACTAATTCTATGCAATTTCAGTATAATTGGAATTGGCTAGCCTCCCAAGTCCATTCTATGTCCTTCTACAATGTAGCTTCATTTCTGCTTCATAATTTTCCTCATGCTACTGTGTTGGCCTAGACTATTCAATAAGTTTTCACTATGGAACAAAACTGTATCATACATAACTCTGTAGGTCAAGATCAAATTCTACATTCAGTGTCAACTATTTTCTAAATAATCTAGACAACACTGATATACTGCAATTCCCTTTATAATTACCATATTCAATATTTTATACAGTTTATAGCCTTGATTTTCTGTTTTGTACAAGTTTTAAAAATTGTATCTCCTTTTATGTTTTGAGAAAAATATGCTCAAAATCATTTGGTAGAGAATTTATGATATAGTGTTTGGCAAAAATAGAATCTGTAAGATGGCTTTAACTATATAAACATTACATAGAGTAAAAATTAATTCAGTAGAATATTAATGCTAGCCCTGAGTAGATTCTGTTTTAAAAGGATTCTTGGCCAATGAGCCTTGCCACCTTCTAATTTAACTAGGAGATTCGGAGCTCTATAACTGTCAATTGGAAGCATTTTTAATGATGGCTCTTTACAATTTCCTCTCAGAAGAACTTTCTTCTATTCATGCTGGTTTTCTCAGAAATGTGCTGTAGGAGTGCTGACAACACTGACTCCATCCTTGGCCCTCCATCTTGTTCATGTCCATGCAATGACCCCTTTGGGGCTCTGTGTTCCAGGCCTCATGGAGATTAATGTATGGTCTGACCAGAATGCAGGAAGCCTTCTAATGTTTCCCCTGGCGCACAGATGACACAACTTCAGATAACTACTCTTTGTTCTATAAAATCTGTGGGTTAGGGTCCTGATTTTGCAGAGAATTGCTGCATAGTGCCAGGATCATTGTTCACTCAATACCCCTGTCCGTAAGTAACCCTGAATAAAAGCCTGTGTAAACAGTATGGAATGACTCCCTTCATTTTTATGTTTCAATGTGCCTTCTCAGTCTTGAGAATTTATTACTGTCCCTCTCCACCTTCTAACATTTGCTTGGAGGTTCCTTTTCATAAACTGTCTCATTCATCCAGATAGACCTAGAGGAACCCTGTCTTAGGAAAGGTACATTAAAAAACTTTGGTCTGGAACTGAACTCAGGATAAAATTTGCTCCTATGCCAAGGATGATTAGCAATTAAGAAAACTGGGGTGACTGAGTGGCTCAGTTGGTTGGTCATCCAACTTTAGCTCGGGTCATGATCTCATGGTCCATGAGCTTGAGCCCTGCATCAGCCTGTGCTGACAGCTCAGATACTGGAGGCTGCTTCATATTCTGTGTCTCCCTCTCTCTGCCCCTCCCCTGTTCATACTCTGTTTCTCTCTATCAAAAATAAGATAAAAACATTAACAATAAACTATTTGTAAAAATAAATTTTAAAAAAATAAAAATCACTAAAAAAAACATTAAAAAAATTTTTAAGAAAACCTATCCCAAGAAATGAGAGAATAGGACACTGCAGATGCTCAATCCTGGGAAAGTTTTGGTAGCAAGACTAGAGTGCCTGCTTCTGATAGAGCGGTATCCTCGGAGATCTAGAGATAGGGAAGGATTGAAAGCTTCCAAAACTAGTTTTGGCTTGATCTCTCTTGCTTAAAGATCATTTCTCTTGCTGAAGATCATTTCCTTTAAAAATAGCATGAGGACTTCTGGTTCCAGAAAAGATAAACACTCTTACCCCTATTGGTCTTGCTTACTATAAGTTAAAAACCAATCTTTATGTATAAAACAAACATAAGAAAGTTCAGAAAGGTGGAGCAAAGAACACAAACTAGCTAAGGATATTGGGACCTAAGGAACACATGGCAGGGATTTCTCTGCATTTTCTTTTCTTTTTTTTTTTTTTGAATTAAAAAAATTTTTAAACCGCTTTATTGATGAATGATTGACATACAAAAAGCTATACGTATTAAATATGTACAACTTGGTGAGTTTAAGCTGAGGCTTTTTTTTTTTTTTTAATTTACATCCAAGTTAGTTAGCATATAGTGCAACAATGATTTCAGGAGTAGATTCCTTAATGCCCCTTACCCATTTAGCCCATCCCCCCTCCCAGAACCCCTCTAGCAACCCTCTGTTTATTCTCCACATTTAAGAGTCTCTTATGTTTTGTCCCCCACCCTGTTTTTATATTATTTTTGCTTCCCTTCCCTTATGTTCATCTGTTTTGTATCTTAAATTCCTCATATGAGTGACATCATATGGTATTTGTCTTTCTCTGACTGACTACTTTCACTTAGCATAATACCCTCTAGTTCCATCCACATAGTTGCAAATGGCAAGATTTTCATTCTTTCTGATTGCCAAGTAATACTCCATTGTATATATATGCCACATCTTTATTCATTTGTCCATCAATGGACATTTGGGCTCTTTCCATACTTTGGCTATTGTTGATAGTGCTGCTATAAACATTGGGGTGCATGTGCCCCTTCAAAACAGCATACCTGTATCCCCTGGATAAATACCTAGTAGTGTAATTTCTGGGTGGTAGGGTAGTTCTATTTTTAATTTTTTGAAGAACCCCCATACTCTTTTCTAGAGTGGCTGCACCAGTTTGCATTCCCACCAGCAGTGCAAAAGAGATCCTCTTTCTCTGCATCCTCACCAACATCTTTTGTTGCCTGAGTAGTTAACGTTAGCCATTCTGACAGGTGTTAAGTGGTATTTCAATGTGGTTTTGATTTGTATTTCCCTGATGATGAGTGATGTTGAGCATTACTTCATGTGTCGATTGGCCATCTGGATGTCGTCTTTGGAGAAGTGTCTATTCATGTCTTTTGCCCATTTCTTCACTGGATTATTTGTTTTTTGGGTGTTGAGTTTGAGAAGTTCTTTACAGATTTTGGATACTAATCCTTTATCTGATATGTCATTAATATGTCATGTTCTCCCATTCCGTTGATTGCCTTTTAGTTTTGCTGATTGTTTCCTTCACTGTGCAGAAGCTTTTTATTTTGATGAGGTCCCAATACTTCACTTTTGCTTCTGTTTCCCTTACCTCTGGAGACGTGTTGAGTAAGAAGTTGCTGCTGCTGATGTCAAAGAGGTTTTTGCCTGCTTTCTCCTCTAGGATTTTTATGGCTTCCTGTCTTACATTTAGGTCTTTCATCCATTTTGAGTTTATTTTTGTGTATGGTATAAGAAAATGATCTAGTTTCATTCTTCTGCATGTTGCTGTCCAGTTCTCCCAGCACCATCTGTGGAAGATTTACAAATAGTTTATTGTCAAGTTGGTTTCCATATAACACCCTGTGCTCATCCCCACAAGTGTCCCCCTCCATGCCCATCTCACACCTCCACCCCCCCACATCCATCAATCCTCAGTTTGTTCTCAGCATCCAAGAGTCTCTCATGGTTTGCCTCTCTCCCTTTCCTCCACCATATCCCCCCTTCTTCTCCCCCCATGGTCCTCTGTTAAGTTCCTCCTAATCCTCCTATACGTGCAAACATATGATGTTTGTCCTTCTCTGCCTGACTGATTTCACTAAGCATAACACCCTCAAGGTCCATCCATGTTGCTACACATGGCCAGATTTCATTCTTTCTCATTGCCATGTAGTNACAGTTTATTTTTGCTCTTGATTCTTTTGCTTTTGGGGATGTGTCAAGTAAGAAATTGCTGTGGTGGAGGTCAAGGAGGTTGTTTCATGCTTTCTTCTCTAGGATTTTGATGGTTTCCTGTCTGACGTTCAGGTCCTCTATCCATTTTGAGTTTATTTTTGTGTTTGGTGTGNCCATGCATGAGAGGCCTCTAATTTATTATTTATCGCATTTTTAAATACATTATGCCTATTTTTATTCTCCATGTTGCTTGTAGCCATAGTTTTTTTTATGTCCCCTATGCTTTTTTCAAGTCCAGCTATTAATTTTATGATTATTGTTCTAAAATCTTGTTCAGTTATGCTGCTTATATCTGTTTTTGAGCAGTTCATTAGCTGTCAATTCTTCTTGGAATTTCTTTGGAGGAGTGCTCTTTCGTTTCATCATTTTAGTAAGCTTTATGTCTCTTGTTAGTTTTAAAGACTTGTTATGCTCTCTGCACCTGTGAGCGCTGCTGTACCCAAGAAAACTCTTTGACTGTCCAGGGCCTATCCTTTCGGAGAGTGTTTTTTTGAATGGTATCTTTTGGTCTCTCTTGTTTAGACCTTGGTTATTTTATTTTCCTACTCATAGTGACATATGGGACTCTCCACCTTGTGTACTTTGGCTTGTTTCTTGAGGTAGCCCTGGAGAACAGAACAGACAGACAAACACACAGGGAGCAGAGGCACACAAATGCACAGACAAATCCAACTAACATGCAAACTGAGAGGGAAAATGATAAAGTTAAGAGAAAAGACGGAGGAGGGAAGGCAAATAATAGAAAGTTAAAAAATACGTAAAAAGGTCTAAAAGAAGAAAAGGAAAAAAGAAGAAAACCGATGGACAAAGAACAGTTTAAAGCATATAACTGGATTTCCCAGCTATAATTAAATAGCCAGGTGTATGCAGTGCTGGTTGAAGACCATAGAGAAAGAGAGAGAATACAGGGCGGGGATGAGGCAAAATCGGAAATAGAATGAACAGGCAGAAGGGATAAGAAGCTTTTTTCAAAGAGCTAAAGGGTGGAATATGGTTGGATAGGTGAGAGAAGGACACTGGTGTTATCCAGAGAAACTATATAATCTGATTACTCCTGAGAGAAAGAGATGAAAAGATCGGTAGGTATAGAATTACATCTACAGAATGGACTAAATGTGACTGTTTAAGCAAGCCAGTGACCAGAGTTAATCGGGTCAGTGTTCCGGGAAAAAAAAAAGGGGGTGGGGGGCAACTCTCAAGCAGGGATGGGCGTGGTGTGATCCAATGCATCAGACAGGAGTTCTGCCTTGGCAGTTGTGGGGAGGAGAGTGGCGGCGCTCCAGTCCCTTCTTGAAAAAAGAGCTGCACCTCGCTTTTTTGGGTGTGTAAACTCCCCGTGCTGGGGGCGCAGTCAAAGCGGGTTGCGCTCTTTAACCCAGGCCAGGCCTCGTTTCCAAATCCCAGTCGGCGTGCCCCACTGAAATTGCTGTAGACACAACCTCACAGGTGATCCCCTCAGGGCAATTCCAAGCCTCTTGCCTAGCCCTGGGGATGGAGCCAGAATTGCTGCTCCCTTCTCCTCCGAGTTGGGTAGGCGCGCATGGGCGGGGGTTTGCCTGCGGGGCGCACCGGGCCCTCTGGAGAGAGGGAAACCAGGTCCCTCTGTGTCTCGTCACCCGAAACCCAAACTCGTGGGCAAATCTCCCAGTTTTTAAGCTCTTCGCCTTCCCTCTAGAGTTCCAGCCGGCCAGGAGTGCGGCAACCCGGTACGCACGCGTGCGGTTCCTCCAAGAGTCCAGCCAGCCAGGAGCACAAAGAAGTGGTCCGCGCATGCCCAGCCCCTCCCGGACAAGTTGGCACACAGGGCTTTGAAGCGCACAGTCCTTCTGTGCCCTGAGCGGAGGCTTTTATGTTTCCCAGCGACAGGGACCGTGTCTTGAGCAGTTTCAGACTCTCTCTTTTTCCCCTCTCACTCCCCAAAGAGGGGAATCGCCCTGTCCATAGAGTCTCCGATCCTGGCCCGATTTTATCTTCCCCAGTTTGCACTCACGTTAGAAGGCTTTCTCAGTGGATTCTGCGTCCTTTTTCTCCCAATCTCTTGGGTTCTGTAAGGTTTCCTATGGCTTGAGATCTTTTCCATGTGAGATATGGGGGTGAGTGCAATGTATGGAGCTCCCTACTTCTCTGCCATCTTGCCCCCTCCCTCCGCAAGGGTGATATTATTAGAAGAGGCCCAGAGAGGTGAGAGTGAACTTTCACACCTTATCAGTATGAGGTTCTCCTTCCTCTTGGCATGTCATCTGAAACCTGGACAATCTACCACCATCTAGCAATAGCAACTCAATGCTTCCACTGCTAGTGCAGTATCAGAGGGGGGCCTGATATTTAAATAAGATCTAAAGCCCCAAAATATAGCACCCAAAGTGCTCAGAATAAAATGAAAATTACCTGTCGTAGAAAGAACTAGGAAAGTTTCAACTTAAATGAGAAAAAACAGTCTGTATCTGCCAACTTCAACAGATGTTGGAGGTATCTGATAAGGATTTTGAAGCAGCAATCATAAAAATGTTTCAGTGGGCAATAACAAATATGATGGAAAGAGTTGAAAAAATAAAAACGTGCAGAAAAATAGTTTCACCAAATAAGTATAATAGGGACAAAACAAAATAATGAAAGTTTTGTAACTGAAAAAATACAAAACCTGAAGCCAAAAAGCCACTGGATGGGCTCAACAACAAAATGGAACAGAGGAAACAAATGGTGAACTTGAATGTACAGAAAGAGTTATTACCAAATCTGGAGAGAGAAAATAGACTGGAAAAAATACGAAGCCTCTGGGATCTGTAGGACTGTAACAAAAGATCTAACACTCGGGTTTATCACAGTTGCAAAAGAAGAGAAAAATAGGGCAAGGCTAGGAATTACCTAAAGAAATTATGTCTGAAGATTTCTCAAATTTGGCAAAAGTAATAGTCTACAGATTCAAGATGTGAGAGAACCATAAAAAGAATATACCCAAAGAAATCCGTACTATGACATATCATAATAAAAATTTGAAAACTGAAGGCAAAGAAAAAATCTTGAAAATGCTTGGAGAGAATCATCTTGCATAATCTTATCTACAGAGGAAAAATAATATGAAAAATAGAGGATTTCTCATTAGAAACCACAGAGGTGAGAAGGAAGTAGCAAAATATTCCACAAGAGTTAAAAGAAACTAATAATCCTGAATTTTATATGCAGTAAAAATGTCCATCAGGAATGAAGAGTAAATCAATACATTTTCAAATTAAGGAATGCTAAGAGAAGTTGTCACAGACCTGCCAAAACAGTGGCTAAAGTAAATTCTTGAGACAGAAAATAAATTATAAAACAATGAATCTTACAACAGCACTAAGGAAGGAGAATGGAAGTAAAAGCACGAGTAAACAAAATGGACTTTCCTTTTCTTGAATTTACTAAATTATGTTTGATTGCTGAAAAAATTGTCTAATGTAGTTCTCAATGTATATGATGGAAATATTTAAGACAAAGACACTAAATGGGGATGAGCACTGAGTGTTATGTGGAAACTAATTTGACAATAAACTATTTGTAAAAAAAAAAAAAAAGACAAAGACACTAAAAAGGCAATGGCAAAAGGGCTTAAAGAAACGGAGGCTTCTACACTTCATTCGAATGAGAAAAATTTTCATAATTAAAACCATAGAAGGCAAAAAAAGTGAAAGACAAAAAACAAGCATAAAGAACAGAAAAAGTTTACAAATATGGTAGATATTAATCAATTATGTCAATTATCACTTCATTTTTAAAATTTTTTTTTAGAGAAATACAGAGAGAATGCAAGCAGGGAAGAGGAGTAGAGAGAGAGAAAGAGAGAATCTAAAGCAGGCTCTGTACTGAGTGGAGCCTGGGATCAGGACCCTGGGAACGACCCAAGCTGAAACCAAGAATCAGAAACTCAACTGACTGAGCCACCCAGCATCCCTAAGTAATCACTTTTAAATGTAAACGGTCTACATATGCTAATAAAAAGACAGAAACTATCAGAAAGTATAAAGATAATTAGTTAAATTTCTTTTATTTCCTTTCACATTTTTATTTAAATTCTAGTTAGTTACTATACAGTGCAATATTGGTTTCTGGAGTAAAATTCAGTGATTACATACAACACCCAGTGCTCGTCATAACAAGTGCCCTCCTTGATACCTATCCTCAATCTTTCCCACCTCCCACCCATCTCCCTCCATCAACCTCAGTTCGTTTTCCATCATTAAAAATCTCTTATGGTTTACTGCCCCCCCACTCTCTTTTTCCCCTTACCTCATGTTCATCTGTTTTGTTTCTTAAATTCTACATATAAGGGAAATCCTATGGTATTTGTCTTTCTCAGACTGACTTATTTTGCTTAACATAATACTCTATAGCTCCACCCATGTTGTTGAAAATGGCAATATTTCATTCATTTTGATGACTGAGTAATATTCTATCATATAGATATAGATATAGATATAGATATATACATACCACATCTTCTTTTATCCGTTCATCAATTGATAGAAATGTGGGCTCTTTCCATCATTTGCCTGTTATTGGTGTTGGTGCTATAAACATCGGGATGCATGTATTCCTTCTAATCAGTATTTTTGTATTCTTTGGGTAAATACCTAGTAGTGCAGTTGCTGGATCATAGGATAGTTCTATGTCTAACTTTTTGAGGAACCTCCATACTGTTTTCCAGAGTGACTGCACCAGTTTGCATTCCCACCAACAGTACAAAAGTGTTCCTCTTTCTTCACATCCTTCCCAACACCTGTTATTTCTTGTGTTGTTGATTTTAGCTATTCTGGCAGGTGTGAGGCAATATCTTATTGTAGTTTTGATTTGTATACATCTAATGATGAATGGTGTTGAGCATCTTTTCATGTATCTGTTAGCCATCTGGATGTCTTCTTTGGGAAAACGTCTATTCATGTCCTCTGCCCATTTTTTTAACTGGATTATTTGTTTTGGGGGCATTGGTTTTTTTAAGTTCTTTATATATTTTGGATACTAACTAAAATATATCACTTGGAAATATCTTCTCCCATTCTGAAGATTGCCTTTCATTTTTAAAAAAATTTTTATGCTTCTTAAAATTGTTTTTTTTAATGTTTTTAAATTTTTAATGGTTTTTTATTTCTTCTTCTTCTTTTGTTAATGTGTGTGTGTGTGTGTGTGTGTGTGTGTGTGTGTGTGTGTGTGTTGTGTGTGTGTGTGTGTGTGTGTGTGTGTGTTTTCTTTTAAGCAGGTTTCATGCCCAGCATGGAACCCAACTTCAGGCCCAACCTCATGACTGTGAGGTGAAGACCTGAGTCAAGACCAAGAGACAGATGCTCAATTGAGTGTGCCCCCCAGGTGTCCCTTAAATGTCTGGTAGAATTCCTCTGGGAAGTCATCCGGCCCTGGACTTGTATTTGTTGAGAGAATTTTGATTACTGATTCAATTTCTTTGCTGGTTATGGGCCTGTTCAAATTTTCTATTTCTTTGTTTTGCAATTTTGGTCGTTTGTATGTTTCTAGGAACTTGTCCATTTTTTTGAGATTTCCCAGTTCGTTGGCATATAATTTTTCATAATATTCTCTTATGATTATTTGTATTTCTTTGGTGTTGGTTGTGATATCTCCTCTTTCACTTGTGATTTTATTTGGGTCCTTTCTCTTTTCTTTATGATAAGTCTGGCTAGGAGGTTATCAATTTTATTAATTCTTTCAAAGAACCAGCTCTTAGTTTCATTAGGCTAGTCTACTGTGTTTTTTCTTTTATCATTTATTTCTGCTCTAATCTTTATTATTTCCCTTCTTCTGCTGCTGCTATACTTTATTTGCTGTTCCTTTCTCTAGCTCCTTTAGGTGTACTGTTAAGTTGTGTATCTGAGACATTTCTTACTTCTTGAAATAAGCCTGTATTGCAATATCCTTCCCTTTTAGGACTGCCTATGCTGCATCTCAAAAGGTTTTGAACTGTACTATTTCCATTTTCATTTGTTTCCATGTACTTTTTTATTCTTTAATTTCCTGGTTAACCCATTCATCCTTTAGTGGTATGTTCTTAAAACCTCCATGTATTTGTAGTTGTTCAAATTTTTTCTGGTGGTTAAAGTCAAGTTTCATAGTATTGTGGTCTGAAAATACGCATGATATCTCTATCTTTTTGTATCTGTTGAGGGCTGATTTGTGACCCAGTATGTGATCTATTCTCTGGAGAATGTTCCATGTGCACTCAACAAGAATATGTATTCTGCTATTCTGCTGCTTTAGGATGAAATGCTCTGAATATATCTGATAGGTCCATCTGGTCCTGTGTGCTATTCAAAGCCATTGTTTTTGCTGTTGTTGTTTTTGATTTTCAGCTTAGATGATCTATCCATTGCTGTAGGTGAGGTGTTAAAGTCTCCTATTATTATTGTATTATTATCAATGAGTTTCTTTATATTTGTTATTTTAACTTATTTTTTAAAATGTTTATTTGTGTTTGAGAGAGAGCAAGTGGGGGAGGTGCCAAGACAGAGGAAGACAGAGAATCTGAAGCAGTCTCCACGAGGTCAGTGCAGAGCCTGATGTGGGGCTGGAACTCACAAACCATGAGATCATGACCTGAGCTGAAATCAAGTGTCAGACACTTAACTGACTGAGTTACCCAGGCACCCCTGTTATTTTTTTAAAAATCTTTATGTATTTATTTTGAGAGAGAGAGAAAGAAAGCCGGTGGGGGAGGGCAGAGAGACAGGGGAAGAGAATCTCAAGCAGGCCCTGTGCTGTCAGTACAGAGCCCAGTGCAGGGCTTGAACCCATGAACTGTGAGATCGTGACCTGAGCCAAAATCGAGAATCGGGTGCTTAACCAACCGTGCTACCCAGGCACCCCTCTTTATGTTTGTTATTGATTCATATATTTGGGTTCCGAGTTTGGGGCATAAATATTTACAATTGTTAGATCTTGATGGATAGACCCCTTAGTTATGATATAATGCCCTTCTTCATCTCTTGTTACAGTCTTTGCTTTAAAATCTAGTTTGTCTGAGGGTGCCTGGGTGGCTCAGTTGGTTAAGTGTCTGACTTCAGCTCAGGTCACAATGTCACAGTCCGTGGGTTCGAGCCCCATGTTGGTCTCTGTGCTGACAGCTCAGAGTCTAGAGTCTGCTTCAGATTCTGTCTCCCTCTCTCTCTGCCCTTCCCTCACTCACTCTCTGTCTCTGTCTCTCAAAATAAAATAAAGACATTTAAAAACTAATAATAAATTAAAAAAAAAATAAAATCTAGTTTGTTTGAGGGCACCTGAGTGGCTCAGTTGGTTAAGCAGCCAACTCTTGATTTTGGCTCAGGTCATGACATCACAATTCACAGAACTGAGCCCCACATTGGGCTCTGCACTGACAGCATGGAACCTGGTTGGGATATTCTCTCTATATATCTCTCTCTCTCTCTCTCTTCTCTCTCTCTCTCTCTCTCTCTCTCTTTCTGCCTCTTCCCCTCCTTTCTCAAAATAAAATAAATAAATGTAAAATTATAAAATCTAGTTTGTTTGATGTAAGTATGGCGACCTTGGCTTTCTTTTAACATCCACTGGCATGATAGATGGTTCTCCCATCTCCTCACTTTAAATCTGCAGGAGTCTTTAGGTCTAAAATGAATAAATGAATCTTTGTAGGCAGCATATAGATGGGTCTTGTTTTTGTTTTTGTTTTTAATCCATTCTGATACCCTGTGTCTTTGATTGGAACATTTAGTCCAGTTACATTCAGAATAATTATTGAAAGATATGACTTTAGTGCCAGCTTATAAAGTTGGTGTTTCTGATGATGTTCTCTGCTCCTTTCTACTCTTTGTTGCTTTGGTCTTTTTTCCCCCACTTAGAGAGATCCTTTTAATATTTCTTGCAGGACTGATTTACTGGTCATTAACTCCTTTAATTTTATTTGTCTGTGAAGCTCTTTATCTCTCCTTGTATTCTGAATGACAGCCTTGCTGAATAAAGTATTCTTAGCTACATATTTTCCCCATTCAGCACGTTGAATACATTCTGCCATTCTCTGCTGGCCTGCCACGTTTCTGTCGACAAATCTGCTATGTATCTGATCTGTCTTCCCTTATAGGTAAAGGGCTTTTTTTCCCCTTGCTGCTTTCAGGATTCTTTCCTTGTCTGTGTATTTTGTGTATTTGACTATGATATGCCTTGGTGATCGTGGCTTTTGTTGAATTTAATGGGAGTTCTCTGTACTTCTTGGATTTCAATGTTTGTGTCCTTACCCGTATTAGGGAATTTTCAGCTATAATTTGATCAAATAAAGCTTCTGCCCCTTTTTCTCTCTCTTCATCTTCTAGAATTCCTATGATACAAATGTTATTACACTTAAAGAAGTTGCCGAGTTCCCTTAGTCTACCTTCGGGATCCTATACCTTTCTTTCCCTCTTCTTTTCAGCTTCATTATTTTCCATAATTTTATCTTCTGTATCACTAATTTATATCTCTGCTTCATCCATTCTTGCTGTCATGGCATCTATTAGGGTTTACATCTTAGTTATAGCATTTTTAATTTCGGCCTAACCAGATTTTAGTTCTTTTAGCTCTGCAATAAGGGTTTCTCTAGTGTCTTCTTACATTTTTTTCCAAGCCCAGCTCGTATCCTTATAATTGTTTTGTTTTAGTTCAGACATATTATTTACCTGTCTTCGTTAAATCCCTGGCCATAATCCCTACTTCCTGTTCTTCCTTTTGGGGTGAATTCCTCGGTCTTGTCACTTTGTCCAGAAAAAACAAACAAACAAATAAACAAACAACTAGACCCTAAGTGTGGTTTGGTCTGCTTGTTCAAAGAAGCTTGATAAAAAAAAAACCTGTGTGTGTGTGTACATATATATATATTAAATATATATTATATATATTAAATAATATATTATAATTAAATATATATTAAATTATAATATTAAATATTTATAAATTAATATTATAAATAGAACATTTATAAATTAAATGTTATAAAATTAAATTTATTTAATTAAATCAAATTTAATTCAACTAAAATTAAAATAAATTTATTTTATAAATATGTAAATATATACTCAATTTATAAAACTGAAATAAAAAGGAAGTTAGATCCTATTTCCCCTAGACTGAAGCTTTGCAGCACTCTATGATCAGTAGACTCGGTGCGATCGAGGGGTTTATGCTGGTGTTCTGGGGGAGGGGCCTGATACTGTGATTCTCAGGCCTACTTGTCCTAGTGGAGATGTGCCTGGAGGGCTCAAGGGGGTGGGGCTTGGTGTAGCAGCTCCAGTCTCCACTTGGTGGCACTGTTTAGCTCACTGAGGTTGGTCATGGCTGGTGGCCAAGGGGTGAAAATGGCTTTGCCCCGTTCACTCATCTCTGGAACAGGGAGCTCATGCCCACCACATCTCAGGAAGCCCTCACCGATGAGCAAACAATAACCTTCCCTGTGCCTCCCCCTTCCATCAGCTTCCCAGTTGCATCCTGTCCATGTCTGAGCTGTCGACCTGCCAGGTGGCACAGTGCTCCAGTGTTTTATCTCAGGCACAGCTGTATTTCAAAACTCTAAACTTTAGAGATCCCTGCAGCACGACCCTGCACTTGTCTTCTGGGGGAGGGTCTTGCTGCACTGTGGCTGGTGCCGGCTTGTCCCAGAAAACAGTCGGACAACTTGCAGAGGGTCTGAGTTTATTGTAAATTGCAACACAAAGGCAACACCAAGGTTTGTTGCTCTCAGCCCACAACTTTGTTCCTATGCTGGTAAATAGGGCAGTTCAAGGGCACTCCTTGGGCCTTTTGCCTCTAGAGAGGTTGAATCACCTTTACCAAATGCACTCCAAGCAGAGGACCCATTTCTTCCCATAGGTACCGGGGGATCCTCACACCACACTGCCTGCTACTGGGTCTTTGCCCTCCTTCCCCAGTAGAGCACCAGGTGTGACCTTGATGATCACACCACACTGCCTGCTACTGGGTATTTGCCCTCCTTCCCCAGTAGAGCATCAGGTGTGACCTTGACAATGGCACTGTCCTCGAAAACTTCAGACTCTGTGTTCTGCTGTTTATAAAAAACTTGCAGTATTTACACCCTCTCCTTTTTACAAGTCAATGGTTTGGGGGAAGACTTTTTCCTGTGAAATCCCCTGTGCATGTTTTCACTGTTTTTTCACTCTCTCTCTCTGTCTCTCTCTCTCTCTCCTCCCCGCACTCTCAACATTCAGGAATCCCTCCGCTCTACAATGTCCATGGTTCTTTTCTCCCCCAGATCAACTCTCCCCAGTTCCTACCTTCCGCAGTTTGGTCAATTTTTTCTGAATGTAGGCATGCAGCTTTGTTCTCTCAGTACTCATATTGATTTCTTGGGTGTTCAGAATGATTTGACATTTATCTAGCTGTGTTCAAGTGTAGGAGGCAAACTTAGGGTTGCCCTACACTTCTGCCATGTTAACCAACCCCTCCCACCCCGAATATTTATCTTACAATTTTGTAGGGCTATATTCCTTTGTGGAGGCACTGTGGGAAGCTTCTAGAGGCAACCAACATTTTTTTTGGCTTTGGGCCCCTTCCTGCATCATCAAAACCAGTAGTATTAATGAATGTCTCCGCATATTCTTTATAGACTCCTCTGACCACAACCTGCAAAAGCTCCTCTATTTTAAGAACACATGTGTTGAAATTAGGTTCACCTAAATAATCCAGGCTAATGAACCCATCTCAACCCTTAACTCCCACTCGCCAACATGTCAGTGCCTTAATTTCCATTACTGGCTGAAGATAGTTGGTACCAGAAGTGATCCCAGGATATAAACTCTACAAATGGGGTGTTGAAATTGGTTCACTCAAGAGCCATTAGGCAACAAACCCTTTAATGGTAGCAAGTGGGGTGATGAGAACACTTGTGCCATTATACTATTTCTCTCACCTATGGTGGATTTGCATGGGTTTTAGGTACATGGAGGTGTAGGTGACATAGGTAAGAGCTTTAGTTCTTCAAAGTGCTGTAGCAATGATACCTATAATAATTGTGAACTTGTATAGCTATTTATACTTTACATAAAATTCCTCTATAATGGTTCAGATCAGCCAGCAATCAAGTTGGAGGTTCTTATGAGACCCAGAAAGCATCCATGTAATGAGGCATTGAAACCCTACAGGCACCTGGGTGGCTCAGTTGGTTTAGTATTGGATTCTTGATTTTGGCAGAGGTCATGATCTCATGGTACATGATATCAGGCCCCAAGTTGAGCACTGTGCTGACAGTGCAGAGCCTCTTTGAGATTCTCTCTCTCCCTTTCCATCTCTGCCCTTCCTTGGCTCTCCCTCTCTCTCTCTCAAAATAAATAAATAAACAACAACAACAAAAAAGGTGCCTATAGATGAAAGCCACATTATGACAAAAATCAGTCCTGGCACTCAGAGAGGTAAAAATGCCAGAATGATTTTGAGCATATAAACTAGAAACCAACCCACTAGAAATATTTCCAGAGAGGGCCAGAAGGCATCTCTTCACTGTACTGATAAAGAATGACTAGTGAAAGGGACATTGACACCCAAAGCAGATCAGTAGTGCCTATCTTCTGGTAGACCTGGGCTGGTGCTGCCATAGACCTGGATTCCCAGTCTCATTGGATGTGACAGGAATCCAGAATGACAGGGGCCACATGGAAGCATTTAATCATCAAAGGAAAAGCGTTTGTAGTTAATTTAACATTAATCAAATTGGAATGTTAATCCAGTAAACTTTCAGACACAAGGGTCTATGATGATGTCTAATAACACATGATATGCCTATGAGAAAAATCGATGGGAATCGATCAGGGCATAGCATGATTTATGCAAGCAAAAATCTCTAAAGAATGATGTTAGTAGATGTTACCATCAGTATGGACTCATGAATTTCTGTATAATTAAATGGCT